>NW_028270145.1:44207741-44529034 GCF_037043375.1 Chiloscyllium plagiosum
TCTTGGGGATCATAGTCTCAGTTTAAGGGAGTATGCATTTGAGAGATTTCTTCACGTGACGTGAATTTTTGGAACGTCTACCCAGCGGACTGTCCTCCGCAATTAAATATATGCAAGACTGAGATTAATAGAATTTTGGGAATCAATGAATACTGACAAACAGCAGGAAAATGCAGATAATTTAAAAATTCAGTGATGAGTGTGTTGAACGGTGAAATGGGATTTAATGGCCCTATGGTTTACTTGTGTTCTAATTTCTTATGTTTTCCAAGTATCCCTTTACCAACTACTAACTACTAAACAAAGGTAAAATACTACAGAAATAAAAATACAAAATGGGGAAGGAATTTATCAAATGTAGCAGCATCTGGGGAGAGAGAAAGTGTTAATTTTTCAAGCCCAATATTATTGTTCTTCACTTTCTATATCTCAGATTCTGGCATTTTATGCTTTTATCAAGATAAAAAAAATTCCTCATGCTAGAATTTGTGATTACTGTAAACCAGTTTGTGAACAGGATTGAGAGTCCTGCATGTAATGTTGCCGCCTTGGTGCCTAGAAAAACAACACTTGGAGTTGGCTTGAAAGGATACTGGAATGCGAGGAGGGTCAGTTGTAATCGTCCATGTTGGTACCGACAACATAGGCAAGAACTCCTGTTTGGGGAATCTCAGAAATTTGGAGCAAAATTTAAAAAAAAGGACCTCAAAGATTGTAATCTTTGGATTGTTTCCGGAGCCAAATGAAAATTTGCAAAGAGGGAAGACTCAGGAAGTAAACACATGGTTAAGGGAGTGATGTGGGAGAGAGGATTTCCATTTTGTAGGGCACTGGCATTAATATTGGGGCAGGTCAGAACTGTATCTTGGGGATGGACTCCACCTGATCCGATCTGGGATCAGGATCTGAGTCAAAAGGCTAAATTGAATGGTTACAAGGATTTAAATTAGTTGTGGGGACGGCCCAGGAGAGATTATTAAATCTTGCTGAATAAGCAATAAGACAAAATATGGAAAGGCTCAGGAATCTAACTTCAGGCACAGCCTGGAAATGGCTAATATAACACCTCTATTTAGGAAGGGAGGGAGGCAGGCAGAAGTCAGGCAACAAAGGCCAGTTAGCCTGACCTTGATCAGTGGTAAGATTTTAAGAGTACATTATTGTGGATGAGATTATGGAGTACTTGGAAATGCATGATAAGATAGGGCTAAGTCAGCATAGCTTTGTCAAAGGATGGTCAAGCTTGCCCATCCTTTGACAATCAGTTGGAATCTTTAAGCAAGTCAGATAAAGGAGAGACAGTGGATGTGATCTATTTGGATTTCCAGGAGGCTGTCACATGAGATAACAGCCATGGTATTAGGGGCAAGGCACTGGCATGGAAGGAGGATTGGCTGACTGGCAGAATGTAGAAAGTGAGGGTAAAGGGGTCTTTTTCAGAATGGCAACCAGTGACCAGTGGAGTTCTGCAGGGGTCATTGCTGGAACCACAACGGTTCACGTTCTCCGTTAATAATCTGGATGGAGGAATAGAGGGCATTGTTGTTAAGTTTGCAGATGACACATGGATAAATGGATACGCAGGTCATGTTGAAGCAAGGAGGCTGCAGAAAGACAATCTAGGAGGTTGGGCAGAGAAGTGGCAGATGGAATACAATGTGGGAGATTCTGTACTTTGGTAGGAATGTTAGAGGTTTAGACTTTTTTTTAATAATCAGGAAAGGCTTCAGATATCTGAAAGACAAAGGAACTTGGGAGACTTGGTTCAAAATTCTTTTAAGATTAACATACAGGTTCAATTGGCAGTTAGGAAGGCAAATGCACTGTTAGCTGCCATTTTGAGAGGGATAGAATCCAGGAGCAGGCATGGACTGCTGAGGCTATAGAAGGCTCTTGTTAGACTACATTTGGAATACTGTGATTATTTCTGCCCCTCTGTATCTAAGGAATAATGTTCTGACATTGGAGAGGGTTTAGGAGAGGTTTACAAGAATGATCGCAGGAGTGAAGAGCAGTTGAGGACTCTGGGATCATACTCAATGATGTTTGGAAGGATTTGGCAGGGCAGGGGAGGAGATCTTCTTATTTAGACCTGCAGAATACTGAGGTGCCTGGATAGAGTGGACATGGGAAAAGTGTTTGAAGAGACTAAAGACCCAAGGGGACAGCATCAGAATGAAGGAGTAACCCTCTAGAACTGAGATGAGGAACAATTTCTTTAGTCAGAGTGGTGAATCTGAAGAGCTGATTGCCACAGATGGCTATGAAGGCCAAGTCATTGAGTGTCTTTAAGACTGAAAAAGATAGGTTCAAGGGTTATGGGGGGGAAGGCAAGAGACCGGGGTGAGAAACATGTCAGCCATGATCGGATGGTGGAGCAGACAGGCTGAATGGCCTAATTCTGCTCCAGTATCTTATAATGTTACGGTCTTAAAACACTGATCTACGGAAAGTGGAGATGACAGTGGTTGAAAGTCATGATTGTCCAGATATAATGTCAGCTTGTTTAACATCCTAATTGTTTTTGTAACATATTACACGTAATTATTTAATTGTTATGTTTTTAAAACAGGCGTGGCAAGTTAAACTGCTTATGGTTCAATTATAGTTAGTTTAATTTATTAATAAATTTACCAACTAGCACGAAGTCAAGTCACAACATGGGTTTAGATTATTAGCGAGTTTTGAGAAGACTTGTATCTCAAGTGGAGGTTTTGGATGTAGGTTTGCTCGCTGAGCTGGAAGGTTCCTTTTCAGATGTTTCGTCGTCATACTTGGTAACATCACCAGTGAGCCTCTGGATGTAGCACTACTCAAACACCTTGGCTTCATGGTAGCCCACAAACCCACCAACACACTAAAACAGCAGCTAATGAACTTGAAAGACCCTATACAGACAAAAAGCAAAACTAATGTCATTTACAAAAATACCAGGCACATACTGTAACAAACACTACATTGGACAAACTGACCACCAGGATACATGAACATGAGCTAGCCACAAAAAGCCATGATCCGCTCTCACTGGTATCCTTACATACACGTGAGGAAAGACACCATTTTGACTGGGACAACACATCCATCCTAGGACAAGCCAAACAGAGAGAGACACGCGAATTCCTAGAAGCATGGGACTCCAACTGGAACTCTATCAATAAACATATTGACTTGGATCCCATTTACGACCCTCTTTGAAAAAGAATAGGAATGACATCACCAACCCAAAAAACCTAAACAAATAGAAAGCAGGCCATACCACCAGTGCTTCATCCAGCAGCTCACTGATGATGTTATCTAGTGTGGTGACGAAACGTCTGAAAACGGATCTTCTAGCTCAGCCAGCAAACCTACATCCAGGGTTTAGATAATTTTAGAAGTAGTATGCATATCTGTTGCTTTAAAACATTATGCTTCTGTGCAGTTAGAGAACTTCAAAATTGTTTTGAAGATAACTATTATTTTAAATCCTCTAGACACGTTGCTGAACTCATCTATTACATGGAAGAGCTCAGAGCACATGTGCGCAAATATGGACCAGTGATGCAGAGATATTATGTGCAATATCTGTCTGGTTTTGATGCAGTCGTGCTGAATGAACTTGTGCAGGTAAAGTAATTGCAAAATATTCATTGGACAGAAGTCGATCACTGGAGTCTGCTCTGCCATTCAATAAGATCATGACTAATTTGATTATAACTTTAAATCAGCAATCCTATTTCCCTTGATAACCTTTAATTCATTTGCTTAACAAGAATATATCTCTATTGCCTTCAAAGTGTTCAAGGACTCGGCTTCCATAGCCTTTTCAGGAAGAAAGTTCCAAAGACTTGTGACACTGAAAGAAAAGATTTCACCCCTGTTTTAAATAAACACCCCCTCAGTTTTACGCAGTAAACCCTAATTTGAAAGTGGACATTGTATTTATATTTAACCTATACAGACCTCGAAGGATCTTGTGTATTTCAATGAAGTCACCATTTACTCTTGTGAACTCCACTGGATATAAGCCTAGTTTGTCCAACCTTTCCTAGAAGACAACTGCCCCATTTGAGGATTTAATTCTAGTAAACCTCTCTGAACTGCCTCCATTGTGTTTGTTATGTCTTACTTTAAATGAGATGAAGCTTGCAGTACTCTCAGATGTGCTCTCTGCAGTACCCTGTAAAACTGAAGCATAACCACCTACTTTTGATAACATTCAATCAGTTTCCCTAATGCTGTACCTGCATTCAAAGCTTCTACAAATCACGCATGAGGATATCCACATCAATCTGCATTTCTGAGCTCTGCAAATCTGGCACCATTTGAATGTTTTTCTGTTTTTCCTGTCGAAATGGATAACTTCACATTTTCCCACATTATACAGAAAACCTTTTATTAACTGGCACCTATGGGACCAAATGTTTTCCAGTTAATCAAGAGGTCCACATAATTAATGTAAAAACACAAAGTAATAGAAACTTAAAACGGATGTGTGTATGTACGTCACTATTATACTTTATTTGAGTGATTTCTGCTGTAAATAATACAACTTTTTCCTTAAGTAAAACTTACCCGCAGAGAGCCTTCTCACGTACTTCCTCAATTGACTACTCCGACATTGTGGAGATTGTGATAATCGAATACTCTTCTGGTATTTGAGGTATATTATTTTTGCCCATTTAGTGAGAGTGCTGGTTCACAAGGTACAAGCTTATAACAATGTTTACTATATATTGTACTCCATTTGCCAGATTGTAACTCATTGGTATCTTTTTGTCAGCTCCTTACATCCTCTTCACAACTTTTCTTTCCTATTGCCTTAATGTTGTCAGCACATTTGGCAGTCATTACCTCCATCATTCACCTAAGTCATGTATACAAGCTGTAAACAATTGAGATTCCAGCCCAATCCTTATTAGATACCATTTGTTCATTTTGCCAACCTGAAAATTACCTATTTGCACCTATTCTCTGCTTCCAGTTAGCCAGCCAATCATCTATCATGCCAATATGCAACCCTTACACAATGAGCTTTTATTTTTCCAAATACCTTTGAGCTGGCATGTTGTCAAATGCCTTTTGGAAATGTAAGTATAACGCATATAAAGTGGTTTCCATTTATCCACAGCATGAGTTATCTGTCCAAAGAACTTCAATGGCCAGTTCCCTTTCACAAAACCATGTTTACTCTGCCTGATCACCTCAAACTTCTCCAAATACCCAGATGTAACTACTTAAGGCAAGTGTCTAACATTTTCCCAATGGCATGTTAAGCTAACTGATCTATAGTTCCCCACTTTCATGCCCATACATTTTTGAATGAATAAGAAGCGTTTGCTATCTTCAAATATAATGGGACCATCCCCAAATGAGTTTGCGAAGTGAAAACAAATGCCACTTGAAGACTGTAGGATGAAGTCCATTAGGACCTTGGCCCTTGTTAACATGTAGCTCCAACAATTTACTTAGTACCACTTTTATTGTAATTGTGATATTCCTGAATTTCTCCCTTCCTTACATAACCTGACTTTTTTTTCTAATATATTGCTGCTTTTAGGATGTTTTTGTATCCTCTATAATGAAGACTGAAGTTAAAAAAAAAACCTGTTCAATTCATCTGCTATTTCCTTATTCTCCATTATTTACTGGATGTAGGCTTGCTTGCTGAGCTGGAAGGTTTGTTTTCATTTCCGGGTGTAAATTTGCTCGCATTTTCAAATGAACCTTCCGGCTCAGTGAGCAAACGTACATCCAGAACCTTGACCTCAGCTACAAAAGTTCTCAAAGCTCCATTATTTACTCTCCAGTCTGACTTTCAGTACGACCAACTCTAAGTATTTGTAGAAACTGTTGCTATCGGTTTTCATGTTTCTGGCTAGCTTTCTCTCATACTCTAATTTTCCAGTCTTCATTAATTTCTTGGTCATTCGTTGCTATGTTTCATAGCTGCCCAACAGCCAGAGGGAAATAGGAAAGCAAATTTGTCAACAGGTTACTGAGAGATCGAGAAAATACGCAGTAGTGAATTTCAACTGTGCTGCTGTTGACTGGGATTGAAACTTACAAAATAAAGAAGAGCATAAATTCTTTAAATTGAATACAGGAGATCTTTCCCAGTCATCTCATAACAAACCGCACAAGAGAACAGACCATTTTGCATTCAGTTTTAGAAAAAAATGAAACTGGGCAAGCATTTACGCACTAACAATCATAAGTCACTTTTGTTTAGAAATACGATTGAGGACCAAGATTAGAAGTTTCAAAGTTAAGCAAGGTCAGTTTTACAAAACTGAGATGAGATTTTGTAAAGGTGGTTGGCAGCAGCTACTTGAAGGTAGATCAGCAGCAGGAATTGGGAGGCACTCAAAGAGGAAATAGATGTTTCAGAGCAAATGTTTCTTTCAAAAGGTGAGATGGGAAATTGTGCCTGCCTGAATGCTAAGGAACTTGAAAGATAAGATATGACAACAAATAGAGGCTATTGTCAGACACTGGGCACTTAGTATATTCCCCCAATCGTTCTGTAATTGAATTAAAGAATTGAATTCCTTGAGGAAAGGCGGCCAGTGAGGGTCGTGCTTTTGACGTAGACGAAATGTAGTTACATGGGTGACAGGTTAGAAAAGTAAGAACTGATGAGATCCAATGAAATTAGATCCAAAATTTGCTCAGACAGGAAAAAAAGGGTATTGAATATGTCTGTGAAAATGAAGGACAAGAATGGCAGGATTCAGGAACCTTGGTTGACAGGGGAAACCATTCCTTCCGCGACTCTCGTGTCAGGTCAACGCCCCCCACCAACCCACACTCCCCACCCAGCACCTTCCCTTGCCACTGTAGGAATTCCAAAACCTGCACTTCCTCACATGTTATTTACTGTGTCCATTGCTCCCGTTGCGGTCTCCTCTACGCTGGGGAGATAGGACACCTACTTGCAGAACACTTCAGAGAACATCTCCGGGACACCCATACCAACCAACTCCATCGCCCCATGGCTAGACATTTCAACTTCCCCTCCGACTCCACAAGGCAGGTCGTGGGCACCTTCCATTACCACTCCCTAACCACCCGATGCCTGGAGGAAGAATGCCTCATCTTCCGCCTTAGTACCCTCCAACCACATGGGATCAATGTGGATTTCACCAGTTTCCTCATTTCCCTTCTCTTCCCCCCCCCCCCATCTTATCACAGACCCAACCTTCAACTTAGCACAGCCCTCATGATCTGTCCATCTTCCTTCCCACCTATCTGTTCCATCCTCCTCTCCAACCTATCACCACCTTCATCTACCTATTGCACTCTCAGCTACCTTCCCCCCCCCCCTCCCCCCAGCCCCACCCCCCTCCCATTTATCTCTCCAGTCCCTTTGCTCACAAGCCTGATTCCTGATCAAGGATTTTTGCCCAAAACGTCAATTTTCCTGCTGCTCGGATGCTGCCTGACCTGCTGTGCTTTCCCAGCACTACACTCTCGACTCTGATCTCTAGCATCTGCAATCCACATTTTCTCCTAGGGGAAATCAACATCTTAGTCAAAAAAAGAAGTACTTAAGGTCTAGGCAACAAAAAACAGAAGAAGCTCTTGAAGAATACAGAGAAAATAGAAAGAGCTCAAAAAGAAAGTTGGGAGAGCTAAAAGGATCGATGAAATGTCCTTGGCCAGCTGGGTTAAGGAAAGTCTTAAGGCAATTTATGCATATCTTCGTCGCAAAGGCACGGAATGTCACCTGTTAGTGACTTTGTGATGTGTACTCTTAGCTACCTTCCCCCACCCCCCACCCCCTCAGTTTTGTCAGAATCATTGGCGACCTTTAAGCAGCAATTGGATAGGTACATGGATGGGTGCTTAAGCTAGGACAAATGTTCGGCACAACATCGTGGGCCGAAGGGCCTGTTCTGTGCTGTATTGTTCTATGTTCTATGGAACCTTAAGAAATATTTGTTAAAGCATTAAGAACCATTGAGCACTTATTTTCTAAATGAAGTGGGGTGTATTCCTGAAACTTTTACATGTAGTGTTGTTGTATACCAGTAGATGGAGTATAAATCTTACCACTACTTCAATGATACTGGGAAGAACAAAGGACTAGAAGGCAGTTTTATTCTGTATCTTGTCCAGTTGTAGGGGCAAAAAGAGTTTTAAAATTTCCAGTTCTGGAAAACCTGTTTGCTGTACAGTTTATATTGACAGTTTACATTTGTGCCTCACTAAAGTGTCTGGAATGCTCTCAAATAAACCTGTTTTTCTCAACTCATTGTACAGTGATCAAGATATTTTCATTTGGCATTTCACATGTCTCATGTTCAAAAAGCTAGAGATTAGGGAATTCCTAGAAGCATGGCACTCATCCACAGTTTCAATCAATAAGCACATCGACCTGGACCCAATATACCGACCACTGCAGCGGACAGCTGAAACTGACAACCGGAAGCGGCAGGTAAAAATCACTATAAATACCGGAGGAAACATCACAGAAGCACTTCACTGGAGGCTCCCAAGCACCGAGGATGTCACCTAGACAGGGGATGAAACATCTGCAACACAAATTCCCAGCTCGGTGAACAGAACCACAACAACGAGCACCCGAGCTACAAATCTTCTCCCAAACTTTGAGCTAGAGATTATTTTATAAGTAAGTTATGGCCCAAATATTTCAAGATAAAGAGGAAAGAAATCTGGACTTTGGTCTGTGAAATGTGCCTGGAAGTCCTAACTTGCATAAGTGCTGCAGTTGTCTGGGAAGTTGAATCTTCTATTGGGTTAATTTGTATTACACAGGACACAATGCATAAAGTCTGTGATGCTAACGTTAAGTGTTGTACATTTGGGCAAATATATGGTTAGCCAGATAGTTAGCTGGAAAAGTGAGCCTACTTAATTTCTGGTGTAACTCTGTTATTTCCAAGATAACTAAATCTCTCTTCTTGTTCTTCACTGCATTGGAGCAGGCTATACACACCTGAAGTATACTCACATTCACCTATATCCACCTGTTCTCCATGCTCTCTCTCACGAACCCACTAAACTGGTTTTTAAAACTTACCTGAATACTGAACCAAATGTTAGAAAAAGGGAAATGTCGGCTGAATGGCTCCAGTTCACCCATCTTTTCTGCCATCACTGGTTGAAAGTTTGTACTGATCATTCATTGCTGCAGCTGGGATTGAAAGACCTGTCTGGAAGAATGCAAAACGTTGGGGTACAGAGATCTTCGTGAGCAGTGGCAATGTGTGCAGCTTCACCTTTGACTGGAAATCTATGAACAAAGTAGCTCCATGGAAAGATTTATTTGATAGGTGGCATTGTTACTGTATTGAACCACATTTACATGTTATAGAAGATGTGTGTGTCAGTTTGTGGGTTTTTTTAAACTTTGCAAGTGCATAACATTCACTTGTTTTCACATTTCACAGTTATTTGGATTTTGCTGTGAGTTACCTATGTTAATTCAGTATAGATTTCTTTTAAATTAAGGCTGGGTTCATCAATGAATATGCTTCATCTTGCATGAAAACATTGTGGTTTCGTTCAACCCAAAAACAGAAATTACTGGAAATACTCAGCAGATCTGGCAGTGAACTGATTGTAGCAATGAAAAGGTTGGAGTATATATGCTGAAGATGGTGTGTCGGGAGGGGAAGAAGTAAGCCATAGGTGGAGATGGAGCCAGAGACCGAAAAACAATTGGGCACACAAAGGAATGGGTAAAGGTAGCCTGGGAAAATCAATAGGTGCTCCTGGGGACTGTTAGTGGATAACAATAGGCTGTTAGTGCTGGCAGTCAATGTGATGACAAGGCCTGGTGTTTCGGAATTGGGTGAGGGCTTGGGAGAAGATGCTGAGCTGGAAATGTGTTGCTGGAAAAGCGCAGCAGGTCAGGCAGCATCCAGGGAACAGGAGAATCGAAGTTTCGGGCATAAGCCCTTCTTCAGGAATGAAGGTCCTGAAGAAGGGCTTATGCCCGAAACGTCGATTCTCCTGTTCCCTGGATGCTGCCTGACCTGCTGCGCTTTTCCAGCAATACATTTCCAGCCCTGATCTCCAGCATCTGCAGACCTCACTTTCTCCCCAGAAGATGCTGAAGCCCTAAAGCTGTTGAATTCAGGATTGAGTTCTGAAGGCTTTGGAATTCCCAAGCCCGAAAATGAAATGCTGCTGTTCCAGCTTGCGCTGAGCTTTGCTGAAGCATTGCAGCAAGCCTGAGGTAGAGATATTGGCCAGGGAATGTGACGATGTGTTGAAATAGAAGGCAACTAGAAGCTAGATTAGAGTGATGCTGGAAAAGCACAGCAGTTCAGGCAGCATCCGAGAAGCAGGGAAATCGACGTTTCGGGCAAAAGCCCTTCATCAGGAATAGAGGCAGGGAGCCTGCAGAGTGGAGAGAGAAATGAGAGGGGGGTGGGGAGAAAGTAGCATAGAGTACAATAGGTGAATGGGGGTGGGGATGAAGGTGATAGGTCAGAGAGGAGGGTGGAGTGATTTAGATTAGATTAGATTACTTTACAGTGTGGAAACTTTAACCACGTGGGAAGGGAAATTGCGGTCTCTAAAGAAGGAAGCCATCTGGTGTGTTCTGTGGTGGATCAGGTCCTCCTGGGACATGATGAGGTGGAGGAATTGAGAATACAGGATGGCATTTTTGCAGTAGGTAGGGTGGGAAGAGGTGTAATCCAGGTGGCTGTGGGAGTCGGTGGGTTTGTAAAAAATGTCAGTGTCAAGTCGGTCGTCATTAATGGAGATGGAGAGGTCCAGGAAGGGGAGGGAGGTGTCAGAGATTGTCCAGGTGAATTTAAGGTCTGGTTGGGATGTGTTGGTGAAGTTGATGAATTGCTCAACCTCCTCACGGAAGCACGAGGTGGCACCAATGTAGCGGAGGAAGAGGTGGGGAATGGTGCCCGTGTAAGTATGGAAGATGGACTGTTCTACGTAGCCAGCAATGAGACAGGCATAGCTGGGGCCCATACGGGTGCCCATGGCTACCCCTTTGGCCTGGAGGAAATTGGAGGATTCAAAGGAGAAATTGTTAAGGGCAAGGACCAGTTCAGCCAAACGAATGAGTGTCGGTGGAAAGGTACTGTTTGGGATGGCGGGAGAGGAAGAAGCAGAGGGCTTGGAGGCCCTGGTCATGGCAGATGGAGGTGTAGAGGGATTGGATATCCATGGTGAAGGTGAGGCGTTGGGGGCTGGGGAAATGCAAGTCTTGGAGGAGGTGGAGGGTGTGGGTGGTGTCTCGAGCGTATGTGGGGAGTTCCTGGACTGGGGGGGATAGGACAGTGTCAAGGTAGGTAGAGATGAGTTCGGTGGGGCAGGAGCATGCTGAGACAATGGGTCGGCCAGGGTGGTCAGGCTTGTGGATCTTGGGAAGGAGGTAGAATCAGGCGGTGCGGGGTTCCCGGACCAAGAGGTTGGAAGCTGTGGGTGGGAGATCTCCTGAGGTGATGAGGTTCAGTATGGTCTGGGAGATGACAGTTTGGTGTTGGAGGTGTGGGGTCATGGTCGAGGGGGCGGTCGGAGGAGGTGTCTTCGAGTTGGCATCTGGCTTCAGCGGTGTAGAGGTCAGTGCACCAAGCTATCACTGCATCCCCTTTATCTGCTGATTTGATGATGATGTTGGGATTGGAGCAGAGGGAATGGCGGGCTGCGGTTTGTGAGGGTGAGGGGTTGGAGTGGAGGGGGGTGGTGTAGACAGGTTGAGCAGTTAATGTCTCGGCGGCAGTTAGAAATGAGATCGAGGGCAGGTAATAGGCCAGCATGGGGTGTCCAGGTGGATGGAGGTGGGCAAAGGGGTCCTCGGAAGGTGGTCGGGAGTCCTGATTGTACAAGTAAGAATGGAGACAGCGGAATAAATGTTCGACGTCACGGCATGTGTTAAATTCATTGGTGCGTGGATGGAGGGGGATAAAGCTGAGGCCTTTGCTGAGGACTGTTCGTTCGTCCTCAGTGAGGGGGAAGTCAGGGGGAATGGTGAAAACTTGGCAGGGCTGGGAGCTAGGCAACGAGAAGCTCCAAATCACTTTCGCAGACAGTACAGTGTTCTGCAAAGTTGTCATCCAGTCTATGTTACATCGAATCATAGAATCACTACAGTGTGGAAGTCAGTCATTCAGCCATCTGATCCATGTTGCTCCTCTGAAGAGCATCCCATTCAGACCCACACGCCACCATAATCCTGTAACCCTGCTTTGCCCATGGCTAATCCACCTAACCTGCACATTTTTGGATTATGGGCGGGAACCAAAGAACCCAGTGAAAACCCAAGCAAAAACAAAAAATGCTAGAAAAGCTCAGCAGTTCTGGTAGCATCTGTGAAGAGGAATCAGTTCATGTCTCAGGTCCACTGACCCTTCCTCAGAACACAAAACTCACGAAGAATTGCTGAGAATGTGCAAACTCCACACACAGTCGTGGTCCCTGGTGCTGTGAGGCAGCAGTGCTGACCACTGAGACACAGTGCTGCTTCATCTCTCCAATGTAGGGCAGACCACATTGTGAGCTGTGAATACAGAACATTGGGTTGAGTAAATTGCTGCTTCACCTGGAAGCTGCTTCATTGCATTGAAAACTGAAAAAGTTCTGGGTAGTCCACTCTAATATTGTCAGCTGTGAAATTAGTCTTTCAGTCCAAATGATAATGACCTTGACTAATCACAATCGGTCAACTACTAATATAGCTTATACAACAAGGAGTGATGTTAATGCCCTGTAATAATGCACTTCATTTTGATGTCCACATGACAATCCAAATTCAACACTGATATAACTAAATTATGAATTAGTCATGGCCTGTTTGTATTGTGTTCGGGGGTCACTTCTTTTTGTCCAGTGTTATGCGAGCTAATTAGAAAATATACCCAGTTAAATCTGCACTGGTTTCCAGTTGAGATCTTAATTTAGTTCTTTGCAAACTAATATCTGCATCTGTCAAAGTCCTTTGATATTTTAATGGAAAATACTGGAATGTTGAAGGTCAGGTAGTACTTGTGGAGAAAGAAAAGTAAGGTTAACGCTCTAGATCTTACAACCTTTCATCAAAACATGCAGAAATGAGCCAATGTAAAATTAAGGTGAAATGGTCTCTGGTCAGGGCAGGAGATATTGAAATGGTTATCACAATGCAAGACAAAGTGAGGCAGCGATGAAAGAAATTAATCATTAAAAAAGATATATCCAGGACTCTTGAATTAACAGTTGCAATGGGATTTAGGAGGTGGGAGGGAAAGCTGCAAATTGATGTTTGAATGTCAGCGTTTCTTCTGCAGAAAACTGCACTGCTGTTACTGTGTTTGGATTCCTCAAGTTAGTGAGTTACAGGTCATTTGTAAATCAGACTTGTTTGATTTGGGATTCAAAATATGGAGTTTGTGGGATTCGTCTTGGGCTTTCTGTATAGTCTATTTTGATATCATTTCAGACAACACATTATAATGCAATTTTATCACGAGGCAGGTCAGAACTGAAGCATTGGTCTGGATTTTCTGATGGCCAGATGATAGTTATTCAAGCATAGATAGGAGTTGCGCATGGGCATCCTGTTGAATCCCCATCCTCGCGGATCCGAAAGGAATTGACCAAGAAAGTGAAGGTTCTGCTGGACAATTCCCCTCATTGACATATAGAGGTGTACAGCACAGAGACAGACCCTTCAGTCCAACTCATCCATGCTGACCAGATATCCCAACCCAATCTAGTCCCACCTGCCAGCACCTGGCCCATATCCCACCAAACCCTTCCTATTCATATACCCATCCAAATGCCTTTTGAATATTGCAGTCGTACCAGCTTCCACTACTTGCTCTGGCAGTTCATTCCACACACATACCACCCTCTGAATGAAAAGGTTGCCCCTTAGGTCTCTCTTATATCTTTCCCCCTCTCACCCTAAACCTATGCCCTCTACTTCTGGACTTCCCCATCCCATGGAAGAGACTTTATCTATTTATCCTATCCATGCCCCTCGTGATTTTATAAACCTCAATAAGGTCATCCCTCAGCCGCTGACGCTCCAGGAAAAACAGTCCCCGCCTATTCAGCCTCTCCCTGTAGCTCAAATCCTCCAACCAATGCAACATCCTTGTAAATCTTTTCTGAACCCTTTCAAGTTCCACAACATCCTTCTGGTAGGAAGGAGACCAGAATTGCACGCAATATTCCAACAGTGGCCGAACCAATGTCCTGTACAGCCGCAACGTGACCTCCCAACTCGTGTACTCAATAGTCTGACCAATAAAGGAAAGCATACCAAACGCTGCCTTCACTATCCTATCTACCTGTGACTCTACTTTCAATAACCTGCACTCCAAGGTCTCTTTGTTCAGCAACACTCCCTCGGACCTTACCATTAAGTGTACAAGTGCTGTTAAGATTTGCTTTCCCAAAATACAGCACCTTGCATTTATCTGAATTAAACTCCATCTGTCACTCCTCAGCCCATTGGCCCATCTGATCAAGACCCCTTTGTAACCTTCGCTGTCCACAATACCTCCAATTTTGGTGTCATCTACAAACTTACTAACTATACCTCTTATGCTCGCATCCAAATTATTTCTATAAATGAAAGAGAGGTAGTGGACCCAGCACTAATCTTGGTGGCACTCCACTGGTCACAGGCCTCCAGTCTGACATGCAACCCTCCACCACCACCCTCTGTCTTCTACCTTTGAGCCAGTTCTGTATCCAAATGGCTAGTTCTCCCTATATTCCATGAGATCTAACCTTGCTAACCAGTCTCCCATGGGTAACCTTGTCAAAGCCTTCCTGAAGTCCATATAGATCACGTCTACCGCTCTACCCTCATCAATCCTCTTCGTTACTTGTTCAAAAAACTTAATCAAGTTTGTGAGACATGATTTCCCACGCACATGTTGACTATCCCTAATCGGTCCTTGCCTTTCCAAATACATGTACATCCTGTCCCTCAGGATTCTCTCCAACAACATGCACACCACCGACATAAGGCTCACTGGTCTATACTTCCCTGGCTTGTCCTTACCACCTCTAGTCTTCCAGCACCTTCTGTGCTGGAAACATCCATAAGTCTCCATTTAATTTGAAGAATTCAGGATTATGATGGAATTAAGTAAATAGTTTATTCAAGAAAATTTTAATAATTAAACAGTGTTCACATGGCCACTGGACGCTCTGTGCATGTCAATCAGCATGCCAAAGTATTGTTCCCACTGCCCCTGCCACCACACACTCTCCCCTCTTAATCTGCTCTGCATCTGATGCTGCCTGCCTCCTTCCGCTGCATATGCTCTGCCTTCCCCCACTCTACACACTACTCTCCCTCCACCACACCCTAATCTAGATGCAAGACACCAACCTCCCCAAACTGCCCCCCTCCCCACAAAACACCAATCAAAAAGCTGGTATCCTAGCCAGCAAAATTCCCTCTAAGCTGCACGGCCATGCAGTTGCTTGGAGGTTTCACTATTACTTGTCAAAGTATCTGGTAAAAGTGCTTATAATTTTATAAACAATCATTTTAATTGCAAAGACATTGTGTGCGCTCTTCTTCTGTGTTATAGATTTTTAAACTTGCTGGTATAATGTATACAGTAGAATTTAAGTTCCTCTGTCATATCGCAAAAACAAACAAATGGTAGCGTCAAAGTTGAAACTTTATTGCTGGAACAGCACAGCAGGTCAGGCAGCATCCGGGGAACAGGCGATTCGATGTTTCGGGCACAGGCCCTTCTTCAGGAATTCCTGAAGAAGGGCCTGTGCCCGAAACGTCGAATCTCCTGTTCCCCGGATGCTGCCTGACCTGCTGTGCTGTTCCAGCAATAAAGTTTCAACTTTGATCTCCAGCATCTGCAAACCTCACTTTCTCCTCCTAAATGGTAGCGTCATACTGGTTCTAATAAAGGAAATTCTTTTTTAAAGGAGTGCATTTATTATGCAATTCACTTCCATCCTATTCCTTTCATCCCTGCTTAAAAAGCAGAGTAATGATATTATTGAATATTTTTTGTGATTTTTTTCCATCCTAGAACCTCTCAGTGTGTCCAGAAGATGAATCTATCATTATGTCTTCCTTTGTGAATACTATGACTTCCTTGAGTGTCAAACAAGGTGAACCAATCACTACTTTTGATGTATATTAACAGATACTTCAATATTTTGCATACTTTGAGGCTGAATCAATAATTGTTTTATTTTCCACGGTGAAATTTCATTTTTCTTGGGTAATGCTAAACATTATTTTTTTCATAATACAGTTGAAGATGGAGAAGTATTTGATTTCCGAGGAATGAGACTGGACTGGTTTCGGCTGCAGGTAAGAACAGTGTGATTTTAATGAATGATGTTGTTGCAACAGCATATTAATATGTGCTCAAATGAAACTTGCAAAATTAATAAGATCAGTAGGGTAGGTCTTGTTGCATATTTTCCTTTTTCTTCCTGAGTTAGTTCACCAACTAACTATGTTCTGTCTGTTACAGTCAAAGCAAAAAATATGATTTGGCTGATGAGAAGAATTAACTTCTACAATTAGTATGTTTTTAGGAACTTGAAAGACCTATCTTGTTGTTTTACATCTTTTAAGGATCTGTCCATAAATTCTCATTTCAGGTGATTTATAAATGGTATTAAAGTACGTGGTGTTACATGGGAAATAAAGAGAAATAATTTTAACTATTTTGCATTCTAATGTATTTTTTAAGGGGGAGGAATTGTGTTAACTGTTGTATTCTCTTGTATACAGTGAATAAAGTTGAATAGCTGGAAAGATTTGAATTCCTTCACCTCTGAATTGATATAGGATTTTATAAAATCTGTTTTTAACTCCCCATTAGCAAACATGCACTGTCCTGGGTATGTGTAGCCTCTTTAGTGCTGTCAGTCGTGATACTTGAATGTTACATAACTACTTGACTCAGACTTAATAGAACTTGTACTATGTGTTTTTTTCTGTAATTGCATACATAATGAGACTGTCAGTGCTAGCTATCTAGCAGAAGAGGAAAAATAAGGCCAATATGCTGCAGATTTGAAGAAATGCTTTTTTATTTAGCAATTAATTGAGATTAGGGTTTATAAATTCCACCTGTAGTACAAGCGTTTCAAATCAACTATACTATTAATAAAGGCCCAATTTATACAATGAAATCACAGCCATTGATGTTGATCTGCAATTTGTCTAATCATAGAATGTTAACAGCAGATGAGACCATTTGGGCCATGATTTCTGTACTGACTTTCTGTAAGAGCAACTTCCAAGCCTTTTTCTCATCTCCACGCACTTTTTTTCACTTCAGATAAAGATCAGTTATTTCAGTCTTAATTTAATCTTCTTCCATCTCTTCAGGGTGTGAGTTACAGATGCTATCCATACACATATGGATATTTTTCCTCACAATAAATTTTTTTTCTTTTGCTGTCAGCTTAAATCAGTGTCTTCTGATTCTGCATCCTTTTTGCCAATGGGAATATTCCTGAGCTGCACTGTCGAGACACTTTGTGATTTTGAACATCTGTCAAATTTCCACATAATCTTGTTTTAGGATTTCCATTCCAGCTTCTCCAATCTAGTCACATAGCTGAAATCCTCCATCTCTGGAACTATTCTCAAGCATCTTTTATGCACCCATTCTGATGTTTTCACATCTTTCCTGACATGTGATGCCCTGAATTGACCAAACTCATGTTTTATACAATTTAAGGTAATTTTACTGTTTTATACTCTGAAGCCTGGTATCCTGTTGGTTTATCCACTGCTGTAGTAATCTGCCATCTTAAAGGAT
Source organism: Chiloscyllium plagiosum (assembly GCF_037043375.1). Taxonomy (NCBI): domain Eukaryota; kingdom Metazoa; phylum Chordata; class Chondrichthyes; order Orectolobiformes; family Hemiscylliidae; genus Chiloscyllium; species Chiloscyllium plagiosum. The sequence goes on from NW_028270145.1 coordinate 44,225,471, forward strand.
TTGTGCCCATATGCCATCAGATTTTTGTACTCTTGGAACTGATTTCAAATTGCAGTCTTTATGTTGCCTCTCCTTGTTCTGACAAACTGAAACACTTGACGCCTCTCTGCATTAAATTTCATTATCCACTTGTCCACCATTCTATCTCTGTCATCTTCAAACTTAACACTATCTTCCTCACAGTTCACAATACTTCCAAATTTTGTCATGGGTTTACAGGCACAATTCAAAATTTGCACAAGTCTAGTTCGATAAGATAAATTGAAATAGCAGAGGTCCTAATGCATGATCTTTAAGTCCTGCTATATACTACTTCCAGTCCAAAAAAAGAGCCATTCATGATTATTCTACAGCTCCTTTCATCCAGAAAATCCTCTGTTTAGTTGGTCTTCTCTGATATTACCTCCTGATTCCAGTATATTGTCAAGTGAATTTTAGCCCTTCCCTATAACACAAGTAAATCATTCCCAGCTCAATTCAGGTGCAAATCATCTGATCTTTAATGTCAAACCCCCATATCCCACAAACGGTCCTAAAGTTTCAAGAATCCAAAGCACTCCATTGTGCACCAACTCTCCAGTGAGACATTCATCTTCAATTCTTCTATTTCTACATTCACCTGCATGTGGTATTGGGAGTAATCTGGAGATTACTACTTTCAGATTTGTACCAAAGGTTGCTAATTTGTTTTCTTGCTCCCTAACCTCTGCCTGCAAGACTCCATTACTCATTATACCAATATTCATACTGAAATGGAACACAACTACTGGTCTGTTGCCCTAACTATGGTTTGCCAATCTTTGCCTTCATTTTATCCAGCTGGCCATGATGATGTGGTCTAGCTTCAGGCTACACTGCCTGTAGGAACCATCTCTCTCATTTATATTCAGGTGAGAACACTGGGTTGGAAAGAGAGATGTGCTCAGGATTAGTGCACCAATTGCCTGAACCATCATGACTGTCTAGCAGTTACTCATTCCCTGCCTGCTTACATCTGTCGAACTGCAGGTTGACCACATTTATAAATGCAGGATTCACCAAACACCTAATTTCATGGATGTAGTGCAGTGACACCAGCTGCAATTAAAGCTCTGAAAACCATGATTCACCCTGAAGATCCCATCGGAACATGATATACAACCCATATCTCTTTTTATTAGACTTTTAAACCTTAGTTTAAGAAAACATATCAGCTACTCACTAAACAGCTGTACCTCCTGTTGCGAACTATGATCTTTTTTACTTAACTCTTATTATTGATAAACTTTTTAAAATTTACTGAAAAATCAGATTGCTTTAATTTTATTATCCCCTGTTGTTTAATGTTTAACTTTGTTCTCTAGATGTGATAAGTTAACTAAGCACTAATTTTAACTTTGTTAAATTTATTCACAATTTGGATTCAGTAGTTTTGTTAAAACAGTTACAGTTGATCATAATTTTTCCGCTATTGGATGAATACACATCCTTGTTACAATCAGCTGATTTAAAAAAATTAGAAGCCAAAATTTGACTTGTGATTTAGAATGCTATAGACTATTGGTAGTTTGAAGAGAAACATTTCAAATGCTCGAAATCTGGAAAATATAGAGGAAAAAAAAGTCCCCTATCATCTGTGAAGAGAAGAAGTGAATTGTTTTGTCAGAATCCCAGTTAAAAATCTATATTTACCTACAGATGCTTTGAGACTGTATGAATGCTTACAGTATGTGTTTTTATTTTCATTTTAGCGGTCACTGGATGGTTAAGTTTACCTTTGTGGTACAATGAAGGGTTATAGTCATTAGTGTGTTTTCATTTATTTAGTTTTAAGAATATCATTACCTTTATGACTATGCCTTTACTGTTGGTTCTTCTCTAATGAATTTCTATTTGTGTGTCAGTAATTTAGTGCTATAAATTGCGTATCATCAGTGTGATCTTCTAATTTTGCAGTTTAAATGTTACATCCATGGCTGCCTACTTAACCACTGTGTAGAATGGTCTTGCAAGGATTCCTTGTGGTGAGATAGATTGACTTGGGCATTGCAACCAGTTAGGAAAACTTGGGAATTTAAAATAATCAATAATTAAGGATTAACAAAATCCCAGAGACTGGAAAGCTTTTAGACAGCATGAAGGAGATTCGACTGAAATTAAATATATACGTAATTTCTCCCAGATTGTTTAGATCCAATATGGAAATAGGTTGCCTCTGTGAAAGAGTTGAGTTTGTGAAATTTGCAGGCAAGGCATGTTTGATTAGAAACCTGCATTTGTTATTGAAAGTTGACAGATTCTACGATCTCAGTTGCATGAGTGGTCAAACAAAAAGACCTTGCAGCTCACGAGTCCAGAACTTAGAAGCAGCGGTTAAGTCAAATCAACAGATTGGTCGAGAAAGAACTTTTTTTCTCTAGATTTTGAGTCATTGTAAAGTAATGTCATTGGTGACCAGATGAAACTTTGTTTCGATGTGTGTTTTGAAATTTTTAGAACTGTTATATTTAGGTAGCTTTTATTTCTTTAGTGTAATAAACTTCTGTTCTATTGTTGAAACCAAATCTGCAGCCATATGTACATTCAATCAAAGACCACCACATTTTTACAAAAAGAACCATGTTCTACCAAGGCAGATTTGATTTTAGGTTCAGACTAGACTGGTAATGAAGTCAACTGGGATCGTATCACCTTATTGATGGGTTTTTGGGATGCTGTTTCTTTTGTTCTTGTGATTATATCAAAGGAAAAATTTAAAGTAGATTTGTTTCGGTAGGAACAATTAGGTAAGGTAATACATTTAAAGGGTGTGGTATGCTGAATCAGAGATAGCTGAGGGCACATTTGCTTAAATCTTCGTGGGTAGCAGAACATGTTGAAAATGCTATTTTATTAGAAAAGTGTATAAGGCTGTTAACTTTGTAACTAGAGGCCTAGAATGCATGAGCAAGGGAGTTATGCTTAACATTATTGGTTGGCTTCCAGTTGAAGTATTGTGAGCAACTTTGGGTATCAACAGGGAAATGAATAGGTACTTGATTGAATGAAAACAAAATACTGTGAATGCTAGAGGTAGAAAGGAAAGCTAAAGTTGCAAGTTCACTGTGACCCTTCAGAACTTAAGAGTAGTCAAATTTTAGTGGGAGATGTTTAACCGAGAAGGTTTTGCAGGACTACGGGTGATGATCAAGGGACTGAAACTAATTGGATAGTTTTTGTAAAGAGTTAGAACAACGGCAATAGGATGATTGGGCATTTGTTCTGTATTATTCTGTGACAGTGACCTAAACAATCATATCTCGGCTGAGATCTTGAACGGGTTTGTGGAGTTAACTTTGGAAAACTCAACATGCACAACACAAACAGGAAGTGGAAAATTGGCATATGAATGTAAAATGGTGTTTTATCTCCTTAAGAATATATTTGATCCAAAATACACGCTTGTTTGTTTCAGGCATATACCAGTGTTTCCAAGGCTTCTCTTAATCTGTCTGACCACAAGGAACTAGGAAAAATGATGAACACTATTATTTTTCACACAAAAATGGTGGATTCTTTGGTTGAAATGCTGGTGGAAACTTCAGATCTCTCTATCTTCTGGTGAGTGCATGTTCTGTTTCTCATTTCAAGGAATAACAGCTTGTTAATTTACTCCATAATACTCGGAGCAGCAGAAAACATTTTAGCAGGTAATCACATACCTGTTTTCAAGTTTTGTTTTCTTGAGTGGATTAAATTTAAGTGTACATTTTTTTAAAAAAACCTATGGAACTATTTCTGTTACAGGGGAAAACACTTTTTACTTATTTTCCTCAGCTTCAAACTTCAACATTTTGGTAGATACTTGGGAAGGCACATAGTCTTTGTTTTTGTATATAAAAACTTAAAATTTTTCCAATTAGAACTGGATAAATGAATGTAAATGTTTATTTCATGTCAGGCTTGGTTCAATGAGAGCAATGATGTACATGAGTAGAACACTAGAATGAAACTTAATTTAGAGACTTGAATACATAATGTAGACTGACCTCTGCAGTACTGTTGAAATGCTATAGAGCAATGCAATATTTAAGATGAGACTGCGCAAAACACAGGTGTTATAGGAATTATTTAGATGCATATACAGTGTCACTAAAATTAAATATGTTCTCATTTATCTCATTGTTACTTATGGGAGCTTATGGATAATTGCAACTGAATTTTGACACAAGTATCATTTGGATAGTAACTATTAGGATTACTTCTTTTCAAATAGTGCAAATTCAAAAAAATTATTTTTATTTAATTTTTGTATTTGTCACAATATCACCACAGTTTGCTTCATAATGTCTGCAAATGTTGCATTCCTTCATCGTAGCTACCTATTGTTAAAAAAAATCAAGTATGTTGATTTTAATTTCATGTTCACAAAAAAAATCATTTAGATGTGCTTTGTAATTTATAAATTTCATGTGTTCAAAACTACAATCTGCACCATTTGAGATGGAGTGCAAAATTAACCATGAAGGCCCATGTCACACCTTTATAAATAAATGATTTAATTTAGGAAAAGAAAATTCTTTGCTAAGCTACTAAACCTATATGAAATCTTTTTTTTCTGACTGCATCAAGTAGCTTAGTTGCGGTTAATTAAAATCTATTCAGAATTAAATCATTGATATTTGCTTTATTGTTAAAATAGCTGAGGTGAAAGAGAAATAAGATCATGGATTTGTACATGGATGCACCTACCTCTTTTTCTATTGACTTCTATCATCAAAATCTCTGCCACCAGCACAGTCTTCTTTTCAAGTCCAATCTTTTAGTTGATCGCCCATGTCAGATCCCATATCATGACACAATGCCATAATCCCATGGAAAAGGGGGTAATATGTGTTTGAAGTTAGACTGCCACATCCAAAGCTTCCATATTAATTATTTGTTGGAGGTTTTGCTTCTATCTCTCTTTCTGGATTCCGTATTAAAAGCTGAATCGACTTTTGCTCTTCCTCCATTGGATGCTAATCTCTCCATTTCCCTTTTCTATTCCAGTAAATTGGGGAAAATGGGCAAGCACCTGGGAGTGCACTTTGCCACCGGTCCAATCGTGCTATGCTTAAGACGTCATTGTATTGTGGGTCCGGGTTTGTAATCATCTAGTCCAGAAACCTGTATTTGACAGAGGCAAAGCTGATTTGACTTTTGAAGCAGGCTATACAAGAAAGAAAATGCAAGATAAATGCCAAATCCATTTATTCCATTGTATTTCAGCAAAAGTTACTTGATTCAATTCTCTATTTCAGTTAAAAGCAAGAGTACATCATACAGCGAGATGCTATTCTAAATATTTAAACTTTACAAATAAATTAGGTAAAAGTATTGAGGAAAGTAAGTTTTATTAACTGGGCATCTGCTGCTCTTCTCCTCTAAGAAACTCTGAGATACCCGGTGTATCCCAAGCTGCTGACGTTGAGAATTGGGCTTTGGTGGTAGCTGCAAAATATGAAGTGAGTGCTGACATTGCAGAGGAGGCACTGGCTCCTGCACTGTGTGGGGCTCTCTTGTCCAAAGAGAGGAGCAAAGGATGCAGAACTAGGACTTTGCTGTGCACTGCCTCCTCACCACTCAACTGGAGTGAATACAGTGCTTGTAGCTAACAATGTAGTTTTGAAGCTAATGGTGTTCTCCCCAAAACCATTAACGACCCAGAGGCAAAAGACTGTCATAACAGACATGTCTTGATGTCACAGCATGGGAACTATTTGACTAAATCTTGCCAGTCCTCCCTCTCTGTGAAATATTGAGAGCCATTCAGCCAACAGTCACTGTTTTCTACTCAGCTGATGTTTTCGTGCATGACTACATCAGTACTCGCATGTGCATGTAAAATCTGCATAACAGATCATCCTGTATTTGATAAACATGAAATCCCAATCACAATAGCAATTCTGAAAAGATGGCAACAACAAAACTGAGTTGTGATACAAAACACTCCAGTGAATATCTAGAAGTTAAACACGGAATGAAAGAATACTGTGCATTGAAAGCTGTTATAGATTTAGTTCAGGTTACATAAATTTAGCTTTGTTTCTCTTTTATAATTTCGTCTGAAATTAAGTTTTTGCCATTGTGCGTTTTTATCATCAATCAGTTTATATTTAATAACTGTTTTCAACTCTGGCAAAATTGCTTTTGCTTGGATTTGGTTTGGAGCAATTTCCATTTCAAGCACACCTATTTTACTAAGTGACATGTACATTTTCCATATCATCCATTCCTGTGACCTTTCAGATTGCTGGTTTCTTAGCAAATTCTTAGAATTTCGGATCTTTATAAGTTGCAAAAAATTAACTTTCAACCAGTTAGTCTGAACTAATTTTAAGCTCAAAACTGAGGTTGAAATACAGTATGCAATTCACTTGTCAGCCAGCCACCTTTTCTCTTCTGTATATGAAGACATTGAATGAGAAAACTGTTAAGATATTAAAACATATTGGTGCAGTAAAGACTGGTTGAAGCATAAATTATAGTAACCCATGGTGACATTAACAATAGCAGCAACTTTACCTCCTGTCTACCTAATATGTGCAAGCTGCTATTATTTCAAAGTATTTTGGGTTTGCAACCCACTCAGTGATTTAACCAATTTTCTATTCCAAGTGCAAAATTAAACACATCTGATTGGCGTGAAGGTTAACGAGCTCGGTAAATAGCTAACAATTTTTTAAAAATGTGTGGATAGTAAAATTGTGATCATGAACCAACAGTATCCATACCTGACCAAAGCCTAGTCAAGTTTAAACTTTGAACAGAATGCTTCACAACATATAGGAAACTATTGGGAAGTTTTTATTTGAATGGAACAACGTGAAATTTTGTCAAGTTTCATGTAATTATGTAGAAATGTATTGACGTTGCTTAATACTCTTAAGTTTTTACAGTCGTGCTTTTGAGAAGATGTTTCACCAGTGCTTGGAGTTGCCATCGCAGTCACGATATTCAATTGCTTTCCCATTGGTTTGCACACATTTTATGAGTTGCACTCATGAATTGTGTCCTGAAGAGGTAAGGTTGTTTTTATTCTATTTCCGTTGCGAACATTTACAAGATATCAAGTTTTGCTTCAGTAAAGATTATGTAGTGATAAATTGACCTAAATGCAACTTGTAGCACCTTTCATCTTGATTTGTGGTCTTTTGCTGATACCAGCTCATTGAACTGAGGTGTTTCCAAAGTTAGATTTTCCTATAGTGTTCTCTCCTTCATGTTATGTATTTGAAATATGAAAACGGATTTCATAGAATTACAAAAAAATTACTACACAGATACAGGCTATTTAGTCCATGTTAGTGTTTATCATTCATGCCAAGTTCCAGCATTAAACTCAATGTGCCTTCTTTGTTCCCGTATCCTGTGATCCTCTTTCCTTCATCCACTTATCTAATCTATTCTCGAATCTTACCATGTCCACTTATGCTACTTGGGTATTCCACAGTCTAACAAGCCTCCTTTATAAACTAAAAAGTCTGTCCAGTTCTCTATTAAAATTGAGATCATGCCAAAAGAGTCTATTTTGAGGTGATTGAAAGAAAGTTTGTGGAAGAAATGGAAGTGAAAGGACAGTAGTTAGTGCTACTAACTACTGCTAGTGCTACTAGCGTGAAGCCAGGATTTGGTGAGTGAGAGTGTTCAGTTCTATTACAAGAGCACCACAGTGCCAGTGCAGGTAATGTGTCATAGCTGTCCCATGTGGATTTCCTTGATGCCACTATGACCTGTGGAAACAACATTTGTAATAATTATCTGCAACTTGAGAAGCTTCAGCTCAGCTGTTGAGCCGCGGAGTGAGCTACAGACATTGTAGTGTATCAAGGAGGAGAGAAATTACCTGAACACTCTTCCATCAGATGGTCACACCTCTCGGGTCTGTGTAATTTAGTTTGTTCACTGGTAAGGGACAGGTGAGTGTGACTGTAAGGCAGATAAGGGAATTGATGGAATGGAGAAGCCTTTGCCAGTGCACTTGAGCAACACATTTGAAGTTCTTGTAGATTGAATGGACAAAAGTGCAGGCCACGGTTTGGATCAGCAGACAAATCATTACACCATGGTAAAGGAAGCCATTGTAATGGGGGGAACTGAGAGTAAATTGAAATTTAGTGATAGTAAGAAATGGTGTAGTTAGGAGGATGGATACTGTTTTCTGCAGCCGAGAATGAGGATCCAGAGGGCAGTGTTGCCTGTACAATGCCAGAGTTTGAGATGTCTGGTCTGAGCTAAACAAGAATTTGCAGTAGGAGGAAAGATCCAGTTATTATAGTCAAATGATATAAGTAGACCAGGAAAAAAAAGCTACCTTCCCCCCTAGCCCCATCTCCCTCCCATTTATCTCTCCACCCCCGAAGCTCCCAGCGTCATTCCTCATGAAGAGCTTTTGCCTGAAACATTGATTCTCCTGCTCCTCGGATGCTGCCTGACCTGCTATGCTTTTCCAGCCCCACCCTCTTGACTCCAATCTCTAGCAGCTGCAGCTCTCACTTTTGCCTAGACCAGAAAATAAGTCTTATGGCCAGTTTGAAGAGCTAGGCACCAAGTTAGAAAATAGAATCTCAAATGTAACCTTTGACTCCTTACTTCAGACATGTGCTAATAAGAGATAAATGCATGGCTGAGAAACTAGTGTGAGAAAGGAGGCTTCCAGTTCATGAGGCACTGGCACCAGCTCATACTGTTGGTATGAGCTTCACTTGAACTGCGCTGGGGCAGGTGTTCTAATGATTTATATAACTAGAGAAGTAGATAAAGCCCCAAACTAAATAGAGGGAGGAAATGGGTCACACAGGAGAATACTGTGCAAATAAAGGGTAATGACATAGCAATAGATAAAGGTCGCATTGAAGGTAAGGTTAATCAGAGTATTGCAGGAAAAAGTGTTTATAAATTAGTGTGCCAGCAGATGGGGCCAGAGTTTAGAAAAGTAATGAAAAAAGAGCTTTATTTTTGCATTTTCTTTGCCTGCAATTTGCAATAATGCAGATGATTTGTCAGCTTCAGTATAAAATCATTCGTATGACCTGATCGCCATTATGGAGATGTGACTGCAAGGGAATCAACATTGGGATCCGAATGTCCATGGGTGTGTGAAATTCAGGGAGGACAGGGATCTGAGAAAAGATAGTGGGAAGCTTTGTTAACTAGAGGGCATTAGTACTGTTGTGAGAAACGACCATAACTTTAAAGTTCAACGTATAGCATCTGTTTGGGTTGAACTAAGAAACAGCAATGGGAAGAAAACTGGGAGTTAAGTGTAGGCCAGTGAACAGCAATCATAATGTAAATCATAATATCCATGTGAATATTAGATGTGCAGGTAACAAAGGTAATACAGTAATCATAGGGATTTCAGTCTACTTATAGATCTAATTTGCTCTAATGTTGCAAAGGGTGAACTTTTGGAATGCATTTAAGATGGTTTTCTAGAGCACTACATTGAGGAACCAGCTAGGTCTGCCTGTTAAATCTCATATGGTGCAATGAAGGAGACCAAATTAACAATCTTGCTGAAAAGTAGTTTTTAGGAAAGAGTGACCATACATGATAGAATCTCACATAAAGTTTGAAAATGATATAGTTCTTTCAGATTCTTGGCTGTTACATCTAAACAAAGGAAAGCATAAATGTATGAGGTGCAAATTAACTCTAGATGATTGAGAAACTACATTAAATTGAAATAAACCAGAAAGAAATTTAAAATCCGACTGCAAAAACTTGTTTGTGAATATAAAAAGTAAAGCATGGCGAGAACAAATGTAGCTCCTTTACAAGCAGAGAACAAGGAAGTGGCAGAGAAATTAAATAAATATATTGTAGCTGTTTGCCTTCACACAGGAAAACACTGAACTCGCCAAATATACTTGACAATATAGGGACTAATGAAGAGAGTCACTGCAAGGTATCGCTTAATATGTAAAACAAGAGAAATTAATGGGATTTATCTTGGAATAATTCCGTGGATTTGACCTACACCTGGGTATTAAACAAGGCACTTTGAGAGAGAATGCATTGGTGGCCATCTTGCAGCAAATCTTTATGCTCTGAAACAGTGTGTAGATGTCAAAGTTGCAAATAGAACTGTAGAAAAGTTACAGTGCAAATAGAGGCAAGTCAGGCATGCTGACCGAATAATCCAGGCATCCATTCAAATCCCACTTCATAGTGCCTGTTGTGTCGTCTTGTAGGTTACAGCACTTTGGAGATCCAGGTTTGTTCTAAATGTGTTGAGGGATTCTGTCACAATCTCAAAACTGGCAGCAAATTCCAGACACCCACACCAAAAAGTGACAAAGTTTCTCTTTAATCCCCTCTATCTTTTTACCTGAAATGTGTACACTTGGTAATTGAGCTCACTGGTTGAGGAAATAGATTTCTCCCACCCATTCTATCCAAATCTCACGTTATTTTGTACACCCCAAATAAGTTACTCCTCCACTTCCTCTGTCCTAAGGAAAACAAGCCTAGCAGATCCAATCTTCCTTCTTTGTTGCAATTTTCAAGCCCTTCGGGAAATACTTGCAAACCACCTCCTTACTTTTGCTAGAAATGATGTCCTTCCTGTAATGACCAGAACTGAAAGCACAACTGCTTGAGGCAGCACAGTGGCTTAGTGGTGAACACTACTCCCTTTCAGCGCCAGGGATATTGGTTAAATTACAACCTCTGGCATCTGTCAATGTGGAGTTAATGTACATTCTTACATTAACTCTTGTCTACATGGGTTCCTCTGGGTGCTCTGGTTTCCTCCCATAGTCCAAAAATATGCAGGTTAGGTGAATTGGCCATGCTAAACTGCCCAGGGATGTGTAGGTTAGGTGGACTAGCCATGGGAAATTTAGGATTATAGAGTACAGGGGTGTGTACAGGGGATGATGTTTGGAAAGTCAGTATGGACTTGTTGGACAAAATTGCAAGTTTCCACACTGTAGGGATTCTATGATGAGTCCTGCTGTTGCCTAACCAATATAGCTCTAGCATTACATCTCTGGTAGTCTTTTCATTTCCTCACCCAAGACAGAAAGAAAGCATCCCACTTTGTCAATACCACTTGTCTTGCCACTTCCAGATACCTTTGGACATGCAGTCACTTCGTCTACCAACTCTCAGAACCCTCTAGTTTATTGTGTATTTACTTGCCTCCCAAAATGAAAAATCTCGGATTAAATTCCATTTACCACCTTTTTGCCCAGTGAGACAAACCATTGGTACCTTCCTGCTGTGAGTAACCATCCTCTTCACTTTCAAGTACCCAATCAGTTTCAGTATCCTCTCTAAGTTTCCCAATCATGCCTCTCATAATTAAGTCAAAATTATTAATGTGTTCTTCAAACAGCAAGCGGCTCAAAGTTTTTCTTCGTGGAGCACCATTTGATATTAATTTTGTGCATCTGCTATAACCCCTCTATTTAAAGAAAAACAGGATAGAGAGAAAAATGGGAATTGCAGACCTGTTGGTTTAACATCACTCTGTAGGGAAAATGCTTGGTATCCACAATAAAGGACATTAGGCAAACTATAGTAGTATTATGCAGAGTTCACATGGGTTTATGAAAGGAAAATTATTCTCAGCAAACCTGTTGGCGATGGAAGTGGTAGAGGCGCAAGTGAGAGAAGACCCTGAGACAGGCAGTCTGCGTCACTTGCGCAGGACCCTGAGACAGGCAGTCTGTGTCCCCCACGGAAGCAGACAAGAAAAGAATCCCAAGTCGAAGACAGAGCTGGATTCATTGAGGCGGACTAGAATTGGGACTCCTCCCTCCCCTTCCTAGACCTTTCCATTTCTATCTCGGGTGACCGAATCGACATGGACATCTACTATAAACCGACTGACTCCCACAGCTACCTAGACTACACCTCCTCCCACCCTGCCCCCTGTAAAAACGCCATCCCATATTCCCAATTCCTTTGTCTCCGCCGCATCTGCTCCCAGGAGGACCAGTTCCAAAACCGTACAACCCAGATGGCCTCCTTCTTCAAGGACCGCAATTTCCCGCCAGACGTAGTCGACGATGCCCTCCACCACATCTCTTCCACTTCCTGCTCCTCCCTTGAGCCCCGCCCCTCCAACCGCCACCAGGACAGAACCCCACTGGTCCTCACCTACCACCCCACCAACCTCCATGTACAACGTATCATCCGCCGTCATTTCTGCCACCTCCAAACAGACCCCACCGCCAGTGATATATTTCCCTCCCCTCCCCTATCAGCATTCCGAAAAGACCACTCCCTCCGTGACTCCTTTGTCAGGTCCACACCCCCCACCAACCCAACCTCCACTCCCGGCACCTTCCTCTGCAACCGCAAGAAATGTAAAACTTGCGCCCACACCTCCCCCCTTACTTCCCTCCAAGGCCCCAAGGGACACTTCCATATCCGCCACAAATTCACCTGCACCTCCACACACATCATCTATTGCATCTGCTGCACCCGATGTGGCCTCCTCTATATTAGGGAGACAGGCCGCCTACTTGCGGAACGTTTCAGAGAACACCTCTGGGACACCCGGACCAACCAACCCAACCACCCCGTAGCCCAACACTTTAACTCCCTCTCCCACTCCACCAAGGACATGCAGGTCCTTGGACTCCTCCATCGCCAGACCATAGCAACACGACGGTTTGAGGAAGAGCGCCTCATCTTCTGCCTGGGAACCCTCCAACCACAAGGGATGAACTCAGATTTCTCCAGTTTCCTCATTTCCCCTCCCCCCCCCCCCCCCCCCCCCCAACCTTGTCTCAATCAAATCCCTCGAACTCAGCACTGCCTTCCTAACCTGCAATCATCTTCCTGACCTCTCCGCCCCCACCCCACTCCGGCCTATCACCCTCACCTTGACCTCCCTCCACCTATTTCCAAAGCCCCTCCCCCAAGTCCCTCCTCCCTACCTTTTATCTTAGCCTGCTGGACACACTTTCCTCATTCGTGAAGAAGGGCTTATGCCCGAAACGTCGATTCTCCTGTTCCTTGGATGCTGCCTGACCTGCTGCGCTTTTCCAGCAACACATTTTCAGCTCTGATCTCCAGCATCTGCAGCCCTCACTTTCTCTCCTTGCTTTACTAAAGGCTACTACTAATTGGTTAATGACTTTCTCTATTTTTAGGTTCTGACATAGCATGCAAATTGGTAATGCAGTCAAAATGTATATTTAAAAAAAACACAATAGTAATAACATAATTACAGGGGAACCTCAATTATCCGAACGTGTTGGCGGACACTATTTCGTTCGGATAATCAATTATTCGGTTAATCGATTAAATGCCTTTCCTCTGGGGCTCAGAGATTTTAAAGTCTGCTCCTCATTTCAGAGACTGCAGCAGCACACAGCGCACGAGACCCCGTCCCTTAACCCCCCCCCCCCCCCCCCCCCCCCCCCCCACCTCTCCGCCTCCAACACCGTGGAACACCGTCCAACACTGCCTCCCTGGCCCCTCTCCGGGGCAGCCGGACCAGACACCAGCAACAAGATTGCTGCAGTTGCCTTTGTAGGGTATATCACCACATAACACGTGCGCACACCACTTTTTACTTCAACTTTTTTGACAGGTTCCACCTTTGCCTGTACAGGACAAATTTGGAGAGATTATGTGGGGAAGGGGGTTTTAGGGTACGCCCCTGTGTGTAGAACTCCAGGGCAAGTGTGGGGAGAGAGAGAGGGCAGGCAGTCAGTCATTTGGTGACGGTGCCTGTTTCCATTGGGACCTCGAGATCTCCTTTGGATAATCCGATTTGCGGATAATTGGTATTCGGATAATCGAGGTTCCTCTGTAATAGCTTAAAGCTTAAAAGAATGGCAGGACAGGTAATGTGGGAACTCCTGGATGCCATTGTAATCCAGAGCAAACACGTCTATAGAAAGTGTTTGAAGTTCAGCTTTGGGTCAATTTGAGATATAAACTGAACCTTAGACACAACAGTGGATCAGGGAGGAGCAAGTTCTTTGTACCAGGAGACAATTACACCACTTAAGATAGTGTTTTCTCATTTAGTCAGGGACAGGATCAAAGAATTATAGCATCATACGGTACAGAAGAAGCCCTTCAGCCAGAATGTGAAAATGGATAGGAAGAGATTTTGCAAGTATTTATGAAATTAAAAGTGAGTAATGAGTGTGTTGATACTCTGAAGTGTGAGATTGGGCAATTAATTATTAATAATATGGAAATTGTGGATGAAATGAGCAAGTGTTTTACTTTTGTCTTCATTATAGAGAATGCTAAAAATATTCCAGTAATAGGTGTGAATCAGGAGGAGAAAGGGAAGAAAGAACTAGTGACATTACAAGTATAAGGAAACAGTACCAAATAAAGTGATGAAGTTGCGGGGTCACAAATCTCTGGGTCCAGAAGGACTTAGGGTCTTAAAAGCAGTGGCTATTGAGGCAATGCGTTGGTTTTAATTTTCTGAAATTCCATGGATTCTGGAAAAATTCATCAGACTGGAAAATAGCAAATATAGCTCATCTAGTCAAGAAGGGGAGGGAGGAAGAAACCAGCAACTGCAGGTCAGTTAGCTTGACATCTGTGCTGCAGAACGTTAGAATTTCTCATTGAGTTTATTGCGGCACGTATGAAAGTATCAGCTTGGTTTGATTAAAAATAAATTGTTTAACCAATTTACTGGATTTGTTTGAAAGTAGGACATGCAATGTAGGCAAAGGGGAGCCTGCAGATGTACTGTATTTGGATATCCTGAACGCATTTGACAAGGTGCCACATGAAAAGTTATTGCAGAAAATAGAATCTCATGGTATAGTGTGTATCATATGGACTGGAGAGTAGCTTTTATGTCATTTCTACCATATACAACTGATACAGTGAAAAAAGGAGACCATGTTCCTCCAGGGCCACGGTGCTACATGGACAGCACAAACTATACGATCATGCAAAGGGCAGCATAAAGTGCACAAGTGCAAAATATGCAAATTACAATGTAATAAAAGAATGTTAATTAATAGACATTGTTCCAGCAACAATTCAAAGTCATGCAAAGAATTTCAGATAAAAAAGAATCCGATCATACAGAACTGCTCATATTAGCATAGTGAAAAGATTGCTTGTTTGGAAGAAATTAGTACATAAATAGGTCTTTGTCCAATTGGCAGAATATGATGACTGGCCTCATCTTGTGGGCCCCTATTTTATAATCTCCATCAATGACTTGGGTGAGGAGAGCAAAAGCATAGTAGCTATACTCTACTATGACACAACAAAAGGAGGTTACAGTTGGCAATAAGTTTGAGTAAGCATATATCTGGCAGATGGTGTATCATGTGAGAAAATGTGATGTTCACTTTGGCAAGGAGATTTAAGAAACCGATTTTACTTGATTGGAAAACAACCACAGAATTCCAAAGTGCGAAGCGATCGAGGTGTTTTTGTGCTTGAGTCACAAGTTAGTATGCAGTACAGCATGCAGTCAAGAAAGCTAGTGGACTGCTCTCCTTTTATTAGAAAAGGATTTGAATATAAAAGTAAGAATATAATGCTGCATTTATACACAACATTGCTGTGCTTGGCATCTGTCAAGATGAGAAACTGTAAATATGGGAAAGTGTTATGATTAAAAGCTTCTGATGTGTGCCAATAGTGAACACATAACTATGTCAGTTACCAGTTATATAAGGCAAGACATAGTGATCTAAAGGAAGCACTGTTTGTTTGACATTCTGATATTATCATGATGGCAACTTACTATTGAAATTCCAATTGTGCACACTGAGAGGTCACTTGGATCTCAGTTGGCATCAGAAATTTCACAACAAAATGGGAGTCTAAATATAAAGGAAGGAAATGTCAATGCCCCCTAAGGAAGCAATTAACTGGATCGCACAACTCATGAGCATCCCCAGTTAATGAATTAAGCAAACTTGTTATGGGAATAGTTGACTGAAAACCATCTGCAAAACCTGTCTCCTGCCTGATGTTCTTTGCAAAACTTGAAATTTTTTGATCAGAAGATTAAAGCACTTTTTTTTATTTCAATTATCTCATCAGGCTTATTTAAAGAGATACTTAATTACATTTCCTGTTGCTTATTATTGTCCAGCATGGGAAATCCATCGCACATTATTAGTTGAAAAGCTCCCATGGTTTCAGCTAAATAGTATTGATTGATAAGTCAAACAACAGTAATTCCACAACTTCCACTGAGACCAGTGGGCAATTTATTTACACTGGGTTCTGTTATAACACAGTAGTTCTCTTCTCGTGCAATTGTGTGTTATGAGAAAATTGAGTAATAGCAGCAACATTTAAACTAATGGAGCCAGAATCAAGTTATAACCAATACACGCTTCAAACGTTCACACTTTTGAAACAGTGTCCCCAATTTGTCAATCACGTCACAGAGAATTTGCATTGACAAAATGCGCATTGTAGCAGAATGACCTGTACTCATTTGAAGTAATTGCCAAGAAATGGTATGATTTCCTTCTCAGCCAACCAGTGGCCATTAATGAAAGTCAATTGCAGGCTGGGTGTCCAGTAGATTTGGTTAATACTTCGGACCTGGGTAACATCCATGAGTCTTAGTCATGCTTTCTGCAATAACATGGCTATATCTGGGTCAATCCCAATTTCATTCTTGGGTACCAGTATAGTAACCAGTTTGTAACCTCTGAGGTGTCACAACAATAACTGTTGCAGTTTTCTTTTGGTGGGCAGAACATTGTTGATGGGCTTGTTGAGGAATTCCTAGAAGGTTTATTCTAATGCTAAATTATGACTGGGTGAGAAAATGACAGCCAAAAGCAGGTGCTGTTTTAAGAATCCCACCAATCTAGTCAAGAGGCCATGTCAAAGCTCGTTGGCAGTCACATTTTATGGACTAGTGTTTCTAAATCCTATACTCCAGAACAAAACTGCTAAGAGGCTCCCACTGCAGTTTGGGATTCTGATTATAATGATTAACGAGGGAAATAGATTGTATGCTATTTTCCAGCATTTTGGACAAGTGGAGAAATTTCACTTCTTGCACAAGTCTTCAATACTATCAAAAATAGATGTGCTATTAATTTTCTGAGTTCTGTTCTCCGATATTGAGAAATAATCTGATGGGAAAATTTGAGACAACAGAGGGTACCTTTATTCCCTGCTTAGAAGCATTGCAGATAGAGGCACAAGTGAAAAAGGCTTACTCTGGAGCAATCAGAGCACACCCCTCTTGAATATCTTGCAATGTTCAAAAAAGCTGAGATGTGTCCAATGTTACTCCTTGATACTAATCTAATTCTTCAAAAGAGGGTCATATTTTCTGAAAGATCCTAGGAACTATGTCCACATGAGTAACCAGCTATATTTTGATACATTACAGATGTAAAATCTTTAAAATGTACAAGGTTAGTTAATCAGGTAGTATTTTGTAATATTGAGCCAAGATTTATGCACAGTGCTAATGGCTGCATTCAGAAGACCATTCTGAAGAAGGGTTACTGGACCTGAAATGTTAACTCTGCTTTCTCTCTACAGATGCTGCCTGACCTAAGTTTTTCCAGCAGTTTCTGATTTCCAGCATTACCAGTTGTTTAGTTTTTTTTGTTTAAGTACAACTTCATCTTAGCAAATACATATCACAGGCATACTTCAAACCTTTCCGGATTACTACCATGGGAGATGGGTTAATGACCTGAAAGATTGCCATTTCATACAGGAATGGCATTGAAAGTTTGTCAAGTTAAATTTCAAGAAATCTAGGCAGCAATTTGCATTTCAGTAATACATTATGTAGAGATTTCAGTGTTTTGTTGGCACTGCAGATGTTCAATGACAAGTAGTACATAACTTAACACATTCTACATTTGTTACTATCTTGCTGAAAGAAAAGCAGAACCAACAGTTGAAAGGTCATTCTATAAGCACTTTTAGCATGTCACTAATATTAAGTTGCATTTTATTATTTTTAAGACTGCCACATGAAATAATCCATGTGTTTACTAAGCATTGTTGTCTAGTTTTCCCTCCTAAATTAGATAAATTTTGTATTAGCTGATTTGGTATTCACCATTCAGATGGTACATTGTTCCACATATATAACCCCACTTAATCATATCTCATCAGGCCTTACAAGGGCTTAATTTTCCTTTCCGAGGGAGAGTGGAATGGATGTGAGATGTAGAGGTTTCACTTTAGATTAGTGTCAAAAAGAGAGGTTGCAGAAGTGCAGTTCCTCAATCTAATATGATATAAGCATTTTTTTTGCTGTAAGTGGCTAGTTTTGCCTGAGCTAAACTATGTTTGACTTAGTATGCAGGTATGTCCTATTATTTAAAGTTTGAAGTTGTCATCATTAACTTCTATTTATAATATCCCCACTTAAGTTCATACAGTATATTTGTTTGTATTCCAATGTGCATTTACAGTTTTGTCAATTTCTGAACTACTATAGAGGCATCATATTGGAGATCGCAGTCTGTCCCTGTGCAACATGTTCCTTGATGAAATGGCTAAGCAAGCCCGCAATCTCATCACAGACATATGTACAGAACAGTGCACTCTTAGTGACCAGGTAAGATTCCAGCTTTTTAAAATATGGTTTGGATAAAAGCGCATTATTTAAACTGGGTTATGAAATTCTATATCAGATCTTGCAAAACACCTGTTTTTTTTTTGTCAGTTATTTTCTAAAACATTTATTACTTGCCTCCTTATCCCTTTGTAGCTTAGAGAAATTATTGCAATATTGAAGTAATCTTATGAGAAGGAATAAACTTGAAATTAGCTAACCTGTCACGTGATCCAATTTCCACCTTGATTATTTTGAACCCAATAGTGGCACAACTGTGGAAGAGGAAAGTTAATAATTAACAATTGCTTTCTAGATTCTTGGAATTTGAGTGTTTGGCTGTGAAACTACATTCTCAGTGAACCAGTCATTTCCATCCTGAATGTGTCTTCAATTTTCGATACCTTTGAATATCAAGATCATAATTTACTCAAATATCTTCCTGTGTTTTGATGGGGAGCATAACTTGTAAATCTAAAGCCCCTTTAACATTGAAAAACATTTGCTGACATTCCAGAGAAAAAGGGACGGGTGAAATGAGATGGAGGATCACTCAAATAATTGGTCAACAAGTAGATTTTAAGGCCTTTCTTTGAAGAGAGAAAACTGGCAAGAGCAAAAGGATTTCCAGTGCATGAAGCCTAGGTGACTGGAGGTGTGACTTGCCAAGGAAGGAGTGGCTCAAAAGAAAGTAAGCATCACACAGGTGGGATGGAGACTTTCGGGCTGGCAGAGGTTACAGGTGAAAGAAGCACAAGCATGATTGTTTTATAAGTTGTAGATCTTGAAGATTACAGATGATCTTTGATCAGGATATGATAGAGAATATGATGATCGAATGTTAATTAAAGGTAAAGGTTGGGTGACAGACTGAGATTATATTGAAACAATTCAGTCTACAGATGACAAAAATAGTGTTTTTGAGTAGATGAGTTAAGACAGAGACAGTACTTGATAAGTAAAAGTAGGTAGTCCTTTTAGTAGTGAAGATTATGGAGTTGGCAGCTCAGTAATTAGTTGTGAGCAATCTAGTTCAGTCTGAGATGGTAATCATGAAGGGGTTAAAACTTGACAAGATTACTTGGGAATGTGGGAATTTTTGTCTTACTAATGTTAAACTGAAAGAAATCATGTATCTCACAAAAAAGATGGCATATAGCAGTCTGAAGCTGAACAATCAGGCAGGGTGCTTAGCACATAGTTAGATGCCATCAGTGTGTAATTTGAAGCTGAGACTATGTTTGCAGATATTGTTAACAAGGCACAACTACTAAATGTGAAAGATGGTTCCACAGATAAATGTGTAAGTAGGACATTATTTTTCATTTTAATTAACTCACTGTGGGCTTCACTGGTGGGGCCAACATTTATTGCCCATTCCTAAGTGCCTCTGAGAGTGTGGGAGAGCCACCTTCTTGTATTTCCATAATCCATGTTGTTGGTAAAAAAGGAGTTCCAGGATTTTGATAAGTGAAGAAATGGTTTGAGGTTAGGATGATATGTGATTTGGTGGGATTATTAGAGTTGATTAAGCTACAATCAGAAAAGTAAAAGTTGTGCCAGTCATTGGCATTGATGCTTAGTTCAACAGCAGTTAGAGACATTAGAGAAGGGTATCATGATTGGCCATTTCAACAGCAGCAGAAGGGATCAGGTTATAAATGAGCTTCGGTGAAATATCAGTGTGTGGATGTGTTTTGTGACATTTCTAAGGCTTGTGCTGTGGCAGGGCTGAAAAACTGATTCAGATAAATAACTACTGAAAAGTGAGGCAACAATGTGTTCAGTGGCTTTGAAGATGAAAACACTTCGGGAGTGAGGTGATAGTTTGCAAAGGCAGAAAGGTCTAGCATGGGTTTTCTGAGGAAGGACTATGAGACCAGTTTTGAAAGGAAGGTCAGTAATAACTGAGGAGAAGGAACAATTTACAGCATGCCCTAACATTGGACCTAGAAGATAGTTGGGTCAACACTGAATGGGAAGAGGAGGTGATTGTTTGGGTTAAGATTACTTTTTAGAAAGGGCATCCGATGAAATAAAGGAAACTCCAAAGCAAGACAAGCTGGTCAGCGAGGGTTGGCAGGCAAGAAACAGAAATGGTTGAACAAATAGATTGAGTCATCATGTGAGTGGACTTTACTGAGATGATTCAGGAAAACTGAACAAAGTAAACTTTGGTTTCCAAGCTAGTCCTCATGTTCTCGCAAGTTTTTGCCAAGGGCACTGAGGTTTGAAAATGTGGAGTGACTCAGTCAGTTTTGATGATGGATGATTAACTAGTGAGAGTCAGACTCTGATTTATGCCCTTTGGACTTGCAAGAACTACATGCAGCATTAATAATACCATTAAATAAGCAATAATAAATTCAGAAAAGTACGTCCTTTCTAAAAAGTTTGAAATGGTACAATTTATGGGGGTGCAAGAAGAGAGAAAGCTGGGGCTACTTGTGCAAAAGCTTTTGTAAATGGCTTTTAATAAAACATGTGAAATCCTTGCAAGTTTTGCAAATAGAGGCTGAGAACACAAATACCAGCAAAGTCTTGTGAAGAGCCTGGTTTCGCCTTTGATCGTATATTGTGTCCAATACTGGGCACCGCACTTTTGAAAAGATGGGATGGCTTTAGAAAGGCTACAGGAAATGTTTACTAGTGCAACTTCAGAGAGAAGTGCGACAGAGCAGTATTACATAGATAAACGAGAGAAACTTGATTTGTCCTTATTTGAGGAAATATGGCTAAGGGGAGAAACTTGAAAGTTGTTTAAAGTCTTGAATATTTTAAGAGTAAATGAAGAAAAACTTTTCAAATGCATGTGGGGTACACATTTAAGGTGATTTTCATAAGAATCAGAGGTGACATGAAAATCTTATGCAATAAGTAGTTAAAATTCAGAATGCAGTGCCTGATAAGAAGTGGTAGATAAAGTTCAATGCTAGCCTTAAAAAGGGGAATTGCATTTTTGAAGAAAAGTAAGAAGGTTCCTGGGTTTTGATAAACAGTTTGGGAAGTGGGATTAATTGAATTGCTCCTCAAGAGAACCAACAGACTCAATGGGCAGTATACTCCCTTTGTAATTTACTGACTGTGATTTTTTTTTTTGGTGAATTCAAGCCCCACACCATGATTTGAATACATAGTCTGGTTGGTATTTCTTTTGCAGTATTGAGATGGGTATAGATACTGCTTTTTTGACATTAAACTGAGATTCCATCTATCTAGTGGAATAGAAAATATCCTGTAGAAATGTCAGTGCTGTACACATAGATTGTGCATTAGTGTTACCAGCCATGTCATCAGAAAATACTCTTTGTCACTGAATAGCTGTCTTTCGATTTGCTATAGTGGTTGAAGTACAGCTGGAAGTGGCTGCAGAATGAAAGCATCATGCCAGCTGCCTGCACACTTGGTTTGACATGTACCTATATTAATCTTTTTTTTGTGATCTTGTGTGAGTTTTTGCCTTTTTGGTGAAGTACAGGGTGTTTTCATACCTTCCTAGCCCATATATTGCCCAAAGATTAACTACATTTATCTCATGGCCATTGTGGAACATTGCTATACATAAATTAGCTTCTATTTTTACCAACACACAGAAAGGCTATTTAAGCCTGCAAATCATTGGCTTTTAAGGTTTTGAAGTGTCCTAAAGTTGCTAAAATTGCATAAATGCAGGTTCTTCCTCTTTTCTTGTTATCTTGAAGTGAAACCATTCTGATGGAATAATTGATTCTTAAAATACATTTTGCACTTTCCAGTTGGCAAAAAAAAATCCTGTGGCTAATTTATTGGTTTTGGATATTTAAAGAAATAGCCTATTAAGTAATAGTCTAATGATTGAGTAGCAGTTTTCAATGTTTGATAAGTTTTGTGTTGGTGACCATAAGAAATAGAATTAAGAGTAGGCTGATTGACAGTAGACAATAGACGCAGGATTAGGCCATTCTGCCCTTCGAGCCTGCACCACTATTCAATATGATCATGGCTGATCATCCTTAATCAGTATCCTGTTCCTGCCTTATCTCCATACCCCTTGATTCCACTGTCCTTGAGAGCTCTATCCAACTCTTTCTTAAATGAATCCAGAGGCTGGGCCTCCACTGCCCTCTGGGGCAGAGTATTACACACAGCCATGACTCTCTGGGTGAAGAAGTTTCTCCTCATCTCTGTCCTAAATGGTCTACCCCGTATTTTTAAGCTGTCTCCTCTGGTTTGGCACTCGCCAATCTGCGGAAACATGTTTCCTGCCTCCAGAGTGTCCAATCCTTTAATAATCTTATATGTCTCAATCAGATCCCCTCTCAGTCTTCTAAACTCAAGGGTATACAAGCCCAGTCGCTCCAGTCTTTCAGCGTAAGGTAGTCCCGCCATTCCAGGAATTGACCTCGTGAACCTACGCTGCACTCCCTCAAAAGTCAGAATGTCTTTCCTCAAATTTGGAGACCAGAACTGCACACAATACTCCAGGTGTGGTCTCACCAGGGCCCTGTACAGCTGCAGAAGAACCTCTTTGCTTCTATACTTAATCCCTCTTGTTATGAAGGCCAGCATGCTATTAACCTCCTTCACTACCTGCATGCTTACCTTCATTGACTGGTATACAAGAACACCCAGATCTCTTTGTACTGCCCCTTTACCTAAATTGATTCCATTTAGGTAGTAATCTGCCTTCCTGTTCTTGCTGCCAAAGTGGATAACCATACATTTATCCACATCAAGCTGCATCTGCCATGCATCTGACCACTCACCTAACCTGTCCAGGTCACCCTGTAATCTCCTAACATCCTCCTCACATTTCACCCTGCCACCCAGCTTAGTATCATCAAATTTGCTAATGTTATTACTAATACCATCTTCTATATCATTAGTATATATTGTAAAAAGCTGCAGTCCCAGCACTGATCCCTGCGATACCCCACTGGTCGCTGCCTGCCATTCCGAAATGGAGCTGTTTATCACTAGTCTTTGTTTCCTATCAGCCAACCAACTTTCATCCAAGTTAATACTTTGTCCCAATACCGTGTGCCCTAATTTTGCTCACTAACCTCCTATGTGGGACTTTGTCAAAAGCTTTCCAGGTACACTACATGTACTGAATCTCCCTCGTCCATCTTCAGAGTTACATCCTTAAAAAATTCCAGATTAGTCAAGCATGATTTCCCCTTCATAAATCCATGCTGACTCTGACCTATCCTGTTACTACTATCCAGATGTGTCGTAATTTCATCCTTTATAATAGATTCCAGCATCTTTCCCACCACTGAGGTCAGACTAACTGGTCTATAATTTCCTGCTTTCTCTCTCCCACCTTTCTTAAAAAGTGGTACAACATTAGCCACCCTCCAATCCGCAGGAACTGATCCCGAATCTATCGAACTCTGGAAAATAATCACCAATGCAGCCATGATTTCTTGAGCTATCTCCTTCAGTACCCTGGGATGTAGACCATCAGGCCCCGGGGACTTATCAACCTTGAGACCTAACAGTCTCTCCAACATCAATTCCTGGCAAATATAAAGTGCAGGTCCTTCAGCCACTGTTACCTCAGGGAGATTGCTTTTGTCTTCCCCAGTGAACACAGATCTGAAGCAACAATTCAATTCTTCTGCCATTTCTTTGTTCCCCGTAATATATTCCCCTATTTCTGTCTTCAAGGGCCCAATTTTAGTCTTAACCATTTTTTGCCTTTCACATACCTAAAAAAGCTTTTACTATCCTCCTTTATATTTCTGGACAGTTTACCTTCGTACCTCATTTTTTCTCTGCGTATTTCCTTCTTAGTAATCCTCTGTTGTTCTTTAAAAGCTTCCCAGTCCTCCGTTTTCCCACTTATCTTTGCTATGTTATACTTTTTCTCTTTTAACTTTATATTTTTCTTAACTTCCCTCGTCAGCCACAGCATCCCATGCCGCCTCCTAGGATCTTCCTTCCTTTTTGGAATGAACTGATCCTGCATCTTTTGCATTATACACAGAAATATCCTCCATTGTTCCTCCACTGTCATCCCTGCTAAGGTATTGCACCATTGAACTTTGGTCAGCTCCTCCCTCATAGCTCCATTGTTCCCTTTATTCACCAGAAATATTGTCACTTCCGATTGTACCCTCTCCCCCTCAAATTGCAGATTGAAGCTTATTGTATTTTGGTCACTACTTCCCAATGACTCCTTCACTTCGAGGTCCCTGATCAATTCTGGTTCATTGCACAATAACAGATCCAGAATTGCCTTCTCCTTGGTAGGCTCCAGCACCAGCTGTTATAAGAATGCATCTCGGAGGCACTCCACAAAGTCTCTTTCTTGAGGTCCAATACCATCCTGATTCTCCCAGTCTACCTGCATGTTGAAATCCCCCATAACAACCGTAGTAACATCTTTGCGACAGGCCATTTCAGCTCCTGATTCAACTTCCATCCGACATCCATACTACTGTTTGGGGGCCTGTAGATAACTCCCAAGAGGGTCTTTTTACACTTAGAATTTCTCAGAGACTCGACATCCCCTGATTCTAGGTCCCCCCCCGCGCAAGGGACTGAATATCATCCCTTACCAACATGGCCACCCCACCCCCTCTGCCCGTCAGTCTGTCCTTACGAAAGCACGTGTAGCCTTGAATATTCATTTCCCAGGCTCTGACCACTTGAAGCCACGTCTCAGTTATCCCCACAATATCGTATCTGCCAATTTCCAAAAGAGCCTCAAGTTCATCCATCTTATTTCTAATGCTTCGTGCATTCATGTATAGTATTTTTAATTTGTTACTGCCCTCACCCTTCCCATCAACTCCTATTTCACTCAACCTTACAGCATGACCCCTTTTTGAGTTTTCTGCCTCATTGATGCAGTTGTCTTTCTTGACTTCCCTTGTTCTATCTTTCCCTTCAATTTCCTTCTTAAACATCCAGTTTGTCCCCTCCCCCCCCTACTTAGTTTAAACATAGCTGTGTCGCAGTAGCAAACCTGCTTGCCAAAATGCTGGTCCCTAACCTATTAAGGTGCAAACCATCTCCCTTATATAATTTATGCTTACCACAAAACATGCCCCAGTGATCCAAGAATTTAAATCCTTGCTTCCTGCACCAGTTCCCCAGCCACACGTTCAAGTCCATTATCTCCCTGTTTCTGGCCTCACCAGCCTGAGGAACTGGAAGCAAACCGGAGATAACCACCTTGGACGTCCTGCTTTTCAGCCTTCTTCATAGTTCTCCGAAGTCCCGCTGTAGTATGTTTTTTCTCTGCTTCCCAACATCATTTGTGCTGACATGTACCACCACATCTGGCTCTTCACCTTCGTTCTTGAGGATGTCCTGCACTCTGTCTGTGATGTCTTTAACCCTGGCACCAGGAAGGCAACACACCATCCTTAAGTCCCGCCTGCTGCCACAAAAACCCTGGTCATTTCCTCACTATGGAGTCCCCTATTACCACCACTCCTTGCGATGACCGACTCTTCTGCTCTGCCTCCACGCCAACTTTTGATTGACAGACCTGGCCACCTCGCGGACTGACAGTCTCATCTGTCTCTACTGTTTCCAAAAGATTCAACTTGTTCCTGACAGGTACTTCCCCCGGTGTCTCTTGCACCTGTCTCCTCTCTGCCTTCCTCATCGTCTGCTCTCTTCTGGTATGGTCGGTGTAATGACCTTCGAACCTGTTCCATCATTCAATAGTGTCATGGCTGAACTGACATTCCTCATGTCCACTTTCCTGCCCTTTCCCCATAACCCTTAATTCCCCTATTGATCAAGAATCTGTCTCAGCCATAAATAGTATACACGGGAACTCTGCCCCTTCAGCTGTCTGTGGCAAGGAGTTAGGAAGACTCACAACCCTCTGAAAGAAGAAATTCCTCCTAGTCTTGGTCTCAAATTGGCACTCCTTTATTCTGAAGCTATGCTGTAGTCCTAGACTCTCCCATGAGGGGAAACATGCTCACAGTATTTACCCTGTCAAGCTCCTTAAGAATCCTATATATTTCAATGAGATATTCTCTCATTCTTCGAAACATCGGTGAGTAGAGTCCCAACCTGTTTAATCTTGTCTCAAAGATGATCCCTCCAAGTAGGGATCATCCGAGTGAACCTTCTGTGAACTGCCTTCAATAAAACTATATATTTTCTTCAATAAAGGGACCAAAACTGCTCGAGTATTTTAGTCATAGTCTTACCAGCACCTTTGTAAGGTTGCAGTAAGACTTCCCTACTCTTGTACTCCAGTGCCCTTGAAATAAGGACCAACATTCCATTAGCTTTCCTGATTACCTGTTGCATCTATGTGCTAGATTTCATGCACAAGTACCCCCAAGCCCCTTTGTGTTACAGGTTTCAGCAGCTTTCTTCACTTAAACAACGCAGTTCTTTTGTCCTCACTTCCAAAATGAGCAACTTTTTACTTTTCCGCATTATACTCTGTTTGCCATCATTTTTCCCACTTAACCTATCAATATCTCTCAAGCTGTTTGTATCCCTCTCACATTTTGCCTTCCCACCTATTTCAGAGTTGTCAGTAAATTTGGCTACAATATATTCACTTCCTTCCTCCTGTCATTCATATATATATTGTAAACAGTTACAGTCCAGTACTGATCCCCAAGGAACCCCACTGTCAGAGGTCACCAACCTAAAAAACAACTCCTTATCCCACACTCGCTATTTCCTGCTCATGAGTGAATTCTCTGTCCATGCCAATATGCTACCTCCAAAACTGTGATGAATGCTGAGAGTTGTGCGAGGCAAGAATTGATTAAGTCTCATGCTGTCTACCAAAATAAGATTGATGAGCTGTACATGCTATGGATGAAGGAAAGGGAAATAATTTGGAACAACTGAAAATGGTATGGAGAAAATTATGAATGCTTATTGATACTTAGTTATTTGTACAATATACGAGTAGTTTGGTTTTATTAGGGTATTTAAGAGTCTGCATGTCTCAGCACCAATATAAAATGTAAAGGAAATATCTTTCAGGAATGCTTTTTTCATAACATGAAATTTGC
This sequence comes from Chiloscyllium plagiosum, assembly GCF_037043375.1. NCBI lineage: Eukaryota > Metazoa > Chordata > Chondrichthyes > Orectolobiformes > Hemiscylliidae > Chiloscyllium > Chiloscyllium plagiosum. The sequence continues at coordinate 44,252,972 of NW_028270145.1, forward strand.
ACATTCAGGCAATACACAAAATAACAAAAAGCTTAAGCATAAGAACTTTAGGCAATTAATCAAAGAAAAAAACCTGTTCCTTTTGTAGATGCATTTTCAAGATAATTTTTTTAAAAATTGTTTTGTTTCTTGTAGCAAAAATAATGAAAGCATTTCTGATTTTCTTACATTATTCTTACTCTCCCAGGCTTTCATTGGCTAAAAACCCCAATATCTGTCGATAAATTGTTCAGATATGTGGTAAGGTACATCTGGTGCAGAATTGATATTTCTGATGGAGAGTATAAATCATTTTTGGGGTTCTCCATTTTAGCCACCACACTCTTCCTGGAAAGAAAAATTCAAAATCTAACTTAAATATAATATCAGTAAAGGACAAGAGTACAGATGCTATACAGTTACTGTTGATCTAGAAAGTTGGTTATCCATGATATGTGGGCAATAATTTGGATTACAACATTAGAGCATCCAAAAGAAATTTTGTTTTCAGGAAAATGTTGAAAACTGTCACTTGCTTGGCATTTATAATTAACATGGAAAACACAAACTTGTAAGTTGTTTGTCAAGAGAAAAAAAAATGGAATTGTCTCTTGAAAAATAGATCTAATGTTTTGCTGCTTGAAATTATTTAGCAGTTTTTTCCTAATTGTCCAACAAAAAATTGAATGCTTTACATATATTTGATTCAACACAATAAAAAGTTTTGACCAATAATTCAATTAACTTTTTTTTGGAAAATATATGAAACATCAAAACGTAGAAAATAGTTGTAGGTGTAGGCCATTCTTTTCTTCAAGCGTGCACCACCATTCCATATGATCATGGCTGATCATGTAATTTCAATATCCCATTCCTGCTTTGTCTCCATACCCCTTGATCCCTTGAGCCACAAGAGCCATGTCCAGTTCCCTCTTAAATAGATCTAATGAACTGGCCCCAACAGCTTCCTGTGGGAGAGAATTTCACAGGTCCACAACTCAGTGAAAAAATTCTTCGTCATCTCTTCGCCATCTTGAGTGGCTTACCCCTTATTCTTAGACTATGACACCTAGTTCTGGACTTCCCCAACAATGGGAACATTCTTCCCTCATCTAGTCTGTTCAGTCCCATCAGGATTTTATATGCTTCTAAGTGATCCCCACTCAATCTTCCAAATTCCAACGAGTATCAGCCTAGTCAATCCAATCTTGACTCATGTTAGTTCTGCCATCCCGGGAATCAGTCTGGTAAACCTTCATTGGGCTCCCTCAATAGCAACAATGTCCTTCCTCAGACTAGGAGACCAAAACTGTGCACACTATTCAAGGTGTGGCCTCAAAAAGGCTCTGTATAATTGCAGCAAGGCATCCTTACTCTGATACTCCAATTCTCTCGCACTGAAGGCCAGCATTCCTCACTGCCTGCTACACATTCTTGACAGTCTTCAGTGACTGTTCCACCATGACACCCAGGTCTTGTTGCATGTTACCTTTTCTTAAACAGCTACCATTCAGGTACTAATCTGCCTTCCTGTTTTTGCAACCAAAATGGATAATCTCACATTTATCTACATTATATTATATTTTCCCACTCGGCCAGTCTGTCCAAGTAACCCTGCAACCTCTTAGCATTCTTCTCATTTCACGCGCTGCCACCCAACTTAGTGTCATTTGCAAATTTGAAGATATGCACTCAATTTCTTCAAATCATTTCTTCACCCAAATCATTAAAGTATATTGTGAACAGCTGAGGTCCCAACACTGAATACTGCAACACCCCACTTGTTACTGCCTGCCACTCTGAAAAGAACCCATTTATTCCAACTCTCTGCTTCCAGTCTGCCAACCAGTTCTCTGTTCATGTCAATACATTACTTCCGATACCATGAGCTCTAACTTTCCTTCCTAATCTCTTGTGTGGAACCTTGTCAGAAGCCTTTTAAAAGTCTAGACACACATCATCTACTAATGCACCCTTGTACGTTATACTGGTCACATCCTTAAAAAAAAATTGCAGAAGATTTATCAAGCATGATTTTCCTTTTGTGAATCCATGCCAACTAAGATGATTCTGTCACTGCTTTCCAAATTCTCAGTAATTACATCTTTAATAATTGACTCCCCCATTTTCCCCACCACTCACATCAGGCTAACCTTCCAATAATTCCCCATTTTCTCTCCCTCCTTTTTTAAAGAGTGGAGTTACATTAGGTACACTCCAGTCCATTGGAACTCTTCCAGAGATTACAGAATGCTGGAAATTGATCAATGCATCCATTATTTTTAGGGACAATTCCTTAAGTTCTCTGGGATGCACAACAACAGATCCTGAGGACTTAGTGTTTTAATCCCATCAATTTCCCCAAGACCATTTCCTGACTAATAAGGATTTTCTTCAGTTTCTCCTTCATGTTTGACGCTCTGTCTTTTAGCATTTCCTGAATGTTATTTATGTCCTGCTTAATGAAGACAGATCCAAAGTATTTGTTCAACTAGTCCACCATATCTTTGTTCGTTACAAATTCACTTGATTCTAACTGTATGTCTCTATGACCTATAGTTGCCTTCACCAGTCTTTTTGTGTTCACATATCTATATAAGCTTTTGCAGTCACTTTTTACTTTTCATGCAAACTTGCTTTCATTTGTATTTTTGCCATCTGAATTAAACCCTTGGTCCTCTGCTGAATTTCAATTTTCTCCCAGCCCTCAGGTTTGCTGCTTTTTCTGACAAATTTAAATGTCTTCTGTTATGACTTTTAACACTAATCCTGATTTCGCTTGTTAGCCATGGTTGAGCCACCTTCCCTGTTTTATGCTTACACCAGATAGGGATGTACAATTGTTGAAATTCATCCATACTTTTGGGGGTTTACAAAATCATGAGGGGCATGAATAGGATAAATAGACAAAGTCTTTTCCCTGGGGTGGGGGAGTCCAGATCTAGAGGGAATAGGTTTAGGATGAGAGGAGAAAGATTGAAACTAGGGTCCTGAGGGGCAACATTTTCAAGCAGAGGGTGGTATGTCTACAGAATGAGCTGCCAGAGGAAGTGGTGGAGGCTGGTACAATTGCAACATTTAAAAGGCATCCAGATGGGTATGTGAATAGGAAGGGTTTGGAGGGATATGTTCCAGGTGTGGGCAGGTGGGACTAGATGGGGTTGGGATGTCTGTTTGGCATGGACGAGTTGGACTGAAGGGTCTGTTTTCATGCTGTACATCTCTGTGACTCTATAATCTTTTAAATGTCTATCATTGTCTTTCCACTGTCAACCTCTTAAGTAACCTTGGCCAGCTTATCCTAGCCAATGCATGCCTCGTACCATCAAAATTAGCTTTCTTTAAGTTCAGGACCCTAGTTTCAGAAAATCAATATACTTGATGTGAAGTCCCACCTCAATCATATATCAATTGTGTTAGCTTTGGCATGTTTATCTCTTAAGCTGTTTTAAAGATTCCATTTGCTTGTTTTTTCTGTTCTGCAGTTATTGCCAAAACATTGTGCCAAGACTATCAGTCAAGCAGTGAATAAAAAGTCCAAAAAACAGACTGGAAAGAAAGGGGAACCTGAAAGGGAGAAACCGGGAGTGGAGAGTATGAGAAAGAACAGGCTACTGGTTACCAAGTGAGGAATCTTCAAGTGTCACTTTTTTGTAATTTTCTTTAGTCAATTTTTTCCAGATTAATTGTTTAAATAGAAAAGAAGTGTTTGGAAGTCAGAAATTGTGGGGAAAAAAAACCACTGAAGTTTGATTTCTTGTATTAAACGGTCTTCTACTTGTTTCAGTGATATCCTGAGACTATTAGTTGAGTTAAACTGCATTTATATCCATTGTAGATAGCTACTTTATGACTATGCTTAAGTCCTTTTGTGCTTCAAATTACCAAAACCTTTCCCCATTTGGAAAATAGTCTTCATTTCAAAGTATATAACCTCACATTTTCCCACGTTGTCTTCCATCTGCACTACTTTGCCAATCTCCTAGCCAGTCCAGGTCCTTCTGCAGCCTCCCCGGCTTCTCAACACTACTTGTCTTTGCGTCATCTGCAAACTTAACAGCAATGCCCTCAGTTCTTTCATCCAGATTTCTAATGTATTACATGAATAGTTGTTGTCCCAACACTGACCCCTGTAGAACACCACCAGTCACCAGCTGTCGGCCTGAAAAAGAATACTTTATCCTTACTGTCTGCCTTTTGCCTGTCAGCCAAACCTCTACCTGTGCTAGTACCTTGCCCGTGACACTATCTTGCTTGGTCATTACCTCCTCAAAACATTCTGACAGATTTATCAGATATGTTGGCCCCTTAACCAGGCTGTGCTTGACTCTGCCCTATCTTATGTAGTTCCAAGTACTCTGCAATCTCATCCTTAATAATGAACACTGTAAACTTACCAATGACTGAGGGCATGCGAACCAGCTGATAAAATCCCGTCTTCTGCCTCCTCCTCTTAAGCGGGGTTTTACATTAACCATTGTCCAGTCCTCCAGGACCCTCCCTGACTCTAGTGATTGCTGAAAGATTATCACCAATGCTGCCACAAACTCCTCAGACATCTCATTAAGACTCTGGAGTGTGATCCATTTGGGCTAGATGATTTATGCGCCTTCAGACCTTTCAGCTTCCTCAGCATCTTCTCCTTGTTGATGACACCTAAACTCACCTCTGCCCCCTGACTGTTCAAGTTCTGGTATGCTGCTGGTGTCATCAATAAATGAAGACTTATGCAAAGTAATTGGTTTTACGGATCATCTTAAAAAAGAAAAGAGAGGTCTTGGTAGTGAATTTGGAAAAGCCTTGGCAGTTGAAAACACAGCCACTGACAATGAAGCACTTAAAATTGGGAGTACACAAGCAACCAGAATTAGAGGAATGCACACACCAAAGTTTTGGGATAATGTGAGCGAAGGGGAAGCACGTTGGACAAGGAAGGCATGAATGAAAGTTCAGCAGTTCCAGAATTAAGACAGTCTGGTTTGGTGAGAATAGACATCCTTTATGGCGGATCAGTTATGTTGACAAAAGCTTATCTTTTGGAACCAAATTTCTGGTGTGAGTGAACGACTGAAAGAGAAAAGTGGCAGTAGGTCTATATGTAGTAGGAACTGAAGACAGTGACTTTCAACTTAGGAATACTTAATTGGTTAAAATCAAGGTAATTGTTTGATAAGCAATCTGACAATTTAATTAGTAATCTGTTACTCTAGCTTTACATACGTGTGTTTGTTTACATAACGATCATGTTTTAAAGCAATTACTCAATTGTTTTGAGGCATTTGAGAAATGTTAAAACAATTTTTTAAATTACTTTTCTAATTATGGATTTTTTTCTTGAAAGCATTAGCCAAATCTTTTGTTTGTTTTTGTTTTTCAGTTTGGACAAGCTTCACACTGCTCTCTCTGAGCTTTGTTTCTCCATCAATTATGTTCCTAATTTAGTCGTCTGGGAGCACACTTTTACACCACGCGAGTATTTGACTTCACATTTGGAAATACGCTTTACTAAGTAAGATGTTTACCCAATTTTGTAAAAGAAAAATGCAGCATATGTATGTGGTATTCTAGGATCACTAAATTATAACTGAGCTGAAAATGTGTTGCTGGAAAAGCGCAGCAGGTCAGGCAGCATCCAGGGAACTGGAGAATCGACATTTCGGGCATAAGCCCTTCTTCAGGAATCTGACTAAATTATAAGGCCAACATTAAATTTGTCATTGAAAAAATATGAAATTAGCAACTATTCAGCTCATAAAACTGACGACAAGATGGCGAAGAATGAGTCTACGTGAAATGGAAAACACCAGTTTCACCATCTTCACTGGTTCCTTGATTTTGTGTACATGAGCTCAGATGTTCCTTCCCTTACAGGAAAGGCGTAGAATCAGAGTTGAGCCCTAGTTGTTTATAACAGCATTATTCAAAATATAGAATATTTGGAGCCTGGTTTTGGGAAAGAAGTAACGTAAGGTGTGTTGACTTTTAAAGGGACCATTTGATCTTTTTCTAAATGGCTCAGCCAATTTAGTCAATAAAGATCGAGCCATACAACCATGGGCAAGCACGGTGGCTCAGTGGTCAGCACTGCTGTCTCACAGCACTGAAGACCGGGTTCAATTCCACCCTCTGGCAACTGTCTGTTTGGAGTTTGCACTTAGTCCCCGAATCTGCATGGGTTTCCTCCGGGTGCTCATGTTTGCTCCCAGAATCCAAAGATGTACAGGCTAGGTGGATTGGTCATACTAAATTGCCCATAGTGTTCAGGGATGTGTAAATTAGGTGGATTAGCTGTGGGAAATGCAGGGTCACAGGGAGAGGGTAGGGGGATGATTCTGGGTGAGATGCTCTGATGAGTCAGTGTGGACTTGTTGGGCTGAATGCCTGTTTCCACACTGTATGACTTCACCTGGTCTTTACATAGAATCCCTAAATTTATTTTATATCTGTGCGAAGTCGGGTAGTGTCAGCAAGTGAGCAAAGGTTATTTAAGTGGCTCCAGTCTGAAAGATTTGGAAGAGGAGTACTGACAAGACCTCACCATTTGCTTTTTTTTCCTCTTTAATCTAAGGAATTTCTGCTGCAACTTCAAGGCAGGAAGAATGGAGCCTGGCATATTGTTCCCTTTCCTAATCTAGTTTGCTATCAGTGATGACAAGCATGACAATCATTTGCTTGAGCTGTCCAGTATAGAAATGTCTCAAACAAAAATAAAATGCCTTGAGAGAAGGAAGAATATTAACATGATTTTTAAAGATTAAAACATTTTTTCTTTTCCCACCTATCTTATTTGCAATTATATTAACAAAGGAATATACAGCTGCTTCAGTATCCATTCAGTCTTCAGTTTTATTATAGATTTGTATTAATTGGTTAATACATAAAACATCAAAAAAAAACTCAACTGAAATTTAATGTGTTGTCTGAACTTAAAGATGCTACAGTCAACGAAAATAACTTAACACAATTTATGGACTGCCAAATGTTAGGGTTTTTGGCTTATTACGATTTTTTAAAAACCATTCATTGTTTTTGCTGGATCAGTTTGACTTGTATTGGATATATTATTCCCACTTGAGTTCAAGAACAGTTCCATCTGAAATATTTCTCTCATTACATTTATTGCATTAATACATTTGCTAACGGTCCTTAATTTAATTGTCAGGCATGTCCATAGTTTGTTTGATCTCAGTAGTTTCTCATTGATAGGCTCACCAAATACATCAGAGAGATTTTGTTCAAGAGGAGTGGAAAAATGTAAAATGAAAAAATTACTTGGTTAGCAAATTGTACTGGATCCATTTTGAAATTATGGTTTTAGAGGATTAATTTGGTGGTGATATTGTTAAAATATCTAATGTAGTGAAAATGTTCAGTTGCCATTTACTTAGACATCATCGTTCTTATTTTGGTTGCAGAATGCGTCTGAGTTCTGGATATAAATTATTATTTTTAAGGTTGCACTTGTGTTTTAATTTCAGATCAATTGTGGGAATGACTATGTACAATCAAGCAACACAAGAGATCGCCAAGCCTTCTGAGTTGCTGACAAGTGTGAAAGCCTACATGACTGTACTTCAGTCCATTGAAAACTACGTGCAGATTGATATCACCAGAGTTTTTAACAATGTTCTTCTGCAGCAGACACAACATTTAGATAGTCATGGTGAACCTACCATAACTAGCTTATATACCAACTGGCAAGTATTGAAGTGTGTAAAGAGCATTTATTGATATATTCCATGTTTCAAAACCACCTAATCCAGCTGTACACCTTCACAGGTATCTAGAAACTCTTTTGCGACAAGTCAGCAATGGACACATTGCATACTTTCCAGCCATGAAGGCATTTGTGAACCTGCCGACAGAGAGTGAACTGACATTTAACGCAGAGGAATATTCAGACATTTCTGGTAAATATGTTGAAGCACTTTCTTCCAAATATCTCTTCATTTTGTGAAGAAACCATTTAACCTTACCATATCTGTTCCAAAGTGGTTTTGTTTAACCCACTACATGCCTCCACTTCTCTGTGACCTTATTTTGCCTCACTGTTTTCCTGTCTCCAGCTATTAATAGCGGAAATAAGACAGATACTGCCAAGAAGCCTCTGTGAAAGTACCATATGTATTTTCAACTGGTGAATTCAAATGTTTTCAATAAAGGAGTTTAAGTTTTAACTCTTTGTCTACTCTTTCAGATCTCTCCATTTCCAGCTTCTCCTGACTGTTAACCTTTTATATTCTACGGTTCCATTGCTGCTTATTGCCAATAATTACAAGGTTGCTGACTGCAGTTAGGCATACTCTTGGTGTTTTCAATAAATGTTCCCTGACTTCCCAATTGCCTTACCCAAACAGCTGTTTTTGCTACCCTGTCTCCAAAACATTTAGAACTAAGAAAAATGGAGTAACAACAAACCCAGGATTCTTCTCTTGTTTCTCACAGCAATTCCCAGGAATTTCTTTTGATTGCAAGACATCCCAGAGACTTGACAAAGATACGTACTTTAAAAAAAAAAGTTGTCCAAATGTTACCTTTAAATACCTACCCAGTACACTTCCATCAGTGACTGTCAGATAACAGTCAGGAGTCAGAATTACTTTTATATCAGTGAGATGGATCAGCTGTTGAAAGGAGAGACAAAACAAAACTTGATTTCTACGGGAATTGTATGTTCTTGAGTTTAATACAGGGGCACAAAATATAGGCTTACCTTTCAGGCACACAATGAATTCTCTGTCCGACTTGTTTGAGTTTATTCCTTGTCTCAGTTTTTAGGATTGTTAAACCTGTTCTTAACTGAGCAAAAGACTTTGATATGCCTTTGCCTTGGAAGCATCTGATTACAAAGATTTCAAAGTTGAATTTCCATTTGCACAGAAATATAAATCAAGCTTTAGACGAGATATTTGTAAAAATATATAGTGTGTTCCAGGAAACTCCCATAATGTTTTTGCTTCATTTACAAATTCTGTGGCTTATGAGGACTAAGTAATTTCTCTGGACGTGGAACTGGGACAGGATGTTTGAGGTAAAGAAGTCCAGAATATTCCAAATGTATCTGTTTATCAGTTGTCTCATTAAATAAGAAAATACAAGCTCTGTAAAGTCACCTCTCTAAGCAACTATTTATTGCAAAAGCAGTATGTAATTTAGGCTGCATAGAATCTGTACAGCCCCATATTGTTGCCTGACGTCAACTCTAACTTAATTCTACTTGTTTTCCTTTCCTTCATAATCCCTTAGAGTGCATCTCAACTACCTAACTCATTCTAATTGCTTCAGCTTATTCTGCAGCGAAAGTGTTTTTTTTCTAAACTATATTGTAATGTAGGAATCAAGTCAATTGGATGAAGCATTCTCTCCCATAAATAAACAATCCAACTGACTGGAAAAAGATTTGTCCATAAACACTTTGTTCCAGAATGGCTGAGGGTTGCCAGTGTTCTCTGGCATGTACTAATGATGGTTTTTTTTAAAATGGTATCTGTTTCCTCAACATTTACATTGCCAGTCATGAATTAAAATGCTGCATGCAATCAGTGCAGGCATAACCAACACCATGTTTATACTTGGGGGAAATAACATTCATGAAGTAACAGTATAACCAGAATTATTTTCACACCATCTTTGACATACGGCCAAAGTGACTGACTACTGATGAAAAATTATCAACAGGGCAAAACCTTTAAATGCATATTTCTGTCTCAACTGAGTCATAAAGTTAAGTGGTTATAGCTCTTTGGTATGCAAAGATTATTATTAAACAGAAAAATCCCATAAAATAAGCCTTTGGCTAACATACAAAACTAAAATTTTAACGGTTCAGTTCCTTAAAATCATAGTTTCGTTTGGATGGTTTTTAAAATGTTTTACAACTTTTTTCAGTTATTGCTGGGGTGGATTTTAAAGTCTCGTTTCAACTGTAATTTAGTGCTAGAAGACACGTCCAAAAATAAGTTTTCATTGTTTGCACGTTTTAAAGTAACAGCTGTTCAACTTTGAATGAGATCTGAAATAACTTTTTAACCTCTTCCCCACTGTCGCACTTTATTTTTCTTGTCTCTACTTCAAAATATTCATTGTCTATTGCACACTCCCCCCTTCCCCTCATCGTCCAGAACAAAGGTAACCGCCAGTTTCTTTACTGCCAATCATCACCTAATTCCTCTCTATAGTCGTTTGTGCTCATGGATTTGCCTCTATGTTTGAGACTATTCTTTCAGGAACCTCTGTTGTCTCCTGAAGAGCCTTACCTCATCCCTGAATCTGTCAGCTGTCTGTCAGTTGTCTCCTTTCTCTTTCTTTGTTAGCTAATCTTGCCTTTTCCTATTTCTAATAAACTTACGTGCAGCTTTTTTTTGCACAAATTCTAGCTGATATTGTAAATGATTCTTTCTCAGATTTTGTCACTTACAAAATTGCTATTGTCACCCATCTCAAAAGTTTAACAATTATTTTGCCTCTACAAATTTATGTTCATTTCCAGCCATGGTCTCTTCTGTAATATTTGACTTGTCATCTCCAAAATTGAAGCTGACCCAACAAAGCCTATCTACCATCAATAAGGTACAGGTTGGGGGTGAGATGGATTTTTTTTCCAATTGGCATATCCAGGGCAAAGCAGCCTAAGTAATTGGCACCCCATCAACCAGGTTAAATTTCCAACCGTCCTATTAGAATAGGCTGAACTTGTTGCTATTGGAGTTTAGAAGAATATGGGGTGACTTGATTGAGCTGTATCAGATCCTGACTGATTTTGATAAGGTGGATATGGGAAGGATGTTTCTTCTTGGAAGTGAGTCCTGAAATAGGGGTCACGGTTCTAAAATTGGGACCCCTCTTAGACGAGATGAGAACTTTATTCCTGAGTATTGTGCAGTTTTGGAACTTGGCTTAGTGGGCGGCACGGTGGCACAGTGGTTAGCACTGCTGCCTCACAGTGCCAGAGACCCGGGTTCAATTCCCGCCTCAGGCGACTGACTGTGTGGAGTTTGCACGTTCTCCCCGTGTCTGCGTGGGTTTCCTCCGGGTGCTCTGGTTTCCTCCCACCATCCAAACATGTGCAGGGTCAGGTGAATTGGCCATACTAAATTGCCTGTAGTGTTAGGTAAGGGGTAAACGTAGGGGTATGGGTGGGTTTCGCTTCGGCGGGTCAGTGTGGACTTGTTGGGCCAAAGGGCCTGTTTCTACACTGTAATCTAAATCTAAAATCTAAAAATGGTGAAGGCAGCAGTAAGTAGATACTTACCAGGCAAGGAAATCGGAGGTTATCAGGGTAGATGGGAATGTAGAAGTTGAAATACAAACCGATCACCCATGATTTTGTTGAATGGTCTACCTCAGTTCTTATTTTTTACGTTTACATTCAATACTTTCCCACTGAAGCAGAGTGGCAGGGGTGTTTCCCATCCAGAATATTCATTGCAGGGATTCACTAAGGTGCCTTGGACAGCAGCTTCTAAACCCTGCCTCCTACCACCAAAAAGGAAAGTGGACCACTCACTGGGGAAGCCAGTCAGTTGAAAGTTCGCCTCCAAGCACTGCTCCATCCGGCCTTGAACTGGACTATCATTCTTTTGCAGTTGTTTGGTCAGACTCCAACAGCTATTTTCCAAGCAACATTGTGAGTGTACCAAAATACAGAGCTACAGCTTGCCACCATCTTTTCAAATGCATCTCGGAATGGGCAACATATGTGATCCTTGCTAGTGATACTTACATTCTTGGAAATAATTAAAATTTGCTCCAGTCCAGTTTTGACCACTGCTACATAAACAAAAGATTGAAGGCACGAAAGACTCTTGTTTTCTGTAATTATGATGTAATGTTCCTTTTTGAGCTCCTCAATCTCTCCTCTGTCTTATCACAGTTGACAAGGTAATTGTCATCCTGTGACCTCAGTGTTGTTCAGTTTCATGGAATTATCTTCAAATGCTTTACCCAGGGCATCATCTTCTCAATTTTCCCAAGCATCTTCTCTCCCACTCCCCTTCTCTTTGTTGATTATATGTAGTCACATCGTAATGTCAGCTTTAGATATGAGTCAGCTACAAAGTACATGTTGGTGACACCCAATCAACATCTCCACCACTGCATTGTCAAACTCCAGTCTTAAAGGAACACCATTTCCTTTTATCTACTCCACTATTACTAATTGTGTTCTTGTTTGTAGCTTCTGAAATGGACTGAATCAGTTGGAATTCTGTTTCCTGATTACTTAGTTTCACTTTTGGATCCTTGTCTGATTCAGTTCATATCTTAGTCCACTTGCTACTGCAACCTTCATCTGAGAGCCTTTGTCACTCTCAATCACTTATTCCACTGCTTTCCTGGTTCATCTTCTGCTCTGTATCAATCTGTAATCTTCAGCTTGCGTAAAATACTTGTATCTCACTGGAATTCCTTTGATTTCCTGTATTGATTCTGGTATCCCAATGCTTTAAATTTTAATTTGAATTCTTTCATGGCTTCCTCAATCCCTGTCACTTTCCTCCTGCTTGACAATCTCCCTTCTCATTCACTCTTTCCATTTTTCTGACTCTAGCCTCTTGTTTTCCCTCTGCCACACTAGTGGATGCACACATTGTAATGCCCTCCCTAAATATCTTAACTGCTTTTTTTAGGACCCTCCTTAAAACTCACCTTTTAAATCATTGTTTGGATCATCCCTAATGCTGCTTTGTTTTATTTCGTTCTATTGTTTTTCTGACATCTGTGAAGCTCTTTGGAGCATTTTTCGACATTAACTCTGTGTACTAAAGAGAACTTCAACATTTGTCATACTGTTAGATCAGCATCAAAAATATGATCAGGCAAGACAGGGGGAGTTGGTGGAAGTTTGTTTTGCAGACTGGAGGCCTGTGACCAACAGAGTTCCACAGGGATCAGTACTGGGTCCATTTTTGTTCGTCATTTATATAAATGATTTGGAGGCATGGTTTGTTGATTTCACCAAAATTGCTGTAGTGGACAGTGAGAACGGTTATCTAAGATTTCAAATAGATCTTGATCAATTGGATCAGTGGGCTGAGGAGTGGCAGATGGAGCTTAATTTGGATAAATGTGAGGTGTTTTTATAAGGCAAACAAGGCAGGATTTACACAACTACTGGTAGGGTCCTAGGTAATGTTGTAAAACAGAGACCTAGGACTTCAGGTACATAATTATTTGAAATTGCTTCACAGGTGGACAGGGTAATTTAGAAGGCATTTAGCATGCTTGCCTTTGAGTGTAGGAGTTGGGATGTCATGTTGAGGTTGAACAGAATGTTGGTGAGGCCTCTTCTGGAGTACTCTGCAGTTCCAATTGCCCTGTGTTGGAAGGATATTATTAAACTGAAGAGTTCAGAAAGGATTTAACAGGATGTTGCTGGGATTTAGGGTTTGAAATATAAAAATAGAATGGATAGGCTGGGACTTTGTCCACTGGAGCATAGGAGGTTGAGGAGGAACCTTATAGAGGCTTATAAAGTCATGAGGGGCATAGATAAGATGAATAGCCAAAGTCTTTTCCCTAGGGTATGGGTAAGTTCAAAACTAGGGGGCATATTTTTAAGGCGAGAAGATAGAGATTTAAAAAGGACATGAGCAACCTTTTTTGCATAGTGGTTCGTGTGTGGAGTGAACTGCCAGAGGAAACGGTGGATGCAGATACAGTTACAACATTTAATAGACATTTGGAAAAGTATATGAATAGGAAAGGTTTGGAGGGATATGGGCCAAATGCCGGCAGGTGGGACTAGTTTAGTTTAGGAATGTGATCAACGTGGACTAGTTGGACCAAAGGGATTGTTGCCATGCTCCGTGACTCTGACTCTCTATGACTCTAACATTTAACTATAAAGTTATAAAATTAAGTAAATTTCCTTCAGGAAAAATTTCAAAAGTCACAAGAAAATCTTAGATTATATATTTGTTTACTTTTATTCCATTTAAGTGGGCTTTGGAAATTTTATGAACATATTTGTTCATTATCCCAGTTTTCTTCTTTGTGTTACTGGTAGTATTTATGTATCTGAGGTTCGCTTGTAAACTTATTGATTTAAGTAATTTGATTAGAAACTCATGGCAACTTGCCATTATGTAGAAATTGCATTCCAGATTCAAAGGTCAGATTTTTGCATGAAGTCTGCACATTGCACAAGATTTTAAATAATTGATTTTCAGAAATATTTTACATTCTCACATGTGCCTCCCCACCTTCTCCCCCCCCTCCCCCCCACTCTCTATCTTCCTTGATAATCTGTTGGACCATGTGTCAATGAATGGCGTACTTGCATTAATGTATACCTTTTCAAGACTGTTGGCTGTGAAGCAATTTTAAATACTTTTGAAGTATTAGCGATTTTTGGAAAGATTTGTAGCTCAGGTGAGTGATGTCATTTCCGGTTTTTTTCAAGGGGAGGTAGATAGGATCTAAATCAATGTGTTTATTGATGGAGTTCTGGTTAGAATGCCCTGCCTCTAAGAATTCTTGTGTGTGTCTTCGTTTCGCCTGTCCTACGATGTGTGTGTTGTCCCAGTCAAAGTGGTGTCCTTCTTTGTCTGTATGTATGGAAACTAGTGATAGTGGGTCATGTCTTTTGGTGGCCAGTTCATATATCCTGGTGGCAAGTTTCCTGCTAGTTTGTCCAAAGATGTTGTTTTTTTTACAGTTCTTGCATGGTATCTTATAAAAGATGTGAGTAATATCTAATCGATCCTTTAGACAATAGGTGCAGGAGTAGGGCATTCTGCCCTTCGAGCCTGAACCACCATTCAATATGATCATGGCTGATCATCCTTAATCAGTATCCTGTTCCTGCCTTATCTCCATAACCCTTGATTCCACTATCCTTGAGAGCTCTATCCAATTCTTTCTTAAATGAATCCAGAGACTGGGCCTCCACTGCCCTCTGGGGCAGAGCATTCCACAAAGCCATGACTCTCTGGGTGAAGAAGTTTCTCCTCATCTCTGTCCTAAATGGTCTACCCCGTATTTTTAAGCTGTCTCCTCTGGTTTGGCACTCACCCATCAGCGTAAACATGTTTCCTGCCTCCAGAGTGTAACTCCTTTAATAATCTTATATGTCTCAATCAGATCCCCTCTCAGTCTTCTAAACTCAAGGGTATACAAGCCCAGTCGCTCCAGTCTTTCAGCGTAAGGTAGTCCCGCCATTCCAGGAATTGACCTCGTGAACCTACTCTGCACTCCCTCAATAGCCAGAATGTCTTTCCTCAAATTTGGAGACCAGAACTGCACACAATACTCCAGGTGTGGTCTCACCAGGGCCCTGTACAGCTGCAGAAGAACCTCTTTGCTTCTATACTTAATCCCTCTTGTTATGAAGGCCAGCATGCTATTAACCTCCTTCACTACCTGCATGCTTACCTTCATTGACTGGTATACAAGAACACCCAGATCTCTTTGTACTGCCCCTTTACCTAAATTGATTCCATTTAGGTAGTAATCTGCCTTCCTGTTCTTGCTGCCAAAGTGGATAACCATACATTTATCCACATCAAGCTGCATCTGCCATGCATCTGACCACTCACCTAACCTGTCCAGGTCACCCTGTAATCTCCTAACATCCTCCTCACATTTCACCCTGCCACCCAGCTTAGTATCATCAAATTTGCTAATGTTATTACTGATACCATCTTCAATATCATTAGTATATATTGTAAAAAGCTGCAGTCCCAGCACTGATCCCTGCGGTACCCCTCTGGTTACTGCCTGCCATTCCGAAATGGAGCTGTTTATCACTGGTCTTTGCTTACTGTCAGCCAACCAACTTTCCATCCAACTTAGTACTTTGCCCCCAATACCATGTGCCCTAATTTTGCTCACTAACCTCCTATGTGGGACTTTATCAAAAGCTTTCTGAAAGTCCAGGTACACTACATGTACTGAATCTCCCTCATCCATCTTCAGAGTTACATCCTCAAAAAATTCCAGAAGATTAGTCAAGCATGATTTCCCCTTCATAAATCCATGCTGACTCTGACCTATCCTGTTACTACTATCCAGATGTGTCGTAATTTCATCCTTTATAATAGACTCCAGCATCTTTCCCACCACTGAAGTCAGACTATCTGGTCTATAATTTCCTGGTTTCCTTGGTTTCATTAGTCGCTTATAAGTGTGTTGGTAGGTTTGTGGATTACCATGATGCCAAGGGGTCTGAGTAGTCTGGAAGTCATTTCTGATATGTCTTTTATGTAAGGTAATGTGACTTGGGTTTTTGCATTGTCTGCTTGTTTGGGTTTGTTTCTGAGGAATCGGTGGATTGTTTATTGGGTACCCGTTTTTCTTGAAAACATTGTATAGATATTTTTCTTCTGCTTTTTGTAGTTCTTGGCCGCTGCAGTGTGGTGTAGCTCGTTGAAATAATGTCTTGATGCAGCTCCATTGGTGTGTGTTGGGATGATTGCTTCTGAAGTTAAGTATTTGGTCTGTGTTTATTGTTTTTCTGTAAACCCTGGTATGAAGCTCTCCGTTAACTGTGCATTCAACTGTCAAGGAATGGGGGTCTGTTGTCATTCTCCTCCTCTTTTGTGAATTTTATGCCTGTCAGGATATTGTTGATGGTGTATGTTTCCTCAAATTTGTTGTGTTTTGTCATGACAAAGGTGTCATCTACCGAGCAGAACCAAAATTTGGGTTGGATAGATGAGTGGGCAGCTTGTTCAAGTATGTGCTTTACTGCTTCTGCTATGAGCCCTGATACTGGTGATCCCACAGGTGTTCTGTTGACTTGTTTGTAAGTTTTGTTATTGAATGTGAAGTGGGTGCTACCTCCCCTTGAAAAAACGAACCAGAAATAACATCACCCACCTTAAGAAACCAAGATCTATAAATAGAGAGGCAGGACATACCACCAGCGCTTCACTGGAGACTCTCACTGATGATGTTACCTAGTATGGTGACGGAACATATAAAAACAGAGAGCTAACTTATTGACTTTTGAAGTATAGTCACTGTTGTAAAGTATGACAGCTAATTTCCACAAGCACCAATATAATTGCATTATCATCTGCAGTAAGTCATTACTATAGTTTTATTTCTGTTTCTATTCTCTCCTTCCATTGTTTTATTTGTAAATCACATTTTTAATTTTCCCAGAAGTTTTAAAAAAAAAATGCTCCTTATGGAGTTCACCATCTTTCAACTCATCAATTTGCTCTTTTATTAGCTCTTCAGCATTCAGTAACAGTAGAGGTATACAGATTTTCAACACTTCAGATCCTCAAATATATATACAAGTATTCCCCTATTTTCTTTCTTGTTTCAAAATTGTGGACAATCTTTGACAAAATGCATGTGCCAATCTAATGACAGATTTATTGGTTCTATGGCATGCTGACTGATAACAACACTCATTTTCCCATAGAAATGAGGGCTCTTTCAGAACTTCTGGGACCATATGGAATGAAATTTTTAAGTGAAAGCTTGATGTGGCACATTTCCTCACAGGTGGCGGAACTCAAGGTAGGGGTTTCATTGCAGCATGCTAGTGCTCAATAAAATGGTTTAAAAATAGTATTATAAAATAATATTGTGAAAATTTGATTTTTTTTTACTGTGACGGGAATTTGTCGATGGATTTCTAAAGTTTGATACAACTATCTTATGTAAATTTTAAACACATCAAAAGATTTGTGTGCTTTGTAAAACATCTGTTGTCAACCTTACCTCGCATTTGCTGGAATGAATGGGAGACTGATTTGGATTGGTTTACCTCGTTTTTTGATTCTCTAAGATTTGGCTTTTGCTCTGCAAGTTTTGTTATGTCTGAGTTCATGAGCTAGCTTTGTCAGTAACCTTTTGATGCATATTCTGAAGAGTCTGCAATATGACACATGTAGCCTTACATCATGCCCTTTATCTTTTGTGGTTACAGTAACTCATTTGGCATCAATGATGACTGACTTGTTACGAGCAGTACTCCAATTAACTGTTGGGCACAGACTCTATTCAAGATGTGAAATGCTCCAAGTCATGCTTAACTTTTCTTACCTTTAGAATGAACAATATCATCTCAGAATTTGATTTGTTGAAATCAGTCATATAAAGCCAAGAAATCACATTCTCATTTTTGAATAAACAAGCAAAGTACTGTGTAATTTTTGAGTACAAGAGAGCCAGTGTGGCCTAGTGAATGAAACCTGTGAGTGTGACCTAAATTTTCTTCTAGAATGAAGGAGCAGTTGTAAAAACAGAGGAGGTGATCGCCTGCTGGTATTATCACTCTGCTATGAATCCAGAAACCTAGTAATACTCTGGGGACGTTGGTTCAAATCCTGCCATGGCAGATGGTGGAATTTGAATTCTGCTTTAATAAGATACAATTAAAAATCTAATGATGACCAAGAATCCATTGTTGATTGTCAAGAAAACTACTAACATCCTTTAGGGAAGGAAACTGCCATCCTTCCCTGGTCTGAACAACGTTTGAGTCCAGACCCACAGAAATGTGTTTGACTCTTAAACTGCCATCTGGGCAACTAGGTGTGACCTCTGGCAATTAAGCATGGCAATAAATGCTGGTTTAGCCAGCGATGGTGTCATCCCATGAATGAATCAAAAAAACAAGGTGAAATAAGTTTTGCAATCATAAATTATTTCCCAACTTTGAGAAAAAAACTTTAACCTTTGCTAAGAAAATTGTCAACAATGTAGAAACTCTTTATTTGAGTCTTATTGTTAACTGCTCCAATGCCATCAAAAATAAGGACTGCACTACAGTGCCCAACTGCAGCACAAGACCCCTTGGATTGTCTTTGTGAATTGTGACTTACTGGTGCCACTTGTAAGGTCACCGGGATGACTTCACCTTCACATATATGACTAAGATCAACCTGTAATGAGCAATAACATTACTAAGATTACTTTTGGCCGGGTTTATATTCCACATAGTTGGTCACTGCATGTATCTTACATGCGGAATTCTGTGTAGACAGATATCTTTAACTTGTATTATGTAAATACTTGATTAATGCAATTACCTCTTGAAGAGGTTGACACTGCTCATAAGTGGACACTGTCCTCACTCCTGCCATTCTGGGTGTGGTGGCAACCGTTTTTCAGTTCTACGTTTTGAACAAGGATGGAAACTGCTTTGCAGAGTAAGTTAAGGGCTCAGCCTCTTTCACTATGTGATCCCCAAATCTCTTTGTTTGTTCATTCCTTGCACTCACTGTCAAATACATAATTTCTATGCTTTGCACATTTCCATGCAACTGTTTCATTTAAATCTTCATCTCTTCAAATTATGCCACTGGGCTACAGCTTGGTAATGCCAACTATTGTGATGCACTGCTCCCTTGTTCATACCAGGATGTTTTGTTTACCATCAGTTATCCCTGTTCGACAATAGTCCCTTCAATGCATGATCGTCTTTCAGTTTTGTATGTTGAATTGCTCCATAATAAGTATTGTCTACTCTGCATCCCAGCATACTTCCTCCAATTCCCACATTTAACTTCTCTGACTTGCCCACCACTGAGCTAGTTCGTGATAGTACTCTTTAACTTTAAGTGAATAGATCCTCAGGGCTATCCATGCCTCAGCCCCCGAATGACTTTGAACAGCAACTCATTCTGATTCCTGGCCAGATCCTTGACTAACCTCTATGCAGATGGCTGACTTACCAGTAATCCACAGACTTGGAAAACTGAGTGTGTTGCAGACTGAGGAGGATAGGCAATCTCCTGACCCTAACCACCCCAAGTGGCAAACTGAACATGTCCAAGCTCTTCGACTTAGATTAGACCATTCCCTTGGCTGATTGTGGGGGAGCTCAAAGTTGACAACTTTCCCCCCAACTCACTGAGGCCTAGTCCACTGAGACTTTGAGATTGACCTTTTGGTTGAAGCATGTTCATTGTGTTAACCAAGTAAGCTGCTTTCACATGCTGGAGGTGTGCTATTGCCAGTGTGGTACAGTAATGTGTCCACCCCTTGATTGATTTCTGGCAAGCATGGCTTGAAGGCAAGAAAGAAGTACTGAGAGACTGTAAGTTCTGAATAAGGCTTCAATGCACAAAAAACCCCAAGTATGGCAGAGAGATGGTGAGCATTCATAAACGCACACAGTGAGTGAGCACTAAGAAAGCAAGCGACAAAATTGGATTTGCATTCTGTTCTAATGGTTGCCTGACCCTGCATGCAATATGGCCTGTTAACAGATTGCCAACTCACTTATAATGCAACTTTCATTGCAATGTGCCGTGAGGATGTGGTAAGGCTAGCTGCCCTTTGAAGGAAGGATGTAGGTGGTTTATGTCAATGGAGCATGCCCTGAGATGTTGTGGACTACTGACTAGGTGCAGCCCCATCTTAGAACAAGCAGCTGGAGCTGACACTTACCCACTCGAACTTTGTGTCAGGGATTGTCAGTCTGACGTCCTTGGTGAAATAACAACCTGCAGTTCAACAATGTGACATTTGGTGATAATGCGGTAGCAGTGCATTCAAATGGCCATGTGCTAGTGGCTTCTCATGATGCTGTTAAAAACCTTGGATAGAAAATGTTACTTTTTTTTCCCCCCAATATCAATAATATATTTCCCAATTGACTTGCCATTGCCCATATTATTCAGGGGTGAGGAAGATTTCATGTTTTGTATCCTGAAAGTCTTGATTAAAAGTACAATAAAATGTTTGTTGAAGTCATTAGATGCTGAAAATTATAAATGATAATTCAGTATGCAATTGTGACCTTGTTTCCTATTCTCCCCTCCCTGAAAAATTGACCACTAAAATATGAAATTTAAATTACATTAATCTTAGAATATACTTTAATTTTTTCCATAAACTGCATGTGAGATTGTAGCATTATGAAATATGTTCATTCTCTTCTAAAATAAAACAAAATTAAGGTGTTAAAAATATAAGAATTTGTGTATAACTTAGCAAGCAGAAATCGGCTATTTGATGGCCGTCGTTACCCTTATTTTTCCTATGCTGCACTAATGCTAACATTATTTTCAAATTGCTGTATTTATAAAATGACTATAGAGAAACATTCACTTATTTGAAAATAGCCTGCAGATAAAAATGGACATGAGAAATGTGATCCTTGCAGACTGTGCAAGGCATTCTCCTCTCTGAAATGAAATTATTCTTCATTTGCCATCAACCTCAGGGGTGTTTTGTATTGTGTGAAAATGTTATTGGCAGTTGGTATCCCTTACATAGAAAAGGTCATTTAACCTTTGCCTTCATATGAAAGTAATTTATTTCTCTGTGGAGAAGGGGTTTGGAAAGAACAGAAGAATGTGTGATTTGGACAAAATATTCTAACGTAAGCAAGAATTCATGTCAATTCTGAGTTTTTTTTTTCCATTTCAGCATTTTGTGTTTAATATATAATTATAGTTAATTTATTTTAACTGTTTCTGCCGAATAACAAAGAGGATTGCAGTTTTATAAGGCTTTTCAGTAATTCAACATAGATTTTTCACTTAACTGAGCTAAAAGGAAGAAAATTCTTAGAAATTCATTCTCTTCAAATATGTACTTTTATTTGTATAATGAGGAAAACATTTATTAAAATTGATTTCCTTTTAAAAGTCAATGTTTGACTCCCATTGAATTATGACAGAACCGTCTCTTCAGCATGAAACTGTCATTAGTAAGAGAGTAACCCCATATGTTCTAGAACTGTTTCAGAGCCGAAAATTGAGGTTTTGACTTGAGATCTGTCAAGAACTAATCAAAAGCCAATCATCACAAAACTGGACTCAAGTCAATATCATTTTTTTGAATGTCATGCAAGTAGATTGATTAGCAGGCCAGAAAATGTGTTGCTGGAAAAGCTCACTTCCTCCTGATTAGCAGGCCAACCTACATTTGTGGCTGCTGTCAAAATGGGGAGGGCCATGACATGGGTTGGCGTAGAATGGGGAGACCTAGTTGATCAGTTAAAATTTGGTCTTTTTAAAAATCACTTTATACAAAGACTGCCAACATATAAGGAATGAGTTGGGCAGCTAGACTTCCATTAAATTTGCAATTTAGAATGAGACGACCCTTCATAAAATAATAAATGTGGAAATTTCTATGTGCCAGAATTAAAATTTGCATGCTCAACTTAGCAAGTGGAGCACCTGACACATTTCCATCTATGTTACAATATAGTAGTACTTCAGTGTCTTTACTCTCCTTCCAACCTTCATTAGAAATACTCATGCTGATAGTAGCTGAAGCAGGATGGCATTCAATTGTGATAGTCACCACAATAGAATTGTCAGAGGATACTTTTGTTTCATCTTATGAAATGAAGAATCAGTGCTTGCGCAGTGCAGTAGTATCACTATCTGTGAAAATGTACTCACTTGTCCATTGCTGACATCTATAATGGGAAAGGATGGGCCCATTTAGCAATACAAGTAATGAAATATAATCATTTTGAAGTGGTACTGCAGATTATACATTAACATTCCCTTTGTGGTTAGACTACAGTATAGAAAATTATCTCTTTAAACTGTATTTTTTTTTTAAAAGGTTACTTATGATGCAACGTTTAGCCAAGTTAGTTATCTGCTGTGCTGTTTCAGTGTTTCCATGGCATTGATTGTTCCATCCTGGAATGGAAGGTTGAGGAGGAGAGGAACAAGAAGAGCAATATTGAACACAGATAATCCTGCTATGTTTCAATTTGGATTAAAAGTGGGAAGACCAAGAAACAGGGTAGATTATGAGATGTTTCAGAAGTCATACCAAACATTGAAGTGTTCATGTTATAGACTCTAAATCTCTGGGAATTGAAGATTTGTGAATCATCTGGACCTTCTGAGTCTTGTTTCCCATTCCAGATTGAAATGTGTTTGTTTTTGATTATCTGAAGAACTGTCTGATACTAAGTATCTTTTATTCCTAGAAATTAGTAGTGGAGAATGTCGATGTGCTAACACAAATGAGGACCAGCTTTGACAAGCCGGACCAGATGGCAGCACTCTTCAAAAGATTAACTTGTGAGTATAGCATATGTTCTCCTGGTACAGAAACTGGGCAAACCATGTAAGCATTTTAAAATCATGACCTCATTGCAATGTAGTTATAGTGCTGAGCATTCATCTTCACATTGTTACACATGTAGTTTAAAAACTTACAATTATTTAATCTTGCCCATTGCCATTGTTTGATACAGTTTATAGGCATTGCTGTTTTAGATTGGTGTTTGTGTTGCTTTTCTAAGGGATGTTTGACAAAAATGGTAGAATCCTTTCTAAAACTCAGTACGGACGACGTCTGTTAGCTTAAAAAATAGTTGAACAAGTCCCTCATGTTCTTTGTGTACCTGTAATTTTTTAGTTGTCAAAACAATGTTTTGACTTATATGTGATGTTAGCTGCAAAGCCCATTAGTCCCAATGATTTTACTTCAGTGTGAAATATTTGAGCTTGACTATATTGAATGTTGCCAGACAACCGAACACAATCTGCATGTTAGACAAGGAATCCACCCTTTAATAGTTTACCATGCTTGAATAATGTCAGATTTTTCTACTCTTTAGCTGCATTTAGTCTGTGAAAATATTTTGAGAAAGGGATGACACCCTCCAATTTACTTAACTGCATGCCGATTTGTGACAAAGCATAATTAGTGACATTGAAAAATTCATCTGTTTAGGAAGTCAGAATGGCCCTGAGCAGCAATGTCAAGAAAGACAAATGATAGTGTTCAGGATATTCATTTTTTCAATTCATTTTATTCCTCTTTTTTGGAAAATGGTAATGTGTTCCTAAGGTTTGTTTTTGTAGCTTTCATTCAGGCAAGGTAGGAAATTGTGGAAATTAATTTTTAGCTCTATGTTGAAGGGCAGAATTGCCAGGCTATTGTAGTAAACAGTTTAAAAGCAGATTTTGATATAGGAAAAGTCTTAATCTTGTCCTGGCTGACTTTGTTACCTAACGTCAGGGTACACTGTAGCCGTTTCATACTAACCTTTCTTTTTAGCTTATCCAGCTTATCCATTAACACCAATCAGACAGGGGCTAACCTAGGTCTTCTAAACAATGTGCACTTGGAAGCTGGAGGTAACTGAATTCTTTTTAAATCTTGACTTGAAAACAAATTCAATTCAAGATAGTGTTTTACACTCTTCCAACCTTGGACACAGACTTTGAATCCAATTTTCTGGTGTGACAAACTTGTGATAAATGACTAAATATTTAAAGCAATACAAGAGGTACTGACAAAATAGAAAAGAAAGATTCAGAGCATTGAAACCCTGCAAGTTAATTATTTTGCTTCTAAAATATCTAAAGAAAACATTTCATTAATTTACTTCTATCTCTCGAAAGATGTAGTTCAGCTCGTATTCAAAAATAATTGGGGAAACGAGTCAACTGTTTTTCGTGTTATCTTTAATGAAAATGCTGTCAAATTTAACGATTCTGAAATTATTTAGTAACACATCCATTTAAGGACTGCACTGACTTAATACCCTATCTAGAATATATATATATAGTTACCTTCAGAGCTTATTGATTCTTTTTGAGCAAATAAAGCATCTTGGATCTACTCTCATTTCACATTAGAATACTTCAGAAGGTAGTTTAAAATCTTAATTAACAGAAGAAATGCACACATGTAATTGTTTTTGTGTCATGCAGTGAAGTTCAGTTATTGGGTAATTAACAATTCATCTGAAAGACAGCTGAAACTCTGATGATGCAATAAAAATTATGTAACAGATACTGATTAGTGTGTTGAATGACTGGCACATTTTTTGTGTATCATTACTGATCTGTCTCAAGAATGAAATATATGAATGACACTTCTTTCTTTGTCCCTAAATAATCTAGCGGTTGACAGCGTACTGAAGAGAATGACAATAATTGGTGTTATCTTATCATTCCGCTCACTAGCACAGGAAGCACTCAAAGATGTAAGTATTGACAGATATGTACATATAATGACACACTATTATGGTCGAATTATTGAACTTGCATAACAGCTAGCATTGCTGTCATTACTCGAAAATATTTTCGAAGAGAGCATCTTGAAAAAGAAAGCATTGAATTAAGGAACGCCAAAGGGTGAAAAGGTTAGCAAAAGTATAGTCACTTCTAGCAAATTCAACTTAATTATTTGGAAATATATCGCCATTTTTTTCCAGACATGAGGCAGGGAGAAACCAGGATAGTACAGGCATGTGAATTTTAAGATCGGTTGCAAAGAGTTTACCAAACTGTACAGTCTTATGTAGAGCAACTAAGTTTTTTAATCAGCTGTATTGACCAAAGAGAGCCTAAATTTGAGGTGTGCATTTTCTGACTGACGTGCTGTTGATTTTTTTCTAAGGAGGTCACTGACAAGGTGGATCATGATGGTCCCCTGATTAAATGGTGTCTTTGGTGTAGTTAAATGTTCCAGAATGTTTCAATGAACTGTTGTTAACCAAAATGTGTGTGTTGCAACAAAATACCCTCTTATCCTTCACAGGTGTTATAAAATTGAAATTAAACACTAGGGCGTTATGCAAATAAAGTACACAGTTTTTGGTGATCTGAAGTTGAGTGTAGAATGTGGGATACCAGTGATGATTAGATAGAGGTAGTCAAATCTAGATCTAAAGCATGCAGGAAGGCTTCAACACCTCAGTTAAGGCAGGGGAAAAGTCAGCAATGTTACAGATTGATGTAGGCATTGTTAGTAATGGGTGCTGAAAATGTGTTGCTGGAAAAGCGCAGCAGGTCAGGCAGCATCCAGGGAACAGGAGAATCGACGTTTCGGGTATAAACCCTTCTTCCTGAAGAAGGGCTTATGCCCGAAACGTTGATTCTCCTGTTCCCTGGATGCTGCCTGACCTGCTGCGCTTTTCCAGCAACACATTTTCAGCTCTGATCTCCAGCATCTGCAGACCTCACTTTCTTCTCATTGTTAGTAATGGCTTTAACATGAGGTTAGAATCGCATTTTGAGGATAGATATGACACAAATATATAAATCCTGTACAGGATACCAGATAAATCTGATAATTTAGCAGTAATGGAGAATCGACAAAAGTGATTGAGCTGGTGTCATTAGTTTACTAATGTGGCATTTTTAGATGATGTCACCAAATAATCATCATGTAGATGTGATAGAAGAGAACCAACAACATTAAAAAGCACCTTTTATCATTTTAAAATATCCCAAAGCATTCAACAGGAGCATTGTTAATCACAATTTGACACCATGTTACTGAAGGAGTTATCAGAATACTTAACCAAAAGCTTGGCAAAGATGCAAGTATTAAGGACCACCTTACAGATAGAGAGAGGTAGAGAGGTTTAGGGAGAAAATTCTAATGTTCAGATCTTGGGAAACAAGGCATACCTGCCTATGATAAAGTGATTAGAATTAGGTTTGCATAATCAGCCAGAATTGAAATGCAGAAACGAGTTAAAGGCAGAGTCGGGGAGATGAACTTCCAACACTTTTGAATTTTCCTTTCTAGCATTTCCTGGTGATATTTTAGCAGGATCTGATGCACATAAAGTGCACGGTTTTAGGTGATCTACGGGGCTGCACCAGTGCAGAGAGAACATGAGGCCAACATTACACCGCTGAGGCCAAACGCCAGCTCGCAGATACTTCCTCCTACTGTCCCCTTGACCATGACCCCACCCCCCACCACCAAACCATCATCTCCCAGACCATCCATAACCTCATCACCTCAGGGGACCTCCCATCCACCGCCTCCAACCTCATAGTCCCACAACCCCGCACCGCCCGTTTCTACCTCCTGCCCAAAATCCACAAACCTGACTGCCCCGGACGACCCATCGTCTCAGCCTGCTCCTGCCCAACCGAACTCATCTCGGCATACCTCGACACGGTCCTGTCCCCATTAGTCCAAGAACTCCCCACCTACGTTCGTGACACCACCCACGCCCTCCACCTCCTCCAGGATTTCCGCTTCCCCGGTCCCCAACGCCTCATCTTCACCATGGACATCCAGTCCCTGTACACCTCCATCCACCATCACGAAGGACTCAAAGCACTCCGATTCTTCCTTTCCCACCGTACCACCCAGTACCCTTCCACCGACACCCTCCTTTGACTGACCGAACTGGTCCTCACCCTGAACAACTTTTCTTTCCAATCCTCCCACTTTCTCCAAACAAAAGGAGTAGCCATGGGCACCCGCATGGGCCCCAGCTATGCCTGCCTCTTCGTAGGGTATGTGGAACAATCCATCTTCCGCAACTACACTGGCCCCACCCCCCATCTTTTCCTTCGCTACATAGATGACTGTATCGGCGCTACCTCGTGCTCCCACGAGGAGGTTGAACAGTTCATCCACTACACTAACACCTTCCACCCCGACCTCAAATTCACCTGGACAGTCTCGGACTCCTCCCTCCCCTTCCTAGACCTTTCTGTTTCTATCTCAGGCGACCGAATCAACACGGACATCTACTACAAACCAACCGACTCCCACAGCTACCTGGACTACACCTCCTCCCATCCTGCCCCCTGTAAAAACGCCATCCCATTCTCCCAATTCCTTCGTCTCCGCCGCATCTGCTCCCAGGAGGACCAGTTCAAAATACGTACAATACAGATGGCCTCCTTCTTCAAGGACCGCAATTTCCCCCCCGACGTGGTCGACGGTGCCCTCCACCGCATCTCCTCCACTTCCCGCTCCTCCGCCCTTGAGCCCCGCCCCTCCAACCGCCACCAGGACAGAACCCCACTGGTCCTCACCTACCACCCCACCAATCTCCATGTACAGCGCATCATCCGCCGTCACTTCCGCCACCTCCAAACAGACCCCAGCACCAAGGATATATTTCCCTCCCCTCCCCTATCAGCTTTCCGTAGAGACCACTCCCTCCGCGACTCCCTTGTCAGATCCACACCCCCCACCGACCCAACCTCCACTCCTGGCACCTTCCCTTGCAACCGCAGGAGGTGCAACACTTGCGCCCACACCTCCCCCCTCACTTCTCTCCAAGGCCCCAAAGGAAACTTCCATATCCGCCACAGATTCACCTGCACCTCCACCCACATCATCTACTGCATCCGCTGCAGCCGGTGTGGCCTCCTCTATATTGGGGAGACAAGCCGCCTAATTGCGGAGCGATTCAGAGAGCACCTCTGGGCCACCCGGACGAACCAACCCAACCACCCTGTAGCACAGCATTTCAACTCCCCCTCCCACTCCACCGAGGATATGCAGGTCATTGGACTCATCCACCGCCAAACCACAACAACGCGACGGTCGGAGGAGGAGCGTCTTATCTTCCGACTGGGAACCCTCCAACCACAGGGGATGAACTTGGACTTCACCAGTTTCTTCATCCCCCCTCCCCCCACCTTGTCTCAGCCGAATCCCTCCAGCCCGGCACCGCCTTCCTGACCTGCAGTCTTCTTCTTGACCTCTCCGCCTCCATCCTACTCCGACCTATCACCCTCACCTTGACCTCTTTCCACCTATCACATTTCCAACGCCCCTCCTCCAAGTCCCTCCTCCCTACCTTTTATCTTCTCCTGCTGAACACTCTCTGCTCATTCCTGAAGAAGGGCCTGTGCCCGAAACATCGAATCTCCTGTTCCCTGGATGCTGCCTGACCTGCTGTGCTGTTCCAGCAATAAAGTTTCAACAGAGAGAACATGGCCAAGGATGAATTACATCATGTGGGAATTATTCCAGCTGGCCAAAGCCAATAGCTTCAACCCTCCAGGTTCTCAATGCAATCAAATCTTGAGCACTGGAACTTTCTCCTGGAATAGAGCCCCTTATGTTGATGTATTTATGACGTGCTTGCGTTCAAGCAGGTTGAGAGGGAGTGGCAATGGGGCCCGTCCCCTCCCGCAAGATCACAGGCCCTAGTTGTCAGGTGAGAAGAGGTTACAGAGAAGGGTAAGGTCTTAAATGAAGTTAAAAATTTTGATGTTTTGCTGGACTGGATACCAACATTATATAATCAGCATGTTGCTGCTAGGTGACTGGAGCTTAGTCAGAGTTAGTATATGGACAGTCAAGTTTTGGATGACCTTGAATTTATGGAAGGTGAAAGACTTGAGACTAGTCAAGTCTAGGAGTTACTAAACTTCCAATGTATGGGTTTAGACCCTGACATGCTCTTAGCAAAATTATTTTAAAAACAGCATGTTCGGTGAGTAATTTCATTTCATTAAGTCAGCAGTTTTGTGGAACTGGATTGAAGGGACAGGAGCTGGTAATTCAAGGTTTAAAGGTGTTAGGAGCTAGAAGAGAAGTCATTGTAGATAATTATGATTGGATTGATCAGAATAGATTTAGGTGTGTCCTACTTAGCTGAACAATGGAGCATTGCTGATAGAGGAGGATGCAGTCCGGTCAAGAGGAAGAGGAGGAGGAATAATTTACTATATACTGTGATGGAGGATGTTATTTGTGACTTTGATATGCTCCGTGTTGTGGCAGGCAGTGAAGCCTCATTGAAGGGGTTCAAATGTGGATTTGTGGGAAAGATAGGTTTATATTTTGGAGACCACAGCACATTCAGACTTGGGAAAGGAGAGAGAGTTTGGTTTTGTGATGCTAGTTTAAAAGACTTAAGTGGAGGAGTTTTTTTAATACAGATGACAGATTTGAAGACTAAGTAATAGTTCCAAAGAGGCAATGTTTTATACACTTTGCTAACAAAAACGGGAAGGCAAGTTATTATCTGAATGGTGGTAGATTGGGAAAAAGGTAAGATGCGCCAAAACACTGGGAGTCCTTGTACACTGGTGGCTGCATATCGCGTGAAGGTGTAGCAGCTGGTGAAGAAAGCTAATGGTATGTTGGTGTTCGTAGCCACAGTATTTGAGTAAAGGAGCAGAGGCAACTTGCTCCAATTATACAGGGCCATGGTGAGACCGCACCTGGAGCATTGTATGCAGTTTTGGTTTCCTTACTTGAGGAAAGATGTTCTAACTATGGATGAAGTTTACTGCACAGATTCTTGGCATGGCAGGAATAACATATGAAGAGAAACAAAATCCATTAAGATTATATTCATTAGAGTTTACAAGAATGAAGGATTAATCTCATGGGAACCTTTAAAATTCTAACAAGACATAATGTAGCCAAATGCAGAAAGGATGTTCCCAAGAACCGGGAGTCCAGGGGTCATCCTTTTAATAGTACAGGACGGGCCATTTACGAGATGAGAACTTCCTTCATGCAGCTTGTCAAATTCTTTGTCACAGAAAGCAGTTAAGGCCAATTTGTTTTCAAGAAGGTATTAGGTATAGTCCTTTGAGCTAAAGGGTTTAAATGATATGGGGAGGAAATGAGAACAGGGTACTGGGTTGGATGATCAGTATGGATCATATTGAATGGCGGATCAGGCTTGTAGGGTCAATGGCCTACTCCTCTTTTCTATGTTTAACAAATCACTTAACATTGATAACGTAAACCAGAAATGGAAGTTGTGTGGTAAATAGTTTCTTGGGACTGGAGTTAAGTGCGTTCTGTAGACAAAATTAACTCTGAGGCTATGAGGAGAAATAAAAAATAAATGCCAGTTCAGGGTGAGAGCAGCTGCTACCTAATGGAAGATTTGACTCTGTGAGCTGAGGCAAGGAGAGAAGTCAGCAGCTGATGGTCTCAATCTTAATGACAAAGTTGTTTTAAAGGAAATAGATGAGAGCATTGCACATACCCTAACCATAATACGGTGCAGGTTCTTGTGATTTTGGAGCCATTACTTTAGATTGGAAAGCTGCACATTTCCTTTTGTTAAGAAAGAGAGGAATATCAGGGAGTGAGAGATCGCTAAGCTTACCCTCTGTTGTCAGGAAGTTGCTGTTTTTATAATTTGGGATAATGTGACTGAATAGCTTTAAAATTTTCAGCTGATCAGAAAGACAGTAAAATATAGGCCATACCTGAGAAATCTGATTAAAAGTTTTGAAGGGGTGACTAAAATAGTGGACGGTTTACAGATAATTACAGCATTCCAGAAGCATTTGATTAAGTCTCTAATAAAAGACTGCTAGCTAACGTTGATGTCTTGCTCTTAAAGACTCATTCCTGACCTGGTTAAGAAATTGATTGAGCAACAGAATAGAGATAATGGGCAGATAGTTCATTTGGTAGTCTGTCACTTGTGGTGGCACGTATGAATTTCAGTTTGAACATAATTATTCTCTGTATTCATTCATGACATGGATGAAGGGTCAGAAAACTATATACCTAGCTTTGATAACAAAGATGGGTGGGGCTTTTTTAATATTCATTCATTGAATATGGTATTGCTGATTGGGCCAAAATTTACCCATACATCCTGGCCCTTCAAAAGATGCGGATGAACTGTTGTATTGAACTGCTCAGTCAATTTACTGTAAGCCCACGATGCCGTTAGGGAAGGAGTTCCAGGATTTTGACTCAGCAACGCTCATGTAATGGTGATATATTTCCAAGTTAGGATGGTGAGTATTACAAACAGTGCAGGTGGAATAATGAAATTGCAAGGAGATACTGATAGGTTAATTGAGGAAAATGATGACACATTGATTTCAGTGCTGGTAAGTATGATGTCCTCCTTTACTTTGGACCTAACATGCATCCTTTCTAAATGGTGAAAAACTAGCAGCAAAAGAGGTCCAAAGTAAATAGATTACTGAAATGACATAAACAAATGCAGAAAATAACAAAAATGTCTAATGGAATGCTGTTTTTTTAATATGTATAGGATTAGGATGCAAATGGTGGAAGTTATACTTCAGCTTTACAAAACACTAGTTGGAACATATGAAGGAAACAAAGTTTAATGAAATTAAGATGTTGATTAAATTAAAAGGAATGAATGAAGATTAACTACATTGCAGCATTTGAAAAAGTACCAAGAAGCTAGTGGGAAGGAAAAAGCACTATGGAAATGCAGGACCTGTAGAATCTTGAATGCTGTATGGACTATGGTAAATAGCTGAACACCCGTGACAAAATACAGACAAAAGACCAGTGAACCTCAACTATTCATAAAAACAAAATTGTGCAAAAAGAGTGATTAGACTTAAAAAAGAATGTGTTTTTTACATATATACATGTATTTGTGGGTATACAATGAAAGTATGTTTGACAGCAATCAACGTCTAAAAGCTAGTACATACATAGCGATATGAGGTCAACCCTCTTACAATACAAAATGAAAGGGTTTATCATCAATTCCCCTTGAAGTTGAGATAAAGACACTGTAAAGAAATTATACTGGGTTGTGAACATTATTTTTCTTTTATCTGAATCTCCAAAAAATTTTTAAAGTGAATTTGTGTATAATTTTAAAGAAGAATAGTCATGGTTTTACTACTATAGTCTAGAATTTATTCTTAAACTAAATTTTCATCAAGTATAAAAGGGATGTAGTCTCACGCTTATGTCCTGACAAACGTACATCCACATCACAATAATTCTGGATTCCTTAAATTAGGATCTGAAGAGCTGGTATCAATAAATTTAGAAAACTTATTTCTGCTATAACATATCTGTTGATATATTCTAATCTGAGATAATTTTGCTGGTTTGAAAATTCCTCAGAGAGGACATTTTATTTTAGGACCCAGTCTATGGCTGGTAAAAATAACCAAATTGCTTGATCATTTGTAATTTCTCTGAGGTGAGGTTGCAAACTGACAATAAGTTTCACGGTAGATTGACCTTTTCAGGCAGTCAACCTTCACAACCAAACCAAACCTTCTGAAAAATATATTGCCCTTGGTTTGATAAGGCTGGTTGTTCGGATACAGAATAAAGATAAGGAAATGTACACTGGTAAATGTCAAAGTAGCGTTATCAAGGTATTTGTGATATGCCCTCAGCTTTTCACTATTTATAGGTATGAATAATTTGAATAATGGAACATAGACTTTTATGGCAAAGTTTGCAGGTGACATTCTGGATTATAGTAGTGTTTACCAGGTATAACTAAAAATGAGGTGGCAATCCTAGTGAAACTGCATTCATGCTAAACAGCAGAAACAGTATTCCACAGAAAGAGCTAAGTAAACCTACATTTAACATATCACATCAAGTCCTGTCACTTCAAATTTTGGATGATGACAGACAATTAAACAAACAATGATAAGGAGACTATGTGAACATCTCTGTGAAACACCAGGTACCGCATGAGTGCAGAAGATGAGGCATTTACAACCATTGTCTAACCAGAAATGTTGATTTGGTGATTCACCTTGGCCTACTATTGAGGATCCTGTCATCTCACAAGTTATTCCTCAACCGAGTCAGTTTATCACATAGCTTATCAAGCAATGACTGAGCGTACTGAATAAGGCAAAGACTATGGATCTGAACAGCAACCTAGCTGTAGTGCTGAAGGCCTGAAATGAAGTTATTCCATTACTGCTACAACAGTAGCATCCATCTAACAATGTGAGAAGTTACCTTAGGTCCTGTCCATAAGACTACTGAATACAGTCTAATTACTAGGTTATCAGTCTACTCATCAGTCATGCAATGGTGGGTGCCAGAAATAATACAGTGGAGTCGCATTCGCTATTAACTATCATGCTTGGTTGGGGCTGCAGCAAAGCCATTTAACTCTTGATTTAATTACAGCTGGTTAGAGCCATACCTCCGTTAAGGAAGATGGCTGTGGGTTTTGGGAGTCAAGCATCTCAGTGCTGGGACATCGCTGCAGAGGTTCCTCAGGGTTAAATATTTTCTTTGCAACCATTCAGAGATGTTATCACACGCTGCTGGAGCGTGTGAACCCAGGCCTCCTGGCTCTGAGGTAGGGCTACTGCCATTACATCAGGGGTACTGTCCTCAGTCTAACCATGTTTAGCAACTTTGTCAAGGAGCATCCGTGCATCATGGGATCAGAAACGTGACTATTCACTGATGTTGCACAATGTTTAGCATCCTTCATGAATCCTGATGAAGCAGATTGTATCCAAATGCAGCAAGACTTGGTCAACTGTTATACTTTGGCTGATGTATACAAGTAACACTTGTGCCAGGCAAGTACTAGCAATATTCGCCTCTTGACATTTGATGGTATTACCATTGCTTAATTCGCCCACTGTTGACATCCTGGGAGTTTCCATCCACTAGAAACTGAGGCTGAGCAGCCATATAAATACTGTGGTTACAACAGCAGGTAAGATGCTGGGAATTTGGCATCAAGTAACTCAGCTTCCTACTCCTCTCAAAACCTGTCCGCTATCTGCAAGGTAAAGGTCAGTTCTTTGATGGAATGCGCCCCATTTGATGGATGCAGATGCAATAATGTTCAAGAAACTCCACACAAAGAAAACAATGCAGCTCCCTTGATTGGCAAACTATCTCTTTAAGGATTCACTCCCTCTGTTACTAGCAGTTGTTGCACTATGTACCATCTACAATTGTGGGTTTCTAAACTCTTTAAGTATAAGATCACTTTGTGAGTTTAAGTGCAACCCAGGATCCACATTTAAGAAAATCTAGAATGAAGAGTTTGTTTTTCATGCAATTTAAATCTAAAAGTATGGATAATTAATTTTTTCATCTCCCCAAGTCTCATTGTGACAACACATAATGACTGCACCTTATCGTACAGTACTTTGAAGTCTGGATTGTAGTTTGAGACTGCTAATAGTATACAATCTATCAAATGGTTTTATGTGAGGCGGGTTTGATACTTTGACTTGATTATCTTCATTTGGGAGAACACTGTCGTGGGGTTTGTATAACCAACCTAAGTCTTAGCTTTAAAAGCACAGTGACAGCTTGAAGGTCTACGTGTTGGATCTACAAGATGCACTGCAATACCTCACCAAGACTACTTATGCAGTACCTTTCAAACCTGTGACCTCCACCACCAAGAAAGATAAAGGCACCATAAATGGGAAGACGTGGAGACACCACCATCAAATCTCTCATCCTGACCTGGAACTATATTAGGGTTACAGGGATAGGGTGGTAGGTGGGTCTGGAGGGCTGCTCTTCAGAGGGTTGGTGTGGACACCCATGATCCAAATGGCCTGCTTTCTCACTGTCAGGATTCTGTGATTCCATATTGCGGTTCCTTCATCATAGCTGGGTCATAGAGCATTATGGATGTGTCTATTTTACATCATCGACAGCAATTCAAGAAGGCAGCTCACCAGCTTCTGAAGGACATTTGGGGATGGACAAATAATGCTGGCCCAGCCAGTAACACTCTCATTTCATTAATTAATTTAAATAAAGGGTTAGTAGACAGATGTACCAGGAAACAAGCAGCAGCAACAAGAGCAAAGGAACTCAGACTTTTTGAGAATCAGCAAACATCCAACAGAAGATAAACCAGCTAGCAAGGAACAGAAAAGTAACCAATGATCTCATTTAGAAGATTTTTTTTTAAAATACATCAGGATTCCGTTTTGTTTATCTGTGACCTAGAGATGCATTGTGAAGCTCAACATATTTTCTGTACGGTTGACATTCCCTATCCCATCCTATCCATTTTTTTTCATGGTACATTTCTTTTGGAGCTTTCATAATGTTCAGTCTGGACTGGGTTGGGGTGGGGTTGATATAATGTATTTCACTGGAACAAAAGGAGACCGGTGAAGACTGAAAAAGCATTAGGGAGTGATCTTTGATTCACTAAGCACTAATACAATCACCTACATGAGCACAGTTCTATTAAATAACTTGAGATAAAGGCAAATTAATTACTGTGTTATGATTTTACACGTCTCGTTAACAAGTCAAATAATTTAATGATTATAATCTTCTGTTAACGCTGAAGCAATATATTCATGGTTAATTCAAGTCTAAGGCAATGCCCCATGGATTATGAGAATTAAAATAAAGCACTAAACAAATATTCAAATGATGAATGCTATCTTTAGTGTCTGAGTTCTAGCTATCCTCATCATTGAACTGAATGAAATCATAACTTAGTTTAATGCTTGGAGTAATACCAATTATTTTGAAGTAAAGTTCAATATACATCCTAAATGTTCTATTTGGTTGTTAAGTTTTACTGTGCTGAGGTTATGTCTTGAGTAAGCATCTTCTGTTGCTTGGCTATACTACAACAGTATTTTATAAGTAGACATACATCAAGTTAGCAAAAACAAAAGAAAAAAATGAACACATCATCTCGAGGCTATACCCCTATATTGTTCGATGGTTCAATTTTTTAAAACTTTTAACTAGTTGGAATTGTTGGAAGTCAGACTTAGACAAGTCAAACTGCTTAAAAATGCAAGGCCACTTTTCAAAGTGGAGGTGAGAAAATACAAAAATCACCCTCCGGGTCCCTACCACCTGAACACCCATCAAAACCCATCATGGTTTTAGGTGTGCATTTGTATTACTCAATATTAATACATTGGCTGTCAAAGACAGACCAACTCAAAGAACTTCTTGGATATTCAGAGTATTTCTAAGCAGGTTTTGAGAGCGTTTTGGCAGATAATTGAAGAAAAGGTGCTGCTTCCATTGTTTTCTCTCAGTAAAAGTAGCCACAGAAACAGCTACAGAATAAAAGTCATAGCAGCAAGAATTTTCAATAACTACAATATTTGCTACAATTGACGCATTCAAGAAAACACCGAATCAACATCAACTTCCATTTATAACCTTGCATCTCAAAGTCTATCAAAGGGCAATAGACCATTCGTTCTCTTTCAATCTTTTGTTTTGGATACTGTTCCCTTCTAACTTCATACCTGTGTGTGAACTCAGTGACTGTATGAAGGCTGCATGCTTGCTATTACTTCTTAAAACTGTTTTCCTCACATTTAATCATGCATAAGTTTGCTCTTTCTTTAACTCAAAAAAAATTTGTTCATTATCTCCCTGTTGCTCACAGCAAAATATTGTTACCTCACTTAACCTTTTAGGAACAAAATTAGCTATAGTCTTTTGCAAAAGAACTGCAACCTTTGTGACCAATCAGGGAAGTTGAGCAGAAGGGAGCCCGTTCACCCCTTCTCACTTGGTTGGAACAATGTCTAAATCTTAAAGTAATATTAGCAAGTGACATGTGGGCTACTTCGTACTATAGTATTTCCCACTCTTCAGCAGACCGGTCTACTATCTTTATGGGGGTGTTTGGTTTCAGATTGGTCCACTGTCACTTTGGGTGTATTTGCTTGTAAATTAACCTTGTAAGGAAAAAGCTGACAAGGTATATCTGCAACCAATTACAGATGAAATGCAATGTTGAATAAGAAAACTAGCTGTTGTTGTCTAAAGCCCATGGTTATCAGACTACTTTCACAATCAGAGCTGTTACTGCCTTTCGCTGCTACCTTGCTGATGCTTCATGGCATTTCTAGCTTGTATGTTGTTGAAAGTGCTTATTATCTAATGCTACCACTGACCTGATCGGGGGATCAAAAACTATTAGCATTTTTCTTTCAGTGGCTATCAAGATCTGGAATTTCAGGTCAAACACTTGTGGATTAATGAAGATCCAAAATGGTCCAAATTTCACAGATTCACCCTAGCTCCTTCATGTTGAAATACTCATCAATTGTTATTTGCACTGCCAAGGTCTGTTTCCTTGTCTAACCCTTACTAGACCAGACCATGTTCCCACCAATCCAAATGGTACAGAGTTGTGTCCCTGTATGACGTGTAATTTCTAAATCCCAGTTCCAGTAATCTTGCATCCCAGAAAATTCCCCTTATAATACGTCCAAGATTCTCATGGGCACGGAGTCAATATAGTGTAGGAGATCATTTGGCCTATGAAATCAATGCCAGCTCTCTGGAGCAATCCAGTCAATTGCCCTCACGAACCCTGTAACCTTGCAAGTTTATTTTCCTCAAATACTCATTTAGTTTCCTTTTGAAATTATAATTCTTGTTATGATGGTAGAAGTCCTTTGAGAATTCTGTCTTTCGCTGATACTGAGATCCTCCTCTAAATGCTCTTGGTGCCACTATTTCCTCTCTCAATCCTGGAGCTCTAATACCAGCCAGAAAATACAGAAATCCTTTTACTTGAAATCTAATACGTTGAGTATTTTTCTTCCTCAGGTCCTGTCATGCCACATTCCCTTCCTTGTGAGTTCAGTTGAGGATTTCAAGGACCATATTCCAAGGGAAACTGATATGAAGGTAAACTAAGCAAAACATTGCTGTTGCTAGGAATCTGAAGTAAACATAGAGAAAGCTGGAGAAACTCTGCAGGTCTGGCAACATCTGTGGAGATGTTGCCAGCATTAACATTTTGAGTTTGGGATGACACTTCAGAACTGAAGTAATTCTGAAGAAGAGTCCTACCAGACCAAAATGTTAACTCTGCTTCACTCTCCACAGATACTGCCAAACCTGCAGTTTCTCCAGAAATGAAAGGAATAGTTTGAAACCTTATTTTTAATAGACTTAGATTATATGTGCTTAAATTTGGAGTCATTTGTTTTTGTGCTTGTTAGGTAGGACTACAGACTGTAGAAAACTAATTATCATATTAGTTTGACACATTTAATTTCTGTAAGATTTTAACTAATTTAATATGCTATATTTGTCAACATAATTCTTGCAAACCTCCAGTCTGTGAATGTTATGTCCTCTCATCATGATGTTTGAATAATGCTTTTTCATTTTGCTGTTTTTAACTGAAGCCCTATTTGTAAATAATTACAATGGTGAAGAGCTGTTAAATGTAAGAAATTGGTGTCAGCAAACATTATTGGGTATTAGAGAAGTAACTAAGCCAACAAGCAATTGATCTTCAACAACACTAGTCCGACTATTAATTAAATCTTTCTTAAACAGTTCACAGGGACTTGCCAAGCACCAGCTGGTTAACAAAATAAATATGCTCTGGACATCACCAATTGGGTGATGGGTAGGATTGCCAGCCTACTAAGTATGTATTTCTGAAGCTGTCATTACATGACCTCTTACACAATGCAACATACTTGTGCATTGCCTTCCCAGCCTCATAGGGAAGAGAACAGATTACTCATTAACTTTCTTGACTAATCAGAGGCTTTGTACTATGTCCAATCATTTTTATCAGCAAAGTGAATTAAAGTTTGCGAAGAATATTTTTTATTAACTTTCATTCATTGCTCCTATAATTTGTGTCCTGTGTTGCCTACATAACGAAACCCTGGGGATTAATCTCAGATTCCTGATTACTCCAGTCCATCCTGGAGAATTGGAAACCCTAACAATTAAACATAATTATATTAAATAATTGCAACAAATAAATATAATCAAACATAGAAACAATAAGACACCTACAAAGTAAGTAGATTGATTCTCTGATTTCCTACCACCACCATTACATCATATCCAATCATTTCATTAAAGCTCGTGTCAACAATTAATTAGGGGTTTATTTTGAATATATTGTGATGAAGTATTTTTGTCATTTTTTTTTGGATTAGTGTAGAAGTATAAATTTTGTTTTTAAAAAGATTAAGAACATATATTCTCTCTTTAAATAGCTTCCTTCCTAAGATGTTTGGATTATTTGATTGTAAAAGTGGTTTCTTAAAATACACAGGTTGCAATGAATGTGTATGAACTTTCTTCAGCATCTGGTTTACCATGTGAAATTGACCCAGCATTGGTGGTAGCTCTGTCATCACAGAAGTCAGGTATGTGCTACAAATCAGTGCATCTTCCAAGAGGAGACGTTTCATAATTTCATCTAGGAGATTTGCTTAATTTTTGGGAGTTCTAGTACAAACTTGAAATGTTAGGTAGGAATATTCATAGAACCTGTACTGTGTGGAAGCAGGGTATTCAGCCCTTTTGATTCTTTGCCGACTCTCCAAAGAATGTTTTACCCAGACTCAGCGCGACCCTATCCCTGTAACCTTGCACTTCCATTGGCTAATCCACCCAACCTGCATGCTATGGACAATTTAGCATGGCTAATCTGCTTAACCTGCACATCTTTGGATTGTGGGAGGTTCCAGAGGAAACCCACACAGACGTGGGGGATATGTACAAACTCACATGGTTGCCCAAGGGTAAAATCGAACCTGATCATAATTCTGATAGGTTCAAAATAGAACAGTACAGCACAGTGCAGGCCCTTCAGCCCTTGTTGTGCCAGCCTTTTATCCCACTCTAAAATCAGACGACCCTACATACCCTTCATTGTACTATCTTCCACGTGCCTGTCAAAGAGTCACTTAAATGTCCCTAATGTATCTGACATTACGACAGCCCGCAGTGCATTTGTTGCACCCACCACTCTGTGTGAAGAACCTATCTCTGACATCTCCCCTAAATCTTCCTCCATTTACCTTAAAATTATGTGCCCTCGTGGTAGACATTTCCACCATGGGGAAAAAGTCTCTGGCTATCCACTCTCTCTATGCCTCTCAACATCTTCTACACCGCTATCAAGTCCCCTCTTAGCCTCCTTCGCTCCACTGAGAAAAGCCATAGGTCCCTCAACCTTTCTTAAGACATGCCCTCCAGTCTAGGCAGCACCCTGGTAAATCTCGTCTGCACCCCGTTTCAAATTTCCACATCTTGGCTGTAATGAGGTGACCAAAACTGAATGCAGTATTCCAATTGTGGTCTAACCAGGGCTCTATAGAGTTGCAACATACCCTTGCACTCTTAAACTCAATCTCCCTGCTAATGGAAGCCAACACACCATATGCCCACTTAACAACCCTATCAACTTTGGTAACTTTTGAGGGATCTATGGACATGGACCACAAGATCCCTTTGTTCTTTCACACTGCCAAGCATCCTGTCTTTAACCCTATTTTCTGCATTCAAATTCAACCCTCCAAAGTGAAGTACTTCACATTTTTCCAGGTTGAACTCCATCTGCCACTTAGCAGCCCAGATCTACATCCTGTCAATGTCCCGTTGCAACTGCCCTCCACACTATTCGCCACTCCACCAACCGTCGTGTCATCAGCAAACTTACTAACCCACCCTTCCACTTCCTCATTCAAGTCATTTATAAAAATCACAAAGAGCAAAGGTCCCAGAAGCAATCCCTGCAGAACCCCACTGGTCACCAAGCTCCAGGCTGAACATTTTTTCCCTCTACTACCACCCTCTGTCTTCTATGGGCCATCCAATTCTATATTCAGACAGCCAGATTTCTTTGTGTGCCATGCCATCTCACTTTCTGAATGAGCCTACCATAGGTGAACCTTATCAAATGCCTTGCTAAAATTTATGTACAGCACATCCATTGCTGTTCCTTCATCAATATGTTTTGTCACAACCTCAAAGAATTCAGTAAGGTTTGTGAGGCATGATCTGCCCCTCACAAAGCCATGCTGAGTATCTCTAATGCGTTTCCAAGTAATCCTAAATCTTGTCTGTCAAAATCCTGTCCAATACTTGGCCCACCATTGATGTAAGACTGAGTGGTCTGTAATTTCCAGGTTTGTCTCTATTCCCTTTTTTGAGCAAGGAAATAACATATGCCACCCTCCAATCTACTGGCACTACTCCAGTGGACAGTGAGGATGCCAAAGGTCATCGCCAAACATACAACAATCTCTTCGCTCGCTTCCTTTAGTAACCTTG
This sequence comes from Chiloscyllium plagiosum, assembly GCF_037043375.1. Lineage (NCBI taxonomy): Eukaryota > Metazoa > Chordata > Chondrichthyes > Orectolobiformes > Hemiscylliidae > Chiloscyllium > Chiloscyllium plagiosum. The sequence goes on from NW_028270145.1 coordinate 44,294,369, forward strand.
GATATATTCCATCTGGCCCAGGGGAGTTATCTATCCTTATGTTTTTCAATATTTTCAGCACATCCTCCTTCGTAACATAACCCGTTCTAACATATCAATCTGTTTCACGCTGTCCTCAGAAATGTCAAGGTTGCTGTCAGTAGTGAATACTGAAGCAAAGTATCATTAACGACTTCCTCTACTTCCTCTGGCGCAAGTTCCCTCCACTATCCCTGATCAGTCCTACCCTCACTGTGGCCATCCTCTTGTTCCTCACATAAGTGTAGAGTGCCTTAGGGTTTTCCTTAATCCTACCCACTAAAGCTTTTTCATGCTCCCTTTTTGCTCTCCCCAGACCATTCTTCAGTTCCTTCATGGCTACCTTGTAATCCTCTAAAGCCCTGTCCGACCTTTGCCTCCTTAACCTTCTTCCTCTTCCACATCCCTTGTAACCCAAGGTTCTTTCAACCTATCGTCCCTCCCTTGCGTCAGTGGGACAAACCTGTCCAGCACTATCAGTAAGTGCTTCTTAAACAGCCTCCACATTTCTGTCGTACATTTCCGTGAGAACATTTGTTCCCAATTTAGACAGCCCAGTTCCTGCCTAATAGCATTGTAATTCCCCCCCTCCACCAGTTAGTTACGTTCACGCACCACCTGCTCCTGCCCCTCTCCATGAGTACAGTAAGGGTCAGGGAATTGTGATCACTCACCAGAATATACTCCCACTGAAATATCTGACACCTGGCATGGTTCATTGCCAGGCACCAAATCCAATATGGCCTCCCCTCCAGTCAGCCTATCAACATATTGTGTCAGGAACCCTTCCTGGACACACCTGACAAAAACTGCTCCATCCAAACTATTTAAAATAGGTAAGTTCCAATCAATATTAGGGAAGTTAAGTAATCCATGACAACAACCTTGTTACCTCTGTTCCTCCGGGACTCTGTTGCTATTGGGGTGGGGTTTTGGAAAAATCCCAATAAAGTGACTGCTCCTTTCATGTTTCTGACTGTCACTCATACTGACTCTGTAGACAAACCCTCCTCAACAATCTCCCTTTCTGCAGCTGTGATGCTATCCCTGATTTTGCGGTGACTCCACCACTTTGCCCCCCCCTGAAAAAATTCCTTTTGAAACATCTGAACCCTGGAACATCCAACAACCATTCCTGCCCCTGTGGTATCCAAGTGTCCTTGATGGCCACAAAATCATTATTCCAAGTCCTTGCTCTAAGGTCATCATCCTTATTCCTGATATTTCTTGCATTAACATAGACAGGCTTCAACCCATTACACTGATTTGCACCTTTTGTCCTATCAAGTGCCAATCCCTCCTCACAGACTCTCTGCACACTGTGTCTGGCTGTTCACTAATTACTCCATCATCTGATCCGTAGCTCAATTTCCCACCCCCCTGCCCATCTAGTTTAAACCCTCCTGAAGAGTTCTAACAAACCTCTCACCCAGGATATTGGTGCCCCTCCAGTTCAAGTGCAACCCGTCCTTCTACAGGTCTCACCTTTCCCAGAAGGTATCCCAATGATCCACGTATCTGATATATTTTCTCCTACACCGGTCCGACAGCGACGTGTTCATTTGTACTCGCTCTCTATTCTTAGCCTCACTAGCACATGCCACTGGTAGCAATCCTGATTAATACTCTGCTCGTCCTGTCTTCTAGCTTCCAACGTGACCCCCTATACTCTTTTCAGGTCCTCCTTCCTTTCCCTCCCTATGTCATTGAACCAATGTGTCCTACAACTTCTGGCTGCTCTCCCTTCCCCTTCAGAATTCTGTAGACTCGATCAGAGACATTCCTGACCTTGCACCCAGGAGGCAAAGTACCACCCGGGAGTCTCGCTTGCGACCACAGAATCTCCTGTCTGTTCCTCTCTCGACTGAGTATCCGATCTCTATTGCTCTCCTTTTTCTCTACCCTTCCCTTCTGAGCCACAGAGCCAGGCTCAGTGCCAGAGGTTTGTCCACTGTGGCCTTCCCCTGGTAGGTTCTCCCTTCTCTCCCCCCCCCCACACACACACACACACACACACACACACACACACACACACACACACACAACAGTATCCAAACAGTATACTTATTGAGGGGAATGGCCAGAGGGGGTCCCTGCATGGTCTGTTTATTCCCTTTCCCTCTCCTGACGGTTGCCTTTATCCTGTAACTTAGGTGTGACTACCTCCCTATAACTCCTCACTATTATCCCATCAGCCTCCCGAATGATACAAAGTTCATCCAGTTTCAGTTCCCTTACACAGTCTGTGAGGAGCTGAAGTTGGGTGCACTTCTCACAGGCAAATTGAGCAGGGATACTTGTGGTGATCCTTACCTCCCCCATCCTGCAAAAGGACCATGCAACTGCCCTAGCATCCATTCCCCTCTGCTCTAAAATGCCCAGAGATTGAATAAATGGAAAAAAAAGCCTTACTTTACCAACTCTCCACACAGTTTTTTTTTGTTTTGGGGAGGAGGACAGATGGGAGACACTACATACATGTAGTGTCTTGGGTTTGGCCAGAGCCTAAATATATCTGTTCACGTGCCCATCAGTCCCTGTGACAGCATCCCCTCCTGTTGAACCACCTATTCATGAGGTAAGTATTTAAAAGGAAAATTTACCTTCCCAGTTAGATCAACCACAATATTATTGTGTCAGAGCAGGTTTGAAAGGCCAAGTGGGCTGCTTTTTCTCTTAGCAGTAATCTACTCAATGGCACACCAATACCAATATAAAAGGAAATTATTTGATGCCAATGTCACTAAAACTCAGAAATTGGAGTATCTGGGTTTGGAGATATCATACTAACTATAAGATATTTTTACTGTTTAATATAAAATATTTGATGTTTCTTAAAAGTAAGTATACCTAAATCGTTTTCCAGAATTATTTCCAAGTGTCTCATGGTCAGTGTCGTTAATACATTTCTTTCAATTCTGCTTTCATTAATTTGATATTGACTGCAAGATTAAATGTTTGCTAAAAGAGAGCAGGTAATGGAAGATTGTGTAGTGCACGTGCAAGGATCTTAAAAAAAAAAATCTCTGGAACTCACCCAAGTAGAAACTATGTGGAAACGGGACAAAGTTTACAGAAAATTATACTTTTTAGCCACTTTTTAGAGAAATTGCATTTGCAACTTCTAGAACCATTGATTCATTTTTGCGCACACAATGTTAGTTATAATCAGTTTGTTTTAGTTTTTCAATATGAAGCACATTGGAAAAATATTTTTAAACTGAAGACCAGTTAATAAGAATTTCATTTCAGTCAATGTTATCTAAATGGGTCAATAAGACTTCAATTTGTCCAACTTCATACACGTGAGAAACAAAAGTACCACATTTCATTATAATATTTCCTTTTGGAGACTAGTGAATCATTGTGTTGAGCCAGACATTTTCTTTTCAAATTTGTTTCTGTCATATAAAGTTACCTTTTTGGCCATTATGTTCACATTGACCGTCTACAGCGACCATTCTGTTAGTTCCATTCCCTGACCCCCTCACTGTAACTCTGCAATTTATTTCCCTTTCAGGTGTTTATCCAAATCCTTTTTGAAAGTCACTACTGAGTCAGTCCAGATCCTATCCACTTACTTTGTTTTTAAAAAGAAAATCTTCTTGTTCATGTTGATTCTTTGTCAATCACTGTACGCCTGCATCTTCTGATTCTCAACCTTTCTGCCAATGGAACCTCTCATGGTTTTGAACACTCTCCATGTCTCCCCTTAACGTTGTCTTGTCTAGAGAGAGAAAGCACAGCTTCTCCAATCTGTCTGCATAATTAAAATCTTTCATCACTGGAAACATTGTCCTCAATTCTCTCTTTATTCACTGTAGAGCATTGACATGTTCAAATGCTGTGGTGCCCACATTTGGTTGCATCACCCCACTTGAGTATAAGAAATAGGAGCAGGACAAAACTCCAACCTGCTCTACTGTTCATTACAAAATGGCTAATCTTTGGCCTTATTTCCATTTCCTAATCTCACCTATCCTTGAATTTCCTGAGACATTAAAAATCTGTCTATCTCAGTTTGAATATCTTTATTAAGAAATATCCACAATCCCTTGTGGTAGAGAATTCCAAGATTCATAGCATTTCTCTGTCTCAGACTTAAGAGACTATACTCAATTCTGAGAAAGTGAGGACTGTAGATGCTGGAGATCACAGTCAGAAAGTGTGGTGCTGGACAAGCAGCAGGTCAGGTGGCATCTGAGGAGCAGGAGAGTTGATGTTTCGAGCATAAGCTTTTCATCAGGAATGTGAAGTGTGGCCCCAAGGGGACTGAGAGATAAATAGTAGAGGGTGGGCTGGGGGGGGTGGGAGTGGGCAAGTAGCTGGGACTGCAATAAGTAGATGAAGGTGGAGGGGTGATGGTGATAGGTTAGAGTGGAGGGTGGAGCAGTTCGGTGGGAAGGAAGATGGACAGGTAGGACAATTCAAGAAGGCCAGGCCAAATTGGAGGGTTGAATCTGGGATAAGATAGGGGAGGGGACATTAAGAAACTGGTGAAATCGACATTGATCCCGTGCAGTTACATCCCCCCCCACCCCCATAACGTTTCTGATGAAGAGCGTATGCTCGAAACGTCTACTGTCCTGCTCCTTAGATGCTGCTTGACTGGCTGTGCTTTTCCAGCGCCATACATTTTGACTTAAGAGACTATACCCCTGTTTCCAGCTGTCCCTCCTCTTCCCTCCCAAAGCTGAAGTTAGGTGGAATATGACAGTAAGTCAGTTTCATTCAATTTTTTCCTGCCAATCTGCATCAGTTGAAAATTGACTCAAGGGAATTGAAACTGTAAGTAAAATGAGCACTTTCCACCACCTTCGATGCAAAATGTCTATGAATGTGTATCACATTTTCTTTATTCCCTCAGAATTTACTCAAATGTATACTGTATATTTTAAAAAGTGAACTAAAATCTATAGAAGTGCACCATTTGCTGGTACAGTGGAAAGACATACTGCTAATAAGATGTAGGAGCAGCATTAGCCATTCAGCCTAACAAGTATGCCATTATTCGATCGTGGATATGTTTCTCAATCCCATTCCCCTGCCTTATCCCTACCTTGATCTCCTTACTAATCAAGAACCTATCTGTCTTTGTCTTCAATACACTCAATGACTTGGGCTTCACAGCCCTCTGTGGTAATGAGTTCCACAGCTTAACCAGCCTGCAGCAGAAGAAATTCCTCCTCAACTTAGCAGGAAAGGGTCATCATTTGGAGTGGCTCAGTGGTTATCCTGCTGCCTCAGCACCAGGGACCTAGTTCAATTCCAGCCTTGGGTGACTGTCTGTGTGAAATTTGCACCTTCTACCAGTGTCTGTGTGGGTTTCCTCTGGGTGCTCCGGTTTCCTCCCACAATCCAAAAAGGTGTGCAGGTTAGGTGAATTGGCCATGCTAAATTGTCCATAGTGTTCAGGGATGTGCAGGTTAGATGCATTAGTCAGGGGTAAATATAGAATATTTGGATAGGTGGGTGTGGGTGGGTTATTCTTCGGAGGACTGATGTGGACTTGTTGGACTGAAGGGCCTGTTTCCACTCTCAGGATTCTGAGGCTCTGCTTTCAGGTCCTACTTCACTTTCTACTAGTGGAAGCATCTTCTCCACATCCATTCTTTCCAGGCCTCTCAGTATTCTGTAAGTTTCAATCAGATTCCCCCTCATCCTTCTAAACTCCATTGTGTACAGTCACAGAACCCTCCACTGTTGCTCACCTGACAACCCTGCATCCCCAGGATCGTTCTTGTAAACCTCTTCTGGGCCACCTCCAAGGTCAGCACCTCTTCCATTAGATACAGGGCTCAAAATTGCTGACAGTATTCCAAATGAAGTCTGACCAGGTCCTGATGCAATCTCAGCAGTATATTTCTGCTCTAGTATTGTAGGCCTCTTGAAATGAGTGCTCACATTGCATTTGCCTTCCTAATTGCTTGCCAACTGAACTTTGAGAATCCTGAACCAGGATTCCCAAGTCCATGTGATTCAAATTTCTGAAACCTTTCCCTGTTTAGAAAATAATCTTTGTCTCTTCTTCTACCAAAGTACATGACCTCACACTTTCCTACGTTGTATTCCACCTGACACTTATTTGACCATACCTTTAGCTTCTCTAAGTCCTTCTGCAGTCTTTCTGCTTCTTCAACATTACCTGCCACTCCACTTATCTTTGTATCATCTGCAAATTTGTTAATTTAAATCACGTTTTAAGTTAGCCCAGGCTATTGAGATTAAAACTTTCTCTTCTTTTTACTGCCCAAAACTTGACAGAAATATGGCAGTCTAAGCTCTTAAAATGAAGTGAGTGAAATAGAGTACTGAATGAAGTATTGTGAAAGTAGAGTTGAGGCATTCTGTTTGGGTTTGTTCTAATGGTGTTGTGAAATCATAAATCCATTTACAAGCACAGATAAAATTCTTGCTTTTATTTTTTTTTGGCAGCACAGGAGTTGACTGTGCAATTGTTCTGGAAGTTGTTGATTCATAACCGCTGCATGGAAAAAAATATAATTCTACTCTGATGCTCTTCATCTTGATTAGTATTCTAGTTTCTGTCTTGTAGACAAGCTGGAAATTTTATCTGGGTATCAGTACAGCTATAAATATTTACTTATGACCTCTGTAAGTTAGACTTAATTAAATTTTAAACAAACCTGTAACTTCCTGTAACCAGGACAGTGGGTGCATTTAATAAATAAGCAGTGAAGAAATTTTCCATTTGTGGGTCTGTGATTATTGACCTTTCCATAGCTGTCCCTGCAAAAAAGCTCAATGGTAGTGAAAAATTCAACGTCGTAAAATAATGTACTATTGCTAACACAAGTTGCCAGTGGAATTCCATCCTTTAGGGACTGCTTTCCCAAATATTTACCTCTTAAAATTTGGAGAAGAAGTTGTAATTCTTAATGGATCTCGAGTCATATACAAAGAAACATACAGGCTGTGCTTGGATTGCTAAAGTATCTCTGAAGACCTTCACAAATTTTACATCAGTATTTACACATTTAGTCTTAGTTTTCCTTCATTTTCCTTCTACTTCCAGGACTTTTTTTTTCCCATCAATATGCTATTATCTCACTAGTCAGCTGGACTCTGCTGACTATGTACTCTGCTTCAATGTTCAGGTGAAATGTCTTAAATTCACATGATGTGTTTGCTGAAAGATGTGCATTTATAATAATAATGTTGGAAAGTGCTTAGTGAGTTTGGCAGCATCTTTGGAGAGCGATGCAAATAATATTTCGGCTTAATGACCTTTCATCAGAACTGCTGCACATTGCAGCACATAACTTACTTTTTTTGATGCATTTCAGTCGTGCTGATGTTGTGTAAATATCCTGACAGGTGTATTTGGAATTTTTAATGGAACAGTTTAGAAAAGAGTGAAAAGCACATGAATTTGAGTAATTGTTTTTTGCTTGTTACAAACTCTCTTATTTTAATTAATATTTCTTTCAATTATTGACAGAGAACATTAGTCCAGAGGAGGAATATAAAATTGCCTGCCTCCTCATGGTGTTTGTTGCTGTGTCGCTTCCAACTCTAGCCAGTAATGTTATGTCTCAGTACAGTCCTGCTATTGAAGGTAAATACTGATCCTCCAATATGATATGTTGAGGGCAAAGTGATGAATGCAAAGATTTTAATTTTATTTGCTGTTTTTTAATAATATATGATTATTGTGTATCTGCAGTTATTGTGGTGTTAATCATCTATCAGAAATAGATTTGGTGATCACAGTTGTAAAGATGAACTCTTCAAGTTTAGATTCATGTTGCTTTACACAACCATGAGATCAGATTTTCAACACTTCAGGGTTGAAGGCAAACAGCGGAAGCAGTTGAAAGTATAGCCTTACCCAAATCTGAAACTGTTGAGCTTGGAACCAGACATTAACTCATTCTTCCCATTAACTATGATGTTCGGGAGATCCAAGACTTGGGTAAAGTGGGTCACCCACCCCCACCACACTCACCAAATCATTTATAATAGCTGTTTAATTTAATTAGTTGTTTAATAGTGAACTTAAACAATCTAATCTTTAGTAAAAATGACTAAAGGGAAGGGAGCCCGCGGCTCTCAACAAGCAGGAACCCCTCCCGCACCCCCTCCAGCTGCAGCTGAGGCGTCCACAGCCGCCCCGGGGGACTTACCTACGGTGACAAGCCTTGTCGAAATGATCTCCAAACTGGACGCGAAGATCGACGCTTTCATTGAAGAATCCCGAAATCGATGGGACTCACTCTCGGCCGCGCTGCAGAAGCACGACCGAGACATCCAGGAAATCGAGCGCTGAGTCGGAGGGGCGGAGTTAAAGGCCGCGACCTCCGAAACTACAGCGCAATCGGCCGTGGATCAGGTCCGGACTCTCGATCAGCGAGTCCGGACCTTAGAGAATCACACTGATGACCTCGATAATCGAGATCGTCGAAAAAATATTCGTTTGCTGGGCCTTCCCGAACGGGAAGAGGAAGGCCAGCTTAAAGCTTTCCTCAAGCAGTGGCTGCCACAGCTTTTAAATCTGGAAGCTGGATCAGGCCAGGTAAGGGTAGAACGGGCCTACCGGGTCGCAATACGCGGGCCCGGCTCGAACCAGCGCCCACGCCCGGTCCTGTTCTGGCTGCAGAGCTACAAGGAGAGGCAGATGCTCCTAGAAGCCTCTAGAAATCTCGGAAAAGACCCCCAGGCTATGATCTATAAAGGATCCAAGATCATGTTATTCCAGGACTTTTCCCCAGCTCTGGTCCGAAAGAGGAAGGCATTCGACGAGGCAAAGAAGCATTTAAGGGACTTAAATATTCAGTACTCCTTACGCTACCCAGCGACGTTACGCTTTAACCATGAAGGATCCGTATATAACTTCGGATCGGCAGAAAAGGCTAAGGAATTCTTGGACTCTCTTAGATAAACTGTAAGACATAATGGATGTTGGTTTGCCTTTTCCCCGCTTTGGTTTATATCCCCCCCCCTTTTTTTTTTCTTTCTTACCTTACTGTTTAATATTATCATGGCGGGGTGGGGAGAGGGATTTGATTTCCCCCCCCCCCCCCAGGGTTGTTTTCTTTTATTATTTTATGTATATGAGGGATGTATGTATATGTGTGTGTGTATATGTATATATATGTATGTATGTGTGTATATATACTGGGGGTTTGGTTAATGTTGGTGGGGGGAGGTGGTTACCTTATTCAATTTTACCTCTGTCTTTAGGAGCGGGGTTGTTTCTCCCTTGTTATTTTGTGTTAGTATATTTAATTATTATTTGTTGGGGTTGTAATTTTATAGTTATATGTTTATATATGGTATTAACATTACCAAATATATCCAGGCGTTGGTATGGATGGGGGTAGGGTGCTCACTGTTAACTCTAGCTTTGTATTATATTTGAATTCTCCTCATTTTATTGAGGAGTGCCTGGGTCAAGGGTGGGGCATTGGTTGGGAGAGGATATGATGGACTTTTGGAGAGGAAGTGACACCCCCTGGGAACAAGGGGGAAAATCTCCACTTAGATACGTTTTATATTTTTTTTATTTAGAAATAGTTTTTTATTGTTTGTTGTGAGTGTATTAGAGAGGCTTTATTTTTGTAAATTTTATATGCTCTACGCTCGGGATGCCCTGGATAGGGTTCCCCCTCCCGAGGGGTCTCAGATTGGCCCAGAGGATTATGGTTGATCAGTCGTTTAAGTGGTGCACCTGGAATGTCAAGGGGAGTAATTCGCCAGTCAAAAGGAAGAAAATATTATCAAATCTTAAGAAGGAAAGAGTTGATATAGCTCTCCTATAGGAATCACACCTGTCGGATAAAGAACACTTGAAATTACAACAGGGTGGATTTGATCAGGCCTTTTTTTCTTCTTTTAGCTCAAAAAGCAGGGGAGTTATTATTCTTGTTCGGAAGAATTTCCCTTTCAAAATTCTAAAGCAGATAAAAGATGAATCTGGACGATATATTTTGATGAAAGCCCTCAGAAATGGAGAGGAATATGGGATTTTAAATTTGTACTGCCCCCCGGCACACCCCTTTAAATTTATAACGGAAGCCTTTTCAAAATTGATGGCTTTTGGTGCCCATCAGGGGGAGACTTTAATTGTATTATGGATCCGTAAATAGATAGGATTCCCAAGAGTACTGCAGGAATATCTCCCAGATCTAGACAATTGATGGATCTGAACAAAGAATTAGATACAGCTAGCAACCCATCAGTGATGTGGGAGACCATCAAAGCTTACACGCGGGGTTTGATCATCTCCTACTCAGCGACCCAGAAGAAATTGAAGGGAGAACAACAGCGTCTGCTTGAAGCTCGCTTAAAAGCAGCTGAAACAGCATACACTGTTAGACCTTCTATTATTAAATTGCAAAGGATTACGGCTCTTAGGACAGCTCTAAACACAACGCTTACTCAAACGGCTAAGAGGGAAATATTATTTGCAAAACAAAGATTATATGAATATGGCGACAAACTGGGTAGATACTTAGCATTTCTTGCAAAGAAAAAAAAGGCCCCTCAGACTATTACGTCTATCAAGGAAAGTAAGGGTATTTTGACTCATGATTATAAAAAGATTAATGCAATCTTTAGAGAATTTTATTCTGAGTTATATAAATCACAGGATTGTGAAGATAGGACGAGGAGGATGCAGTCATTTTAAAAAAGATTTGACCTTTCCAGGCCTAACTCCGGAACAGGTATCGGTCCTAAATGCTCCTCTAACAGTCCAAGAAATACCTGATGCAATTAGGCAACTTCAGAGCGGTAAGGCACCGGGCCCAGATGGTTTTCAAGCTGAATTCTATAAAGAATTTACAGAAATATTGGCTGGTCCACTTATGGACATGCATAACTATGCATATAGTCAGGGCTGTCTCCTACCTTCGCTGAAAGAGGCAAATATCTCTCATCCTTAAAAAAGGAAAGGATCCAGAAGATTGTGCGTCATACAGACCAATATCCTTGCTAAATGTAGATTTTTAAATCCTTTCTAAAACATTAGCACGGAGATTAGAAAGGGTACTGCCACATATTATAAAGGAGGATCAGACGGGGTTTATTAAGGGCCGTAGATCATCCAATAATATTAGAAGGGTTTTGAATATGATTCAAGCCTGTCATCAGGGAAAAATACCAGGAGTAGTAGTTTCATTAGACGCGGAAAAGGCATTTGATAGGGTTGAATGGTCATATTTGTTTTACACATTGGAAAGGTTTGGCGTTGGACAGGTGTTTACCAAATGGGTCTCAACATTGTATAGTGATCCCAAAGCAGTTGTGGTTACCAATGGATTAGGTTCGGATAGCTTCAGTGTGGGTGGGGGCTGTCGTCAGGGATGTCCCCTCTCGCCATTGTTATTTACGGTAATAATTGAACCACTAGCAGAAGCGATACGAGCTGATCCTAATATAACGGCCCCAAGGATTGGTGCAGGTAAACATAAAATTACCCTTTATGCAGATGATGTTCTTCTATTCCTCAGTAATCCTCTGATGTCTGTGCCTCGCTTAATCCAAGTTATTAATACATTTAGCGCATTCTCAGGCTATAAAATTAATTTTTCAAAATCGGAGGCTATGCCAAGGGGTGGCCTTGCTATGACACCCCACTTAGTGGACCGATCCCTTTTTCCCTTTCGTTGGTCCCTGAAGGGCTTCTTATATTTAGGCATTTTTATTACCCCAGTATTTGGTCAGTTATATAAGGTTAATTTTGTGCATTTACTGGAAAGGATAAGGCAGGACCTCCAGAGATGGGGAGACCTTCCAATTTCCTGGTTGGGTAGAATAGCACTAATCAAAATGAATGTCCTGCCCCGTCTCCTATATCCTATGAGAATGCTTCCGGTGATGCTGCCGAGGACGGCTCTACGTAAATTGTATGGCTGGCTGGGTTCCTTTATCTGGAATCATAGACGGCCCCTCATTAAGCTGAAGAAGCTATAGCTTCCACAGACAAGGGGAGGATTGGACTTCCCAGACTTTAGGAAATATCAGTTAAGTTCCCTATTTAGTTACATAGCTGATAGGGTCTTGTCTGATCCACAATCAATCTGGTTGGACATCAAGGTCTCTCAAGTAAAATACCCACTTATTAACCTTTTATTTTCAGACAAGAGGAAAATCATTACAGATCACTGTAAAAACCCTATAATACTAAACACAATTAAGGCTTGGAATATAATGCGGCAAAATGAGGGCAACTCACATAAAACATCCCCCTATGCACCGATAGTGGGAGCATGGGAATTTCAACCGGGGCTTACAGATGCCACTTTTAAACTCTGGGGATCTAGGGGTATCCCATGTTTAGGGGATCTATTTAAAGATGGGGTCCTGATGTCTTTTGAACAGCTGCGTCAGAAATTCGGATTACCTAATGGAGACCTCTTTCGATACTTCCAAATTCGAGATTATATACAGAAGAAGACTACATTACTAGATAGTCTTTATAAATCAGATAGAGAATGTAGTGTCCTACGGCCAGTGGGGGTATCTTCCGTTAGTACTATTTATCATTTACTACATGATGAAGTATCGGGAGATATGGATAATCTGCTTAAAACATGGGATCAGGATTTGGGACTAGAAATCTCTATAGAAACGTGGAATGATATTTGGGAAAACGCTAGAAGAATTACTATATGTAACAGAACCCAGGCTATCCAGCTGAAGATACTTCATAGGGCCCATATAGCACCGGTTCGACTGGCAAAATTTAAGGCAGGAGCATCTCCAATGTGTCCCAAATGCAAAATAGAGGTGGGCACTCTTGTACATTGCCTATGGACCTGTCATAAGATCCATAGATATTGGACTAAAGTAGCAAGTACCCTGACAGAAATTTTAGGAACGGAAATTAAAGTGGACTCTATATCTCTCCTTTTGGGATTTTCGAACTTTTGGACATGTACGGGAAGAGACTATTTTCTATTCTTTCTTTCTTTCTGTGCAAGGAAAAATATTTTGGTGAACTGGGTGGCTGAGGGCCCCCCTGGACTTTCAAATTGGCACAGATTAATTATGGAATGTATTCCCCTTGACTTCCTTACAAATATGGTGCACCGAAAGACCGAATTATTTTATAAAATATAGCAGCCCTTCTTGAATTACATAAATACAGATATTTCAGCTATCCTAACAAGGGCTTTTATTTAATTGAGATTACAAACCTGGCTGGTCCGGGGCCCCTTAAGAGAGGAATCCCACATGAATACGGGTTTTATTACATCTGGTGTTAACATGTTCTGAGCATGTAAGAGATTTACATATACACTCTGGTTAGTTGTAGGTTAGATTAGCAGATAGTTGAGTTTTGTTTTTTTTTTCTTTTTCGGTATTTTTTTTTCTCTTGTTAAATTTTGGCTATTGTATATTTGATTTAATTGTAGATCAATGTTTATATTTGAGAGTTTTGTTTATTTTTGTAAACTTGTAAAAATGTTAAATTTCTAATAAAAATATCTTTAAAAAAAAAACTATGATGTTCTTTTCATTGTCAAGCAAAAGCAGGTTGAGTAGAACCAGGAACTGGTCCACAGGATGTCTTGTCTCACCTAAGTTGTCCACACACAAATATTTGCAAATCAATGTCTCATGTTACTTTGAATATTATTGAACTGGTGAAAGGGAGTTGTTCAAAATGGTGAAGATGGTTTGTGGGTTACTCTCTCAGAAACTGGGAAGATTTAGATTGCAGCATTCAGAGCTTGTGTGTATGTGAGAGCGAGATAGAATTTTTTTTTTCCCAAGAGTTGTTGACATTTTTCTTCGACCCTGCTAATGCTTCAAATTTGTACTTCATGGAAAGTAAGAATCTCTGACCATGATTCTAGTTTTATTCAGGACAATTGCTCATCTTAATGTGGGCTAGTGGAAAAATCCTCAAGAACATCAATACACACTTAAAGTTGTATCACTTAGTCAAAAATTGAGTACTGGGTTACCAAGTGCAAAACATCAATGTGTAGAAATGTAGGTTAAATTTAAGTGACAGACTAAATTGTCTGCATTGGATACCATGTAGTTTTAATTCGCAACATGATTACTATAAATTCGTATTGTTTTGCCGTTTATGCTGTAAATGTTTAAATAAAAATAGTAGAAATATTTCCTAATAAAAATTTTAAAATGTCATGTGTTCAGTGATTATTCTTAACTCCACTGTAACTTATTAAAGGCTCTATTTTATTATGCTCCAAGCTTTATTAATATACTGAGCCTACTATACTGGGCTTTTCAAAGTCAAAATCTTCAGTTTTATCAATATACAAACTAGTCAGCACCTACTAGGATAGTAAACTCAGTCATAGAAAGATGTCAAGTGAATAGGACTGCCCTTCTAAACCTATATAATTGAGCTTTTACCAACTCGGTGAATGGAGTGGCAGTGAGCCTTATATATACAGTATATTAGAAGGAAAACTGAACTAGTGTTAAATATTTTAGGTTAATTTCTTCTGGCACTCTTGATATTTTCTTTCTCGATTCATTTCTTCCAATGTTTTCCTGCTGCCATCACATTAAGAAGGTAAGCTATTCACTTCATAAAATTGTATGTTATTGTTTTACCTCACCACATATGACGCACAGAATTGTGCTGGTAAATGACTGCTGACAGCTTTTATTATGTCAGTATGTCTCCCCATAGAATCAGGTCGCATCCAGGTCTGGAATTAGTTGGGCTGTCTATTTGTAACAGTACCAATATCTCACTAGCACCTGTGTAGAGAGAAGCCAAGTTAACGTTTCAAAATCAAGATGACTCTCCTTCAGAGCGCTCTCTCTCTCCACAGATGCTGCCAGACCTGGCAAGTTTCACCAACACTTTCTTATTTTTCTTTCTTCAGATTTCCAACATCTGCAGTAACTTTACTTTTGTTAGCAATATCTCGTTGCTGCCCAAGTTGAAGAACATAGTTCATTTTATCCACACTAGTTCTCGATCGTTGTTTGAGCAGCTATTAAGGGGATGACTTTATGCTACTTTGGTTCATGAAGGGAAACTTTCTTCAAATTCATGATTGACTCTAATTTATGGTACCAGCAAAGTAGCCTTCCATTTTCAGAAAGCACAGTTAAGGCATAGCCTCAATATGTTAGAAATACCTTCTTCAGTTCATGTCATAGAAGGCATTTGCCCTTCTCTTCCCAAGGACAATTTGCTATCTGTACTAAACAGTCCTTGAGGATGTCATAAATAATGGGGGAGTCCAGTAAAGCGTGAAAAATTGTATATATCTTTTGGTGCATAAATATACTTGATTTCCTGCAATTACTTCGCTATCAAATGGTTAACAAGACAATACTGACATGTGAAGTGTTATTTTAATGCAGTACACAAAGAAGCATGGTTTGGAGGTAGGACATAGGAACAGGAGTAGGTTATTAAGACTGTTGAGCCTATTCCTCTGTTCAGATCCCCTTGTGATGAAGCCAACATACCATTTGCCTTCCTTTTGATTGTTTCACTTGCATGATAGCTTTTAATGTCCATGAACAAGGATGCTGATGTACCTTTACAGGCTAACATGTCCCAACCTCTCCCCATTTAAGAAGCAATTTGTCTTCTATGTCTGTACCAAAGTGTATAACTTCACATTTATTCACATTATGGTTCATCTGCTGTGTTCTTGTACCTTCACTTAGCCTGTCCAAGGCCTGTTGAGATCTTCCTGCATCCTGTTCACAACATGCATTCCTACCTCGTTTCATGTCATCAGCAAATTTGAAAATCTTATAACTGGTGCAGGTCGTTCTGCAATAATGCACCTTTCACCAGTGGGAATTGACTATAATACAATTGACAAATAGCAGACATTTAAATAATGCAAACTTTTACTGAACAGGTATAGCGATTTTCTATTTGTGATCTTCTACAGTTTGATTTTCTATAGTGCAGAGGAACACAGTCGTGTTACAGCAGAACAACCTGTACCTACATTTAAATCATTTACTCAGATTGTGAGCAGTTGTGACCTTTCTATTCATCTTTGCATCTGAAGCAGTTCTCTATTTAGGTAATGAGCTAGTATGATAAAGGTGTGCCATTCATGTGAGCAGAAGGCAGTAGATCTGCCCAAAATCCAGTAACAATGCAGAATAGCAAATATTTTCAGTGGGATGAATTTCAGCACATTAAGGGATAACACACAATGAACTGAGTGAAGCCATCCTCAAGAAATGGAGTTTCTTTATATACCACATGAAAGTATGCAATCCAGAGCAATAATTATTACGCTGTGTCTTTATGTAGTATGCTTCCAAAAGTTTGATCATCTAGTTGCGAGAGATGATGTTGATTTTATTTGCTGTGCATAGGAAAGTATTGTTCTCTTACTTTTTGTGTAAGGTTGACTGACTTATTTAAATTTACATTGATCAAAATCCTGACAAGATGAATGGTGACATGTAAAGATCCTGAGTAATGAGAATCTCAACCAGGGCCATTTTGTGCTGTACAGCTGCTTTTCCATAAAACAAACAATTAAGTTGTTAAGAATCCTGTAAATTTTGCAAGTGGTGCAGAGGGCATAAAGTACCATTAAAATGACCATTTTAAGAAACTCGAAACGGGGGAATTAAGACTGAGAAGAAGATCAGAATCATCTGAGAAAGAAAAAGGTTAATGTTTCCAGTGTGATCTTGCCGAATTTAAGCTTACCAGTATATATTTTTTTCTGCTTGGAGGTCGAAATATCATTTATTTAGTGTGGTTTAACAGGGTTTTGAAATTACAGTTACTGTTGTCATGTCAACATTATGGTGTCATATCAAATTTAGGGCAACTAAAACGATTAACAGGAGTGGATGCTGTGTACCTCGCAGGACGTATTACTTAACCTGTTATTCTGATTGTTGCTTTAAAAGAACTTTTCTTTTTAATTATGCAGGGCATTGCAACAATATTCATTGTTTGGCCAAAGCTATAAACCAAATTGCTGCTGCCTTATTCACCATTCATAAAGGAAGTATTGAAGACCGTCTTAAAGAATTCCTTGCCGTAAGTAAAATTCTGGTGGTTGTTTGTTTAAATCTAGGTGACAGCTTCAGTTCAATAGTACATGATACTTCAAAACTGAAAGGCAAGTAACAAGATCAAGTGAATCAAAATGTACAGTGAAGTTCCAATACCCACTTTCCAGTTATTAATGCCACCTCAGCTCCTGTCTGGCATAAGTCAAACCTGCAGCCAAAGAAAAGTTAAATTCCATTTTCTATCTGTACTGTATTTGTCGTCATACCAGTTTTTCAGCTATTGCTGTATTGGTTTGAAATCAAGATGTAGGGGTGATGGTCTTTTGTTATTATCCAGTTTTCAAGTAGATTCTCTCTGGTGCCAATTTTAGAAGCCTATATATTTAATGTTTTATTTGGTATCAACATCCTTAACCCTTTGTTAGCTCCTGTTAATAATTTTCTTTGTGATACAAATGAAAAAAGGTGCATAACAGTAATTGGGAAATAAAGAACTAGTAACTTGCCTCTATATCGGTACATATTTTCAAGTTTACCACATAGCAGTTCAGGTTAATTTAGTAATGATACCATTTTGTTCAAAGGTTGCCAATTTAAGAGGCACTTTTTGACTAGAGCACATAACCCAAAGTGATAGCTCAGTACAGTACTGAACTACATTTGTATGCTATATATCAAGATACAGTCAGCTGAGACCTGCTGTTCTGGTGGATGTAATGGATCACAATTAACTTCAGGCTCCCCTGCCAACAATTGTTCTCAGCTAGCACAATCATACCACATTAATTATCAAGTGAAATACTTAATCTGTTGTTTGTAAAATCTTAATGTACAGTATGACTGCAGGTTTTACATAATAACATTTCAAAAATAATTCAAAAACAGAAATTCAATGGGTCTGGCAGCATCTGAGGAGAGAAGACAAAGTTCCAAGTTTTGAGTCCAGTGACTCTTTTTGGAGTACTGAAGAATGATTACTGGACTTGAAATGTTAACTCTATTTTCTCTCCACAGATGCTGCCAGACCTGCTGAACTTTTCCAGCAATTTCTGTCTCTGTTTGCTTCAGATATCCAGCAACTACAGTTCTTTTATTTTACTTCAAAAATAATTTATAGGCTATGATCAGCTTGGCGCGTGTAAAAATGCAAAAGATATGATATGATTACGAATCTTTGTTTCCTTCAGCCCTATGAGTTGTACCTAACTTGCAAGTTGAAAGTGTGACTGTTTTAAGTCAAAAAGCTCCAATTCACTGAGTTTTCTTATAAACCCAGCGTTCTATAATATGTTAATTTTACAGTCAGGTTTTTAAAAAAGTTTCTATTGTGGGTGTGCTTGACCATAGTCCAAAAAGTGTAAGGTACTACCTTTTGAAGCAGTGCATACTGTACAGCTACAGAAATGTAATCCCATAGTGTGGGAGGTTAGAGCCAGTGAATGATGAAGCAAGATGAAGAGATGAAACTTTTATTTATGAACTTGAAGATAAATTATTGGAAATTGTCTCTTCATTTTTTTTTACGATCCATTTCTAGCATTTTTAGAATGTCCCTTTATGTATGACAGCCAGAGATCCTGATTTATTCTGTTATTGCATTTGCTGATTTTTATTTCCTGTATTGAAAAATATAGTTGAATGAAAAAGGCTATAATTCAGCCTGTTAAGTAAGGAAAAAAATTACATAAACGAATTAGTAATTAGGTGATCCAGCTTTACTTTGTGGATGTTTCACTGAAGCTGAGTTGGCAGGAGCCGTGTCAGTGGTGACTCCTAGCTCATAGGCCCAATGTGTAGACTCATGAAATGGTAGCAGAGCATCAGCTGCAGCGATGGGGAGGGCCTGGAACATGGACTTTTATGACGACAGTAGTGTCGGTGCCTGGAGTGGGGGCTCCTGGCTGTGGTAAGCCCAGAGTGGAGACCTTGCAAAAGTCCCGGAGCTGTGTTAGGGATCCTGGCCAATGAAGGTGAACCCTACTTAAGTTCTTTCTTTTTATTCTTTTGCACCTCAAAATGGAGCAGGATTGTGGCAACAGAACACTTTTCACTGTATCCCCCTAGATCTGTGACAATAAGTCATTCATTCATTCGCGTTTGCAAATTTTATCAATTAGACCAGAAAAATAAAGATATCACTTGGGTATTTAATATACTTGCACTATAAATTATTGAACAGCTTTCGTACATATCACACTGCAGTAATAACCAGTAAAGCTATGATATTTTTTGTATGTCCAAAACTGCATTTAAATGTTAGATTAGGCGGTCGGGTCTTAGATTTGCAGTCTCACTCATGGTTGTCGAGCTCGTAATGTTGACAAACAATTTTCCTGACCCCATCTCCCGGAAGTCAGTTTGTAATTTTGCATTCCACTTGCATATAAGTCTGTATTAGGTGTGCTTGAAATAGTTTCCCAAAGTAATATGCTTTTTGAAACATCACAACTGACTCCTGTCTTTTCTGAAACAGTACGTGTGAAAGCAAGAAAGCTCAATAGTTGACGGTGGCAGCAGTCTAACTCCTCAAATGTGTTGCCAGCCATGTTACATGTTAAGGCCTTCTATTACATATGCCAATATTGTAGATAGGTTACACTATTAGCTCAGTTAAATAATGGTTAATCAAAGTAGCTAGGTGGGGCATCCTTCTATGTCTTTGAGAGGCTGATGTACCTTTGCTTATATTTGCTTTGAAATGGAAATTTTTAAATTGTATTCCTAAAATATTTCTTGGAATTTACATTATTATTTTACAAAACATTATTTTGTTTTACTATTTTAATTTTATCTCTAGTCTTGCTGGACACCTAATGCCCTGAGGTAATGATATGTTAGATTCATGTGACAAACCAGTAATTTTCATGCTGAAATAATTCCTGTAAGAAAAATAGTAATGAGCATGAAGATTGTCCTTCATAGTAAGTGTTACATGAGATATAAGTAGGATGCATGGGGGGAACGGAAGGATATTTAATGTAGTCCAATTGAGACCTTACTAACTTGTGATTTTGCTGTTTGAGAATTGAGAGATTTTCTCCAGTCTACAGAGTGGATCAAGTCATTATAAACACAAAATTGCCAAGAAATGTTATGCTTGAATAAGGATTATGTTTAAATCAGGATTTCCATAAACTGCTGATAAAAATAGCCATTTTGCAAATATTTGAAAACTGTTAGTGCAGCCAATTTAACCATTCATTAAAAAACCACAAGGTAATGTTTTAAAATTTATGTACAGTGAATTCATTCAGTAATTCAGTCTAAACAACACTTTTTAACCTAAGTGATTAGATTCTAAATTGTGCTACTGTCTCTTCGTAAAATTTAGCAGTTCTTTGACTATATGTAGTGTGGTATTAAAAACCTGGTTAATAGTGGCATTTTATGCTTGGACCAAGATTTATTTTTAAATGTTATGGTTGGATCAGATTGTGTGTAATGGAGTGACTGTGAAGTAGTTTGGTATTTTGGAATTCTGTGTTGGATCAGGTATGTGTTTATCTAGAGTCAATGTATCCTTCTATTCTCCTTCTCGACATTCTCTTTGCCATTTACTTCTTCACGTTTCTACTCTTATTAGTAGTAGGGATAAATATAAAATTTAAATTGGCTAGCTATCTCCTAAATGTATGATCAATTTTTTTTAGTGTAATACAGAAAAAGGTACAAAAATTGCTTTAATTAGTGCTCTTACTGTATTCACGCCAATTGTATAACTCCAAAGCCTATGGGAAAATGCAAAAGAATTCTTGCACTATTAAAATATCTCAATGTAGTTTCTTGAAAAACATTTTTCTTATTGGGCATGCCGAACAGGATGGCCAACAGAGATGGGCCATCTTGTTCAGCATACCCAATAAGAGAAATATGTTCAGAATGTTTTTTCTAACTTGATTTTCTAATTTGCTAAAACTAGCTCTTTATTCCAATTCAACTTTCTCAAAACCTCACAGGGAGTCTTTTGTTTGGCTAGTGCATTGTTGTCCAGTTCTCTTTCTGTTACAGCACAGAGACAGGCTCTTCAGCCCAAACTGATCCATGCCAACCAAAATGTCCATCTATGCTAACCCCATTTCCCTGCACTTTAGCCCATATCCTTCTAAACTTTCCTATCCATGTATTCCTCCAAATGCCATTTAAATGTTGTTAATGTACCTGCCACCTTGAGGAGAAAGTGAGGTCTGCAGATGCTGGAGATCAAAGTTGAAACTTTATTGCTGGAACAGCACAGCAGGTCAGGCAGCATCCAGGGAACAGGAGATTCGACGTTTCGGGCACAGGCCCTTCTTCAGGAATCACCTGCCACCTCCACTGGCAGAACGTTCCAAATGCATATCATCCTCCTTAAAACCCTGGAAAAGAAAACTGAGTGCATTCACCCTGTCCATGTCTCTCATGATCTTTTATACTTCTATAAGATCTCGACCCTCAGTCTCTTACACTCTTAAAGAAGAAAGTCTTAGCTTGTCCAACCTCTCCCAGACCCTTGAGTCCTGGCAACATCCTTGTAAATTTGTTCTGCATTCTTTCTAGTTTAATAACATCCTTCCTATAGCAAGGTAACCAAAACTGAACACAGTACTCCAAGTGTGACCTCACCAACACTGCATATATATGGAGCCAGAATAGATTTCATCAGTATTGTTTAACACCTTCATTCCTTATTTTGTGCATTAGTCACTTCTACAAATATTAAGCAGTCTATAAATGTTTTCCAATGTAATGTGTTTATTTCCATTCAAACTTTGCAAACCATATCATATAACACAGACTAGTCATTTCTTTTGAACTTTGTTTTGAATCTTTCACCTATTGTCTTTGATGTATTAAGATCTTGAAGGTTGCTATCAGCGTATTGTCAGCTGTCATCTTAACTGATCTTAAAATTGGTGCAAGGTTGTAGTCACCCAGAAGTTAATGATACTCCTGTTACCTCAGTTTTCTGTTGCTGCAGTATTTGCCTATTCAGGTGCTTCAAAAAGCAATGTGTTAGGATGTACTGAGTCATGATATGAATATAAGTATTTGTTTTTGCCTCTTCAATTTTGCCAGTCCCATTGATTATTGGTCAGCCATTTTCTCGTCAGGCCAAAAGGGGATAGTGCAAGAATACTTATGGTTTGGGACATTTTGATGAATCATGTCTCTAATCAGTGATGACCTTCAATAATGAGGAGGGATGAGCATGTTTTCATCAATTATTGCTCACTGCCTGTCAAATCTGTTAGTTAATGATCATTGCATTGGCATTGCCTTCATTTCTAACAAGTTAATTCTCTAAAACGTTTTCATTTTCTCCCCAACACTTTGTTTTAAAAGAAGCTGTATTTGAATAGATTATTACCAAGCAAAGTATTGCTCCTGATGTTTCTTCAATGCATTCACTAATTTCTGCTTTTGATTATTCATTGATAAAATGATATAATAAATGAATGAAAACCAAAAGAACTAAGGATCCTGTAAATCAGAAACAAAAATGAAAGTTGCTGGAAAAGCTTCGCAGGTCTGCATCATCTGTAAAGAGAAATCCGAGTTAACGTTTTGGGTCTGGTGATGCTGGAGTCTATTATAAAGGAAGAAATTATGACACATCTGGATAGTAGTAACAGGATAGGTCAGAGTCAGCATGGATTTATGAAGAGAGAGAAGAACAGTTGGACAGACAAAGGAGTCAATAACAATGTGGCTGGGAGGGTGAATACCTATTGTTAGCCACTAATAATCTCCATTGATAGCTATTCACCCTTTTTAAAACAGTCAAAGAGAAAATCATTGCCAAAAAACTAATTGCAGCTGTTTCATCACCAGTATCCTAATTGTGAATACACAAAAACAGCTTGTAGTGTGGAGCACTGAATTTTGCATGTAATATGTTGGAAGTATTAAATTAGACCATGAGACATAGGCTATTCAGCCCATCGAGTCCGCTCTGCCATTCAACCATGGCTGATCAGATTCTCAACCCCATTCTCTCACTTTCTCCCGTAACCCTTGATACTCAAGAACCTATCTATCTCAGTCTTAAATATACTCAATGATTTGGCCTCCACAGCTTTCTATGGCAATGAATTCCATAGATTCACCACTCTCTGGCTGTACTGATCACTGCTGTTCTGTTAGAAAGGTGATATTATATCATTTAAACTTCTTCATTTACATTCATAATGCTCCACTTGGCTTGAAACCATTACCCGATTACCTAAAGATTATTCTTATTTTGTTGTGCGCAAGATGTAGCAGTCACTGCCCAGGCCAACATTTACTGTTCATCTCTATTTGCCCTTGGACAACTATTTTCTTGAACTGCTGCAGTCTATGTCGTGCAGGTGCATCTGCAGTGTATTAGGAAGGAAGGTCCAGGATTTTTGACCCAAAGACAGTGAAGGAATGACACTGTGTTTCCAAGTCTGGATACGGAGTTATTGTGGCTTGGAGGAAAGCCTGGAGATGGTGGTAGTCCCATGTTCCTGATGCCCTAGTAGTAGTTGATAGAGGCTGGAGGTTTAGAAGATGCTGCTTAAGGGACCTCAGTGGTATCTGTGTGAATTAACTATTGTGTGTTAGTGGTGGAGGGTGTAAAGTTTCAAAGTGTTGGTAAGTAAGGTGCTGCTTTGTCCTGAATGGTGTCAGATTTTTTGGAATGTTTTTAGATCTGCACATGTCGAGGTGATGGAATCGGATCAGCTAAGACTTGTCCGAATGCTCAGTCTCACTAATGCATTGCAGTCATTTCTATAAAAATGGCAATATACTGACAATTCTGTAGTTATCCAGTGTCTCCCTTCCTCCCTCCCTTTTTAAATAAAACTGAGATAATTATAACTTTCTATGCAAAGGCACAAATCCCAAATCTAGAGAGCTGTGGAAAACAATGACTAATGATCTACAATTTCCACACTAATTTCTTAATTCCCTATGGATAGAAACCATTAATCCCTGTAACTTGTGAATTTGAATACTCAGTTATTGCTGCCATTTTTACTTGGGCATTAAATCTTCAATGTTCTTCCACTTTGAAAACAGATGAGACATTCACCTATCAAGTTTACCATTTCTTTTTTGTTTATTATAAACTCACCTATCTTTAATGGGCTCTGATGTCCCTTATTATGTTTTTTCTCTTAATATTCTTAAATTGTTTGTTAGTTTTGATGTCACTTTGAATTTTTTTTCCCTTTTTGCACTGATTAGTTTCTTTGCCTCTTGATAGCTATTTTAGTCTGTTGACTCTTCTGTTTGTGAGAGCCTATTCTTTAAATTTGTCTTTCACTCATTTCTGCTTCATGATTGTTTAAATTATACAAGTGGAGACTTTGGCTTTTTATGATATGTACTAGCTTTGTTTTTATGGGATGTTTCTTTTACAATTTACTCCGTAGTTTGCAGGTTTAGTCGGTAATAATTCCACATAATTTACTGTGATCAAATCATTTCTCGACTCTTTAATGTTTCCCATTCGTAAATTTAAGAGCTTCTCTCTCCCGCTCCTGCTCCCTCTCCCACTTGTACTCCCTCTAATATAGGTTCATGATAATACATAGTTTTTGTCAGTCTGGGCTATTCTTATTGACCATAAGACCATTCAGTTTACAAGCTGAAATAGGCCATCCGACCCATCAAGTTCACCCAACCATTGAATTAAATCGTGGCTGATCTGATAATCCTCACCTCTACTTTCTTGCCTGACTGCCATTCCCCTTTAATGGTTAGAAATCTGTCTATCTCAGCCTTGATTATGCTTGACAATCCAGTCTTCAAAGCCTTCTGTGATTAAGACGTCCACAGATTTACCACCCTTGGTGGAAAAATATCCTCTTCATCTCTGTTTTGAATGGATGACTCTTTACTCTGAGCTTATGCCTCTGGCCCTAGACTTCCCCACAAGGAGAAGCAAACTCCCCACATCTACCCTGTCAGGCCCCCTAAGAAATATGTATGTTTTAAATATTAGCGGATTGAGTGGTGGGCAGAACCTAGCATGTGCAGAAGCATGCTCTAGTTCTCTGCACATCCTGCATGCAATATATATAATTGCTGATGGGGGTGATGCTGACTTTGGAGGTGGGGAGGGAAAATGCAACAGCAGGTAAGGAGAACTGTAAGAATAGCTTTAACCTGGCTAGAGCAATTGTTTCTCTGAGAGACCTGACGGGAGAGTTGGGGCTGGCAAAAGCAGGATGGGAATAGCACTCAAGGTTTGGGAAGAGTTGGGTGCAGTTTGCATGAAAAGAATATAATGGCATTGGAGTGTTGGGTAAGCCATGAAAAAGATGGAACAACATGCAGTGGGGATGGCATGGTTGGGTTGAAATGACGAAATTGGTGAAGTGTGACAAATGATGGTGATAGGCATTTGATAAACTTAATATTGAAAGCCATTCTGTTAGTAAAATTAAAAGTTCACTGGATTTCAATGGAAATGTTTGTGAAGCTATGTGATGAATTGAAAGGATATATCATAGTTGATCCTATGGTTGAAGAAGGTGGTAACTGTCCATACTGTCTTGAGTTTCTAAGCCGTTTAATTCCAACGGCTATGCCAACATGCCAACTTTGATAACTCAAGGAAGGAGCAATTATGTTGTGACAAAATTTGAATTCTGCATAAAGACCTTGTCCTTGGAAAGAAATTGATCAGTTGGAGCTTCTTTCTTCAATGCTAGGAGCTTCAGTTGCAACAGACAAATTTTAAGGAAATGGTTCGTCTCAAAATAATTTTGAACTAGTGAGATGTAAACCTAGGGGAGAAAGTGGCCTGGTTGTCTTATCACTGGACTGTTAATCCAGAGGCCGAGGTAATGTTCTGGGGACCTGGGTTTGAATCCTGCCAAGGCAGATGGTGGTATTTGAATTCAATAAATGTCTGGTTGGAAGAATCTAATGATCATAAATCAATTCATAGAAAAATCCATCTGGTTCACTAACATGCTTTAGGAAAGGAAACTGCCATCCTTACCTGGTCTGACCCACATGTGACTCCAGGATGGACCGTGTGTTGGCAGGTGGGACTAGATTGGGTTGGGATATCTGGTCAGCATGGACGAGTTGGAGTAAAGGGTCTGTTTCTGTGCTGTACATCTCTATGACTCTATTACCCACAGCAATGTGGTTGACTATTCTCTTAGGGATGGGCAATAACTGATGGCCTAGCCAGCAATGCCCTCATCCCGCGAATGAATGGAAAAAAAAAACTCTCTTTTCAACTTGGACAGGGGGTGCAGTTCCCAATTACATTTCCTATGTTTTACAACTCAAAACAAGTCACAAAGTCAGGCATTTTAAAAAAATATATTATTTCTAAGCCAGTTTTTACACATGGGCAACTTGACATGGCATTTCCCAGAGTGACACATTTTGATTGTGTTAGTATTTTAAGAAACAAAACCTAGCAATTCTGTAATAAAGAAACACTTCCAGAAAAGATGCATTCATTGGTCTGCAAAGATTTTAGATGACATACAGTCATAGAGATGTACAGCACAGAAACAGACCTTCAATCCAACTTATTCATGCCAACCAAATATCCTAACCTAATCTAGTCCCATTTGCCAGCACTTAGCCGATATCCCTTCAAACCCTTCCTATTCATATACCCATCCAGATGCCTTTTAAATGCTGTAGTTGTGCCAGCCTCCACCACTTCCTCTGGAAGCTCATTCCATACACATACCACCCTCTGCGTGAAAAAGTTGCCCCTTAGGTCTCTTTTATATTTTTCCCCTCTCACTCTAAGCCTATGCCTCTAGTCCTGGACTCCCCCACCCCAGGGAAAAGACTTTGTCTATTTATCCTATCCATGCCCCTCATGATTTTATAAACCTCTAAGAGGTTACCCCTCAGCCTTCGATGCTTCATGGAAAACAGCCCCGGCCTATTCAGCCTCTCCCTATAGCTCAAATCCTCCGAACCTGGCAACATCCTTGTAAATCTTTTCTGAACCCTTTCAAGTTTCACAATATCCTTCCAATAGGAAGGAGACCAGAATTGCACGTAATATTCCAAAAGTGGCCTAACCAACATCCTGTACAGCTCCAACTCCTATACACAATGATCTGACCAATAAAGGCAAACATAACAAGTGCCTTCTTCAGTATCCTAGCTACCTGTGACTCTACTTTCAAGGGGCTATGACCTGTACTCCAAGGTCGTCTGTTCAGTAACGCTCCCTCGGACCTTAATGTTAAGTGTTTAAGTCCTGCTAAGATTTGCTTTCCCAAAACTCAGCACCTCGCATTTAGCTAAATTAAATTCCATCTGTCACTCCTCAGCCCGTTGGCCCATCTGATCAAGATCCTGTTGTAATCTGAGGTAATCTCCTTCACTGTCCACTACACCTGCAATTTTGGTGTCATCTGCAAACTTACTACCTGTACCTCTGATGTTCATGTCCAAATTATTTATATAAATGATGAAAAGTAGTGGACCCAGCACTGATCCTTGTGGCATTCCACTGGTCACAGGCCTCCAGTCTGAAAAACAACCCTCCACGGCCACCCTCTGTCTTCTACTTTCGAGCCAGTTCTCTATCCACATTGTTAGTTCTCCCTATATTCCATGAGATATAACCTTGCTAACCAGTCTCCTCAGTTATACTCTGGTCACTGTTCACAAGTTGTCTCTCACTTTTGATCTTTAATTAATCAGTAGACCCTATGTGGCCTTTTACGTTGTCTGTTCCGGAAAACCAGTCTCTAAAACAGATCCAATACTTACTAGAACTTAGGATTTGCTGCCTTTCCCAACTGTAAAGATGGAAGTCTTCCATTGCAACCACATGGTTCTTGCTGTAAACACCTTCCTAATGCCTATATTTGTAGATTAGCTCCCAATATATCACTGTTGTCAGGTGGTTTTTGGACAACTGTCAGTGTTTTGCAATTATTTCTGTTCTTGTTCTTTAGCCAGAATGTTTCTACTGCCTCGAATCCTAAAATGCTGTTCTGTCATTCATCAATTTGTAGCTCAGTCAAATTCCAATGACCTGGTGCTTCTGAGGTCTCACTTTACCCTTTCCCATATTTCCTGAGCTTTCTCACAATTCAAGAGCCGAGAATACGTAGCCTTACACCATAGATAGTTGTCAGACCTCTTTGCCTGTCCTCGGATGCTTCCTGAATTGCTGTGCTCTTCCAGCACCACTGATCCAGACCTCTTTAATGGTTGCTGCATCATAATCTTTAAACTAAATTTGTACTTCTAATTCCCTGTTTTATTTATTAGATGTTGTGTGTTTATGTACAGAACTTTTATTTGACTAAGTGGCCATTTTAACATAATTTATGATTTGTCTGGACATTTCCAAAACTTGTTTTGGTTGTTTCTGATTCTTAAATGCATAAATTGATTATTGACACTATTTTGTTAAAATTACACTGTTCAAATAAGCACACTAGGTGTACTTCAGCTGATTTTTTTTTGTTTCTTCTACAGCTTGCATCTTCAAGTTTGCTAAAAATAGGACAAGAGACTGACAAAACAACTACTAGAAACAGAGAATCTGTTTATCTTCTGCTTGATATGGTGAGTATCAAGGTATTGTGTTGGTACGTTTTAACATGACTGTGTGCAGTCATGTTAAAAGTGTAGAAATTTCATAAAATTAGTGAAATTGAACATTGGCAAAAGATGTCCCCATTGGGCCTGTGCCTAATATTCAGCTCGAACTTAGTGGAGTCATCTTGTTTTCAAAATATTTTTGCAACCTGAATTTGTGGAGTCATTTGTAGCTCAGTCAAATTCCAATGACCTGGTGCTTCTGAGGTCCATTGGCAACATATGAACAATACTATGCTAGCCTATCTCTTATTGTAAATACAGGCCTTCCTCAGGTTACGAACGTCTGACTTAGGAACCGATATCCGTAAAGCCTATTATTTTAATAAAGTAGCGTTACACACAATGAGTTATACTAATGAACAGGCGGACTACTTTGCACAACACTCAAAACACTGCACTGTACTGTAGTTACATTTATTATTACTGTATTATATTTAAAAATGTTTTAGGTAAAATATATACTCTATACTAAGACAAACATATAACTAATTGACACTAGATGTGAACTGTACTTAACTGCTCCAACTTGCATACAAATTCGACTTGCAAACAGATTTAAAAATGGAACTCGTTCATAACCTGGGGATTTCCTGTAGTCACAGAATGCATCATTGATTGTAATTGTAAACCCTATCCAAATAGTACAGTAAATCAGCTTTTTTTTTAACATACAAGCTTTTTTCCTGATTTTAGAGAGATTGTCGTTCGCAAGTTGAATTGTATTACAATCATATTTAGATCCAACCAAATTTAGGTGCCCAGGCTAATTGCTTGTATTCAGCAGTCCTGTTTTATGTCATGAGACCATCTGCAAACAACCAGCTTGTCTGTGTTTGAAAAATTACCCACATTGTTTATTTTAACTTTGCACTTTACATGGCATGATCTTGTAAAGACAAAGTGTTTGTAATATTTTTGGTGGTTTTGCTGAGCTGCCAACCCGAGTTTTGTTGTGGCTTCTTGTGGTTTGTTTGTACTTCTGTAAAAGCATAGCAACAGTCTGGCCGCCTTTGGTTGTTTGAAAGACTGATTGAAATGTCACATTGTATATAATTATCGCTGACATATGTTGGGAATTTTCCTCAGATTGTACAAGAGTCTCCTTTCCTGACAATGGACTTGCTGGAATCTTGCTTTCCTTATGTCCTCCTGCGAAATGCTTACCATGCTGTCTACAAGCAAAGTGTCACATCATCTGCATAAATTGGTATTTACTGGAGGCAATTTAACTAAATGTTCTGCAGTGCTGGTTTACAAGCTAATAACTGTAGAATTGTTTCACTTTATAGTCATGAGATGGAATCATTTTTCATAAACATACATTGTAGAGCAGTGGTTTATATTATGTTATTGGTATGCTTGACGATTTGCTGAATAGTGGCAAAGCAGAATGATTTTACTTTAAAATAGCAGCTAATTTGTTTAAATTACACTACAATGTTGATTACGTTTTTAAAAAAGCAGTTGTATACAAGAAACTGCTGATTTGAAGACATCTTCCTTAAAGTATTGAAATGCAGAGGAAAATTCATCTAGTTGTTATTTGAAGATGATGTTCTTGCTTCCTTCTGTGTGTAAATTATTTCAGATAAGGCAAGAAAAAATTTGTTCTTGTCATTCTTCTTTGACGGTAAATGGGATAGCTGGGTTATTATTTGCATTTATGTGGATTTATTATGATAATTCTGTTTCCTTTAATTTTAAATAATTGCTATATTAGTTACTCTGGAATACATTATGTAATATCTACAAATTCTATAGGAATGCTGAAACCTCCAAAACAATTCTAGCAATCCACTGCGCATTACTCTATGAACAACAGAAGTGATGTTTGTATAAAGCATAGTATAATTTTTTTTATAAAACTAACTTCAGTGGAGAGCTTGTTGAAATTCACACTACCATTGTACCCTGTTGTATGGTATGACTGACTGTATGAATATTTATCACATATTGATAAAATGGCAGCCCTTAACCTCTTTTATATGTTTTACATTTTTCAAGTTTTAGTGTATCTTCCATAACAAACAATAAAACACCAGGTTACTTCACATTCACAACAAAGAATGTTTATTTTAAGTGTAATACCTACTTGATTTTGACAGAATGGTGCATGTATGTAAATACTTAGTTATTCAGCTGATCTAAAGTGTAGATTACACATTCAGTCTGATACAAAACCAGTTGGACTATAGACTATTAGTGTTAAATGGGTAAAACTGAAGCACTGAATTCAAGAGGCTGAACTAGCTTTTATGTTTGGTTGTAGACATAAGTACAATGACTTTGAAATTACTCAAAGAGAAACTTGCTACTCTCCTTCCTTTTTATTTTCAATCTAATTTATGTATCCCCTTCACATTAAAAGACGATAACCACCTTACCTCAGGAGTAGTCATGGCCAAAACGTCTACTTTAATAGCAATTGGTTTTCTGAGTACAGATTGTGTTCAAAATTATACCTGTTATTACCAGTTTTGTTTCCTCCTCAAAGTTCTGTTTAAACTCATTTAGCATATTGACGTGTGTAAAAGTTTACTGTCAACCAGTGCAATAGGAAGCATTTAGAACATTTTTAAAAGTTGTAATTAAACATTTCTTAAGATATTTGAGTGATAATCCAGTGCAATTTTATTAATGCAGCTGGAAATAACGTCAAAAATAAGCATTTTAATCAATGTCTAATATATCACCTGTGAGTTACTGAAAATGACCTAAAAAAACTATACAAAACCATTTGCTTATTGTAATGGTCTGTAATTAGGTTTTTAATTTTTCACATCTAATACAGAAAAGTTGCATATTAAAAGGCTGCTTAGAAACGGTGGCAGAGTGGTTAGCACTGCTGCCTCACAGCGCTAGAGACCCGGGTTCAATTCCCAATTCAGGCGAACTGACTGTGTGGAGTTTGCACATTCTCCCCGTGTCTGCATGGGTTTCCTCCGTGTGCTCCGGTTTCCTCCCACAGTCCAAAGATGTGCAGGTCAAGTGAATTGGCCATGCTAAATTGCCCGTAGTGTTAGGTAAAGGGGTAAATGTAGGGGAATGGGTGGGTTGTGCTTCGGCGGGTCGGTGTGGACTTGTTGGGCCGAAGGGCCTGTTTCCACACTAAGTAATCTAATCTAATCTAAACATAGAAAATAGGTTCAGGAGTAAGCCATTCAGCCCTTCGAACCTGCAGCACCATTCAATATCCCACACCCATTTCCTCTCCATACCCCTTGATCTGTTTAGTCACAAGGGCCATGTCCAGCTCCCTCTTGCATATATCTAACAACTGCCTCACAAGTTCACAACTCTGAGTGGAAAAAATTCTTCCTCAGTCCTGAATGACCTACCCCTTTATTCTTAGACTGTGACCCCTAGTTCTGGATTTCTCCAATGTTGGGAATATTCATCCCACACCTCACCTTTTCCTAAACTGCCATCCTTCAGATAATCTGCCTTCCTGTTTTTTCCCACCAAAATGAATAACCTCAGTTATCCACATCATGTGTTTTCCCACTCAGCCAGCCTGTCCAAGTTACCCTGCAACCTCTTAGCATGGTTCTTACAGCACACACTGCCATCCAGTTTAGTGTTGTCTGCAATTTTGGAGATATTACATTCAATTCCTTCATCCAAATTGTTAAATGTGTATTCTGAACAATAATGTATATTGCTTGAAGGTCCTCAAATGAGATCCATTCATGGAAACTTATCATGGCTCTAAGTTTAATTTGAAGATGTGGTCAGTTTGTGGGGGAGGCCAGATTCCAACAATGATCTCCAAACATTATTTGTGCTTAGAATTTCATGATATTGTGCACTGCTTTTGACAGTTTGGGAAATAAATCTGAAAAACAATTAGCCTGGATGAAACATCTGTCCTATGTTTATTTGATTCAGGAACAGTTTGTTTCTTACTGTTTCCACAATAATCATGCTGCCTGGTTCAGGGGCATTTGGCTTCACTGCTAAGCAGTACTCACTGTCTTTGAGCTGATCATGTGCTCAGTGCTAAGGAGTAATCATATTTACTGCTTCTGAAAAGCGGATTGTGTGCTGACCATATGCTGATTGGTTCAGAGGAGTGGGGGTCAGTTTCTGGTTCTGATCATATACTGACTGGTTTAGGGGCTGTAACTGAGTGTATGATCGTGAGCTGACTCATTAGAAAAGCCTTCAAGGTAAGTGAGCATTTTTATCATGCTTCTTGGTGGAAAGGTGTTCGAAGCCAATGTTTTAAATGGATAATATATTTCCAATATCAGCTCAAACTTGCACAACTTTGTTTCTCACATCTAATTTTTCCATTGTCTCCAAGTGTATTATGTTGGTCAGTGAGCCAGTCATTCTTTTTTTGTTTAATATTTATCTTGGGAATATTCTGCACCGGTGGGGAACATCAGAGATAAATACTAAATAATGCCATGTTTAATGCGCCTCATGTTAATGAAAGAAAACTAGCAAGGACATTGATTTAATGCTCTTAGCCTTTTTATCTGCTGAGCTCAAACCGTACCCTTTCAAATTCTATGCACAGTCTTTTTCTATTCTTTCATCAGTTACAGTCAATACAAGCAAAACCAGCATTCATTTCCCATCTCTAATTACCCTTAAAAAGATGATGGTGAGCCATCATCTTGAATCATCGTTGTCAGTATACTCTAGGTACACGTAGTGCTGTTGTGTAGGGAATGCCAGGATTTTGATCTGATCTAAGATAAAAGAATGGTGATAAGTTTCCAAATCAGGATGATGCATGATGTGGGAAGGCAGTTACAGGCAGTGGCGTTCTCATATGCCTTTGTTCCAACTGGTACAAATTGCAGGGTTATAAACTGCTGCTGAAAAAGTTGCTGTGATGCACTTTTCGATGGTGCAAACTGCAGCCATCGTGTGCTGGTGGTGAAGAATGTGAATGGCACCCCATTCATCACTTTATACAATCAAGTGGGCTACTGTGTCCTGGGTGATGTTGAGCTTCTTGGTATTGGAGTTGCTGTCCTCAAGGCAACCTAAGTGTTTTGAGAATGTGATTTATCATTCGATCTCTAGACCTCTGCAGAGACATTAAAGCAAGGAAAATAAGCTAGCATCTTGCAAGAAAGTTAAAGCACAATGCTTTGGATTTTACTTTGGCCTTTACAGGCAAATATAACAGTAATGATGCATGTAACCAACAGTCTGTATCAAAATCAAAGGTTTCAAAACCAAGTTGGCAATAAAATACATTGGCCACATTGTAACATTAGTGCTTTCCACTGTTTGACTCATGTTTTTAAGTCACTTGAGAAGAATATCTAAACATGATTTCCATCATTCAGAACAAGATTAGGAAAGACTCAAATGAAAGAGAAAGGACAACCATTTCTGGACAGAAGTTGCTGCTTTCATGAATCTAGCCACTCCCAGTTAAGCCACCCATGACATTGTTCAGGATATATTGCCCTCAACAGTGACAATTACAACACAATCCAAAGGCAGAACAACCATCATTTCAAGGAGGGAATTATAGTTAATTTAATCAATCAGTTCAAATGTGTTGAGACACATCTCTGGAGCAGGTGCAAAATATTAATTGTTCAATCAATTTCACTAAAAAAAACTGATCATTACTATTTTGCTATTTTTCATAGTTTGCTGTGTGACACTTACTGCTGCATTTTCCTCATTATAAGAGTAACTGCACTTTAAAAGTACTTAATTACCTGTAACACACTTTAGCATGTCCTGAGATGGTGATAGACCTAACCAGATAGAAAGACCTGAAGTTTCAATCCCACTTTCAGAGCACTTGCCCACATTAGTAATTTAAATACAGAGCAACATTATCGATGTATATCACTATGAGGATAGATACAAAGAAGCTACCAGAATTTGCACTAATAGTAGAGCACCTTGTAAAAAGTGACTGAACTCAACTTCAGAATGAATGAATTTAACATACAACACATTGTGATTATTTCTGGATTTGACTTTCTAACTGGTAATAACTTTTGATCAGATATCCAACTCAATTTCAATTTGGATTCTGTTCTTTGAAATCTTGTCTTCTAAAGTCTTAACCACATGATTTTGACGGCTATTTCTTCACAGCACTGAAGAGTGTGTAATATTATTGATGGTGTGAGCTTTCAGATGAGATGTTAAACTATGATTTTGTTTATCAACTGATGATGCTGTTCAAGGATAAGCAGGTGATCTGGTAACCTGGCCAGTACCTATCCATTTAACCAGCTTAACCAAAAGCAGATCACAAGGGTGTTAATGTCATTACCATTTGGTCATGTGCAAATTGGCTGATTTGTTTCCCTATATTACAAAATTGATTATAATTCAACAGTATTTCATTACTGTGATGGATGAGGATGTGAATGTTTCAGGGTACATCAGTGCAAGTTTTTTCCATTAATACTTCATGTTTCAACATGGTTAAGTAGGAAATTATCTAGGAAATGTTATTTGAAGCAAGCACCAGTCTACTTTGCATACCATGTTGGAATTGAGGAATAAATGCTTAGCAATGCAACACTTTCAGCCACAGTCATGACGAGCCAGTTGTGTGGATAGATAACATCACTGTGGTAGGTACACAAACAAGTAAGGAAAGACTTCCAGAAGCCTTGATGCAAAAACACATATTGATGTTGGCAGCTCAGTGTATAGCCAATAGAATATTGGCCAATGAAAAGATCTTCCAGTTTCCATGGTGTTGACAGAACAGTGGATTTTTTCATGCAGACTTTCCCTTAATGAAAACAGTTAAGGCTGTTATGCTACAAGATATAGCACTCTATTGGCCTTGTGTTTGTGCATCACAAGAGACACCACTCAACGTTCCATTTTGCTTGACCTGTCGTAGCCTATGAGAACCATCTCTTCATTAGATGGTTATCAAAGGTTGGGCAATAACAGATGAACAAAATTTCATTGGGATTTCAAGTTTGCAATAAAACATTGACGTGAGATTTTCCCTTTTTACAAAGTTCTGGTTTCCTACTAGTATGTTGTTATTTAGTTATTAACCTTGAAATCCATGTTTCTTTTGAAGGGCACTGCAGCCAATATTCATTTTTGTAAACTATTAATCCGTGGGCACCCCAAAACCTTTTAATGATAAATTACTAAAGATAGCCCCATGATGTTGTG
This sequence comes from Chiloscyllium plagiosum, assembly GCF_037043375.1. Taxonomy (NCBI): domain Eukaryota; kingdom Metazoa; phylum Chordata; class Chondrichthyes; order Orectolobiformes; family Hemiscylliidae; genus Chiloscyllium; species Chiloscyllium plagiosum. The sequence continues at coordinate 44,330,048 of NW_028270145.1, forward strand.
AAGCACCAGAACTGTTGCTCAGACTCCAAAAAAAACCTCACATATTGTATGTTTTACTCCAGATTGTTCTCTTATACCTATTGGCCTATTTTATGTCAACATTGGTGGTAGACCCTGTTGGCCATGGGTGATGCAAGGAAATCCAACAAGAGAAAAATAAATGTCAGTAGGGGTTTCCATGTATACTGACTTTGATGCTCGGAAGGCAATGTGGTGTATAGGATAATGACGTTGGCATTTCACAGTCCAGGCTGTGAAGCGAGCAGCTCTTGCACAGATTATGAAACCATAGAACATGACTGAAATTAAGGTGAATCTTTACAGCTTGTGTGACGTGGTGGCCAAGATATTTAGTTGCAACAGTTGGTCAAGATGTGCTTTCTACGTGATTTCTGCTAACATCTATTTTTAACCAGTTCTGTATTAGTCCGTTTAGTGTGATTTGCCCTTGAAGCACCTCACATCACACACAAGTAGAGGCTGCTACTAGAGCCAGAAAGAAAAGTATATGGTGGTAGCTACTTTTCACTTGCAATTTGAATAAGAAGGAAAACAAAACAGGTGTATTGGTGAAATCAGCCTTTTGATTTAAGTAACTCCCTCAAACCTTCATGTTCCTTTCTGCCTCCCCCACTCTGTCATGATGGTGTGAAGTTAATCCATCACCAGATTAATAATGCAAAACCTTGGGCGATGTTCCGAGTGCCATGGGTTTGAATCCTACCACGGCAGATGGGGAATGTAGAGTTCAACAAAAATCAAGGATTAAAAATACTAGCCTAATGGCAACCATTTAAGTATAAACGAAAAACTGAATGAAGTGTGTATGCTGGAAATCGGAAACAAAAACAGAAATTGCTGGACAAGATCAGCAGATCTGGCAACATCTGTGGGAAAAAAAGAGGGTCATTAGACCCAAAGCATTAACTCTGAGTTTGGTTCACAGATGCTGCCAGACCTGCTGATCTTGTCCAGCAATTTGTTTTTGTTTCTGATTTTCAGCAAATGCAATACCTCTTTCCCTCCCATTCTGTAATCACCACAACACGTACATGTTGAGTTACCCTCTTTCACAATTATTCTCTCTTCTGCATCCCAGCCTCCTGCCTCCGATGCCCACAATTGACATCCTGAGCATTCCCGCCACAGCAATGGTGTGTGATAACCTCCTTAAGGAAGGATGGAAGCATGGTACCACTGTTCCAGTTCCTTGAAGTGGAGATGTATTCAAAGTTATGCTGCTAATGACTTCCTTACCCATAGAGGAGGTGGTTTCATTGTAGTAATGCCAGTGGGCTCATTAGCCAGAACCCCAGGCCAGTTTTCTGAAGATATGGGTTGAAATCCTACCTTGGCAGATGATGGATTTTGAATTCGATGAAGTGCTGACTGAACAGTGGCCATGCAGCTATTACCTGATTGCCATAAAAACCTACCTCATTCACTAATATCTTGGCAGGAAGGAAATCTGCCATCCTTTGCTGCCCTAAAAATCATTCCAGACCCACAGCAAGATGGTTAACTCATAACTGCCTTAGAAACAATAAGTGCTAGCCCAGCCAGCCATACTTGCATCATGTGAACATTATTTTTAAAATTTTGCATTTGGATTTTTGCTCTTGTCTCATTTAAAATGCACCGTAATCATATTTAATTGCTTATGAAGTCCTTTAGAGCATTAGGAAAATGTGATATTTTATAAATGTGAGCACTTTTATACAAACATGACTTGGTGAAAACTGCAGAGAAGTCCAATTTAGTTCAGGACAAGAGAAGAAAGAAAGTAGAATCCATATTTCTATCCTGCAATTTAAAAAAAAAAATTAAGACTCTTATCTCACTGAGAATGCAAATACAAAGTTTACATCCAACAAGCTGCTCTGAAAGCTGTGGTCACATTTTGATAGCTCTGAAAAGTTCCATCCAGCAGCTGAAACAGACCACAAGCCTGTTTGCCCACCTGATGCCCAATTTCAGGATCTGGGCTGTACAGCAAATTGGATTGGGACAGGAAAGATCCTGTGGCTGTGGTCCATGTGGGTACCAACAATATAGGTAGAAAGAGGAGAGGTTCTGCTGAGGGAAGATGAGCAGTCAGGGGCTAAATTAAAAAGGAGAATCAAAAAGGTGTTAATCTCTGGATTACTACCTGAACAATGACCAAATTGGCTCCTGGTCAACCAGGTTGAAGAAGTAAATGCATGGCTGAAAGATTGGTGTGGGAGAGACAGGCTTGGAATTCATGGGACATTAGCACCAATACTGGGGAAGGATGGAGCTGTTCTGATGGAAAGGGTTCCACCTGAATCATGCTGGGACCAAAGTCCTGGCAAATCACAACTCGGGTTGTAGATAGGGATTGAAACTAAATAGTTGGGTTGGGGTGGAGCTGGTTTGGCTTCAGATGCATGGAAAAGTATTGAAAAAGCTAAAGGAGGGGGAGGGCTGATCAGAGGTTATTAAAGTTTCCAGGACAGAGTATGCAAAGGATCAGGAGACCAACTTCAGGCACAGAAGGTAAGGGGTTAGCTACAAGAATGGGGTAGTAAACACAAGACTGAGGTGGTTGTGCTTCAATAAATGAGCCTACTGCGCAGATTAAACTTGGCAGGTATGATGATGCAAGTATTGCTGAGATGTAGCTGCAAAAGGATCAGGGCTGGGAATTAAATATACAAGAATACACATCCTATCAAAAGGACTGGCAAATGGGCAGAGGGAGAGGGTTTGCTTTATTGGTAAGAATGCGATGAAGTTGATAGCCAGAAATGATATAGAATTGGAAGGTGTAGAATCTATGTGGGTAGAGTTGAGGAACCACAAAGGAGAAAAACCCTGATCGGATTAGTCAGGATGTGGGGAAGAAAATAAATCGGGAGGTAGAAAAGGCATGTAAGAAAGGCACTATCACAATTCTTCAATATGCAGAAGGACTGGAAACATCAGATTGGTGGTGGATCTCAAGAAAAGGAAATTGTGGAGTGTCTAAGAGACTATCCTTTGAAACAGCTTGTGAAGAGCCAAAAGGGAACAGACAATTCTGGATTTAGTAATGAGGGCAGCCTTGATTATGGAGCTTAAGGTAGAGGAATTATTATTGGGTTGGTGCTGATCAGGTCAACACCAACTCAACCTCCACTCCCGGCACTTTCCCCTGCAACCGCAAGAAATGCAAAACTTGCATCCACACTTTCCCCCCCCCCCCCCCCCCCACTTCCCTCCAAGGCCCCAAGGGATCCTTCCATATCCGTCACAAATCCACCTGCACCTCCACTCACATCATTTACTGCATCCACTGCACCCGATGTGGTCTCCTCTACATTGGGGAGACAGGGCGCCCACTTGCAGAATGTTTCAGAGAACACCTCTGGGATACCCGCACCAACCAACCCAACCACCCCGTGGCTGAACACTTTAACTTCCCCCTCCCACTCCGCCAAGGACATGCAGGTTTCACAGTGGAAGTCACCAGCAGCATACCAGAATCTAGAGTCCGGGGAAGAGGTGAGTGTCATGATCATAAATAAAGAGAAGGTGGATAAATCACCCGGACTAGATGGACTGTGTCTCAAGGTTCTGAAAGAGTTAGCTGAGGAGATTATAGAGGCATTAGTGGTGATCTTTCTGAGATCTTTGGAGTCAGGGAGAAACTTAAAGGACTGGAAATGGCTAATGTAATACCTCTATTTAAGAAGGGAGGTAGGCAAAAGGTAGATAATAAGAGGCCGGTTAGCCTGGTATTGGTCATTCATTAGATTTTAGATTCCATTATTAAGAATTAGATTGCAGAGTAGTTGGAAGTTCATGGTAAAATAGGGCTGAGTCAGCAAAGCTTTGACAAGGGGTGGTCATGTTTGACAAATCTGTTAGAATTCTTTGAGTAAGTAATGAGCAAGTTAGAACAAGGAGAGCCGGTGGACATGATTTATTTGAATTTCCTGAAGTCCTTTGACAAGCGCTGCGTAGGAGGCTACAAAATAAGGTTAGAGGCAAGATACTGGCATGGATAGTAGATTGACTGACTGGCAAGAGGCACCGATTAGGGATAAAGGGGTCTTTTCAGGATGACCGCCGGTGACTGGCAAAGTTGGGACCACAATTATTCACATTAAACATTAACAATCTGGATGAAGGGATTGAGAGCATTTTTACTAAGCTTGCAGATGACACAAAAATAGATGGAAGGATAGGTCGTGTTGCAGAAGTAGCAAGGCTGTAGAAGTGATTTGGAGGTGCTGGTGTTGGACTGGGGTGGACAAAGTTAAAAATCACACAACACCAGATTATAGTCCACCAGGTTTATTTGGAAGCTCTAGCTTTCGGAGTGCTGCTCCTTCATCAGGATGTTGTGAGGCTGTAGAAGGACTTGCATTTTTTACAATTAGTGACGACCGACTTGACACTGACATTTTTTACAACATCTTCACCATGGATATCCAATCCCTCTCCACCTCCATCCGCCATGACCAGGGCCTCCAAGCCCTCCGTGTTTTCGTCTCCAGACGTCCCCATCAGTACCCTTCCACCGACACTCTCATTCGTTTGGCCGAACTGGTCCTCACCCTTAACAATTTCTCCTTTGAATCCTCCCACTTCCTCCAGACCAAAGGGGTAGCCATGGGCACACGTATGGGCCCCAGCTATGCCTGTCTCTTTGTTGGCTACATAGAACAGTTGATCTTCCGTAATTACACTGGCACCACTCCCACCTCTTCCTCCGCTACATTGATGGCTGCATTGGCGCCACCTCGTGCTCCCGCAAGGAGGTTGAGCAATTCATCAACTTCACCAACACATTCCACCCTGATCTTAAATTTACTGGACCATCTCTGACACATCCCTCCCCTTCCTGTACCTCTCCATCTCCATTAGTGACGACCGACTTGACACTGACATTTTTAACAAACCCACCGACTCCCACAGCTACCTGGATTACATCTCTTCCCACCCTATCTCTTGCAAAAATGCCATCCCGTATTCCCAATTCCTCCGCCTCCGCCGTATCTGCTCCCAGGAGGACCAGTTCCACCATAGAACACACCAGATGGCCTCCTTCTTTAGAGACTGCAATTTCCCTTCCCACGTGGTTAAAGATGCCCTCCAACGCATCTCTCCACATCCCACACCTCCGCCCTCAGACCCCACCCCTCCAACCGTAACAAGGACAGAACGCCCCTGGTGCTCACCTTCCACCCTACAAACCTTCGCATAAACCAAATCATCCGCCAACATTTCCGCCACCTCCAAAAAGACCCCACTACCAGGGATATATTTCCCTCTCCACCCCTTTCCGCCTTCCGCAAAGACCGTTCCCTCCGTGACTACCTGGTCAGGTCCACGCCCCCCCCTACGACCCACCCTCCCATCCTGGCACTTTCCCCTGCCACCGCAGGAACTGTAAAACCTGTGCCCACACCTCCTCCCTCACCTCCATCCAAGGCCCTAAAGGTGCCTTCCACATCCATCAAAGTTTTACCTGCTCATCCACCAATATCATTTATTGTATCCGTTGCTCCCGATGCGGTCTCCTCTACATTGGGGAGACTGGGCGCCTCCTAGCAGAGCGCTTTAGGGAACATCTCCGAGACACCCGCACCAATCAACCAAACCGCCCCGTGGCCGAACATTTCAACTCCCCCTCCCACTCTGCCGAGGACATGGAGGTCCTGGGCCTCCTTCACCGCCGCTCCCTCACCACCAGACGCCTGGAGGAAGAATGCCTCATCTTCCGCCTCGGAACACTTCAACCCCAGGGCATCAATGTGGACTTCAACAGCTTCCTCATTTCCCCTTCCCCCACCTCATCCTAGGTTCAAACTTCCAGCTCCGCACTGTCCCCTTGACTTGTCTGGACTTGTCCGACCTGCCTAGCTCCTTTTCCACCTATCCACTCCACCCTCTCCTCCCTGACCTATCACCTTCATCTCCTCCCCCACTCACCCATTGTACTCTATGCTACTCTCTCCCCGCCCCCACCCTCCCCTAGCTTATCGCTCCACGCTTCAGGCTCCCTGCCTTTATTCCTGATGAAGGGCTTTTGCCCAAAATGTCGATTTTGCTGCTCGTTGGATGCTGCCTGAACTGCTGTGCTCTTCCAGCACCACTGATCCAGAATGTAGAAGGACTTAGACTAGGAGGGTGGGCAAAGAAGTGGCAGATGAAAGACAATGTGGAAAAGTATGAGGTCATGCACTTTGGAAGAGCAAATAGAGACATAGACTATTTTTTAAATGGGGAAAGGCTTTGAAAATTTGAAGCACAAAGGGACTTAGGAGTCCTAGTTCACGTTTCTCTAACAGTTAACATGCAGGTTCGTTTGGCAGTTAGGAAAGCAAATGTAATGTCAGCATTTGTTTCAAGAGGGCTAGAATACAAGAGCAGAGATATATACCTGAGACTGTATAAAGCGGTGATCAGACATATTTAGAATATTGTAAGCAGTTTTTGGCCTTTTATCTAAGCAAGGCTGTGCTGTTATTGGAAGGAGTCCAGAGAAGTTTACAAGAATGATCCTGGAGATGAAGTGCTTGTCATATGAGGAGTAGTTGAGGACTTTGGGTATGTACTTAATGGAGTTTAGAAGGATGAGAGGGCAATCTGATTGAAACTTACATACTCAGAGGCCTGGATAGAGTGGACATGGAGAAAATGTTTCTACTAGGAGAGAGTAGGACCTGAGGGCACAGCCTCTGAGTGAAGGGATGACCCTTTAGAATTTCTTCAGCCAGGTGGTGGTGAATCTATGGAAATCATTCCTGTAGAAAGCTGTGGAGGCCAGGTCTTTCAATGCACTTAAGATAGAGATAAATAGGTTATTGATAAGGGCATCAAGGGTTACAAGGAAAATGCAAGAGAATGGGGTTGAGAAACATTAACCATGATCAGTGGACTGAATGGCCTAATTCTGCTCCTATACCTTAATGTCTTGTGGTAACCCAATCAATCAACAAAATCTAAGGACATGTTCATCTCCCCCAACACCCCTTCCCCTCATCTAATTTTCCATGTAGTTGTGTGGATACCCAAGGTCCATGCTCTGCATGGCACAAGTCAGGAGTGTGATAGAAATGTTCCACTTGCCTGCATGAGTGTAGCTCCATATAGAAAGATTGATACCATATGGGTCAAAACAGACCCACTGCTTGGCACCCTATTGATCACTGAACATCTTACACAGTACACCATTGCCTTACCATTACAGCAGTGTACGCCACTTAAAAGATGCACCACATTAACACACCAAGGCTCCTCTGACAGCACCTTACAAATTCAAAACCACTACCATCTGGGTCAGGGGTATCAGACACATGACAGCACCACCACATGCAAGTTGTCCTCCAAGCAATACTGTGGGTGTACTTATCTATTGCATGGACTACAGTGGTTCAACAAGGCATCTCACCACCACCGTCTTCAAGGTAAATGCAGCCCCAGTTAGCAAAAAGCACAGTCTGTGAAAAAATAAGTTTTAAAATCCTTTGTCTTCAGTCACTTAATTGGAAATGCACGCAGAATTCTGTGTGTGTGTTTGTGTGTATATATAATCTATATACATATATGGCATTTGCTATGATTTAGAATTGAAGCTGAACTTGCAAGTGGTCATTGATTTAGATGAGGCAAAATGAGTTGTGAGAACAATTCTATGCTGAATGGATGAGAACTCTTCCCATCATGCTGTGTTAACCCCTTCAACACCTTTGGAGTTTTCTCAGAGTGGTTCCTATAATGTCTTTCCCAGTTCCTCCAGAGTTGCCAGGGATACCTTCATAATAAGGTTCATGCTTAAAACATCTGATTTGCAAAGGCTTGCAGGGCAAAATTGGCTTCAATTGTGAGAGATTTATGGTCTGTAACATATTGCAGGTTTCTTCATGACCTTTGATGACACCAAAAATTCTCCATATAAGTCCCCATGAGCTCTTTTGGAGGCACCTGCTTATCGTAGTACTATTCTGCGACCACAAATCATGCTTTCATATTATTCTCTTTTTGTGGAGAGCAGAATACAGATATAAATCAAAGTTTCAGAAGTCAATTATGGGAGCGCTTAGAGTGAAGTGGTTATCATTTTGAATGTAGGAAGATTTGCTTGTGCTAGAGATGGTACAGAGAAGAATTACAAGGATGGCGTTAAAAGTAGAGAACATTAGCTCTGGAGAAAGACTGGTCACTACATTTACTGACAAATTATGTTGCTTTACTAGAGGTGCACCAAGAGAGTAATAAGTGAGGAACTTGTGATAAGCAGTGATAAAATATTGGACAAACTTGAAAGATACTAAGCCAATAAATCTCCAGTGCTAGATGACCTCCCGCCTTATAGAGTTTTAAAAGTGGCAGCTACACAGATAGCAGATTCATGAACTATAATTTTCCCACATTCTCAAGATTCGAGCATGGTCCTGGTTGGGTGGAAGTTAGCAAATGAAAATTGCTATTCAAGAAAGAAAGGAAGGATAGAAAAAAAGGAATTTGAGGCCAGTCAGCCTCATTATTAGATATGGGGAAAATGAGGAATCTATTATTAAGAAAATCTTAGTCATGCACTAAAACACAATCTGATTTTACAAAAAAGAAATGATGTTGCACCTAGTGATAACTTTTAGCACTATAAAACCCTATGAGCCTTTCTCACTGCGGTTTTGCTGTCCTACCAACTGGACTAATCTGCCAGCTTTCTGAGAAAGTGGATAAGTTACTTTTGCATATCTTCAGTGAAGTTCCCTCTCATTACAGAGTTTCTTAATAAGAACTATAGTGGACCTTTATGGTGTGTAACTTCATGTGAGAGTGTATGAGTCCTTGGACTGAGAGAGAGAGAGACTAAAGGGTGACTGTCATTGCATCAGCTGTATTTGCGTGGCAAGTTGTTGTGGGAAGGGAAAAAGGTGTTGGGGATAATTGATGAGTTATCCCCAACATCACAGGAAGAACAATGAGAGAAGAAGAGTTGTTCATTGGGGACCTCAAACTGGAGGTGGTGAGAATGGCCAAAAATGATATGTGGTGTGGATGGTGAGGCCAAGGAAGTTGAAGCAGAGATTTACTAATGTGCAGTATTTGTTGCTCAGGATGCACTCATCTCTACACCAAACATAGGCTGGGTGATCACTTTGTAAAACAGCTCTGCACAGTCCATAAGTATGACCCCAACTTCCAGCGGCATTTTTCTTTACTTCCCCACCTTGCTCTCACTCTGAAAACTCTGTTCTCAGCATATAGCACTGCCCCATTGAAACTTAATGTAAACTGAAGAATAGCACTTCATCTTTGAATTAGACACTGTACAGCTTTCAGGCCTCAATAACAAGGTCAAAAATTTCAGACCATAATCTCAATGCCCTTGTTTCCTTTTCTTTGCATGTTTTGGATTTTTTTCTTAATTTTAACTGCAGTCAATAGCAAACCTATTCTACATCTCTTTTTTATTCTTTTCTTGCCTATCACCATTCCCGTGGCTCTGTAAGATCAACTCCTTTGATATTTAATCTCTCCTGTTTTCTACCATTTCACAGAGCCTCCTTTAGCCTTTGTCTCACACACACACACCCCTTGTTCAAAATCTATCTCATCACTAACTTTTTCAAGTTATAGTAAAAGTCACAAACCTGAAACACTAATTCTTTCCCTCTTTATAGATGCTGCCTAACTGGCTAAGAATTTCCAGCATTTCTATTTTGATTTTATAACATTGAACACCTTAAAGAAACTTTTTCTGTTCTTATTACCAAATGTATAAGCTCACACTTACCCAAATGATACTACATCTGCCATCTTGTTAGCCCTTCATTTTTACTGTCTTTATCCACTTTCAACCACTTTGTCTGTTTCTCACCTATTTTCCAATCTAATCTTGTATCATCGGCAGATTTACTGTTGTTCCCTTTGTCTAAGGCATTGATGTTAGTGGGTTTTGAGAAGATTTATAGCTAAGGTTGAAGTTCTGGATGTAGATTTGCTTGCTGAGCTGGAAGATTTATTTTCAGATGTTTCATCACTATACTAGGTAACATCTTCACTGAGCCTCTGGATGAAGCACTGCTGATGATTCCTGCTTTCTATTTATATGTTTGGGTTTCTTTGGGGTGATGATGTCATTTCCTGTTTTTTTTCTCACAGGGTGGGAAATCGGGTCCAAGTCAATGTGTTTGTTGATAGAGTTTCAGTTGGAATGTCATCCTTCTAGGAATTCCCGTGCGTGTCTCTGTTTGGCTTGTCCTAGGATGGATGAGTTGTTCCAGTCGAAGTGGTGTCCTTCCTCATCTCCCATACTAGTGAGAGAGGGTCATGTCATTTTGTGGCTAGTTGATGTATCCTGGAGGCTGGTTTTATACCTATTTGTCCAATGTAGTATTTGTTACAGTCCTTGCACGGTATTTTGTAAATGACATTAGTTTTCCTTGTTGTCTGTATAGGATCTTTCAAGTTCATTAGCTGCTGTTTGTGTGTTGGCGTGTTTGTGGGCTATCATGATGCCAAGGGGTCTGAGTAGTCTAGCAGTCATTTCCAAGATATCTTTGATTGTAGGGGAGAGTGGCTAGGGTTTCTGGACATGTTTTGTCTGCTTGTTTGGGTTTGTTGCTGTGAAATCTGCAGACTGTGTTCATCGGGTACCCATTCTTTTTGAATACACGGTATAGGTGATTTTCCTCTGCTCTGTAGTTCCTCTGTGCTGCAGTGTGTGATGGCTTGTTGAAATAATGTTCTGATACAGCTTCATTTGTGGATGTTGGGATGATTTCTTCTGCAGTTCAATATTTGGTCCGTATGTGTTGTTTTCCTGTAGACACTGATTTGAAGTTCCCCATTGGCTGTTCGCTTTACTGCGACATCTCGGAATGGCAGTTTGTGGTTGTTTTCCTCCTCTTTGATGAATTTTATGCCAGTAAGGGTATTATTGATGGTCTTGAAGGCTTCCTCTAATTTGTTTCGTTTAGTGATGACAAAGGTGTCATCCACGTAGCGGACCCAAAGTTTAGGTTGGATGATTGGCTGAGCTGTTTGTTCAAGCCTCTGCATTGCTGCCTCTGCTAAATACACTGATATCAGAGATCCCATGGGTGTTCCGTTGGTTTGTCTGTAGGTTTTGTTGTTGAAGGAGAAGTGGGTGGTAAGGCATAGGTCCACTAGCTTGATGGTACTGTTCTTGCTGATGAAGTTAGTGGTGTTTGGTGTATGTGTCTTTGGGTCGTCTAATAGTGTACAGTGTTTCCTTGGCCAGGTTGATGTTGATTGATGTGAACAGGGCTGTTACATCAAAGGAGACCATTATTTCATCCTTTTCTATCTTAGTGTCTTTGGTCCTCAGGAATTCTTGGGTGGAGTGGCATGAGTCTTCTCCTAATTGTTTTAGTCTTTGGTGTAGCTCCTTCACCAATTTCTAAGTTGGTGTTCCAAAAATCTTTACTCACTCATGCAACAGACCATGAATTGACAGACACAGTACAACAAGCCATAGATATTAGACTGTGACACAGAAAATGAAAAAAAAACTAGACAAACTTAAATAAGTAACAACACTGACAACACAGAAGACAGATTAAAAAAAACTTATCTGACTGACCCTTAACAGACACTGATTAAATTACAACTTCCAAGATGGGGACAAGAACTATTTCTAAGCAGCATTAGAAACAACACTGAAAGACCAGCAACTCTCAGGAAAAAAACAGCAAGCTATCAGACCGGTAATCGCACCAACATTAAGCAGAAAAACTTCACAAACCAGGAGCCCCATCAGACCCATAGTCTCGCTATCTGGAACACCAACTTAGAAATTAGCCATGGAGCTACACCAAAGAATAAAACAATTTGGAGAAGACTCCTGCCACTCCACCCAAGAATTCCTGAGGACCATCAAAGACACTAATATAGAAGAAGATGAAATAATGGTCTCCTTTGATGTAACAGCCCTGTTCACATCAATCAACATCAACCTGGCCAAGGAAACACTGACTACACTATTAGAAGACCCAAAGACACATACACCAAACACCACCAACTTCAACAGCGAGGACAGTACCGTCAAGCTAGTGGACCTATGCCTTACCACCCACTTCACCTTCAACAACAAAATATACAGACAAACCAACAGAACACCCATGGGATCTCCGATATCAGTGTTTTTAGCAGAGGTAGTAATGCAGAGGCTTGAACAAATAACTCGGCCAACCATCCAACCTAACTTTGGGTCCGCTATGTGGATGACACCTTTGTCATCATTAAACAAAACAAATTAGAAGAAACCTTCAAGACCATTAACAATACCCTTACTGGCATAAAATTCACTAAAGAGGAGGAAAACAACAACAAACTGTCATTCCTAGATGTCACAGTAGAGCGAGCATCCAATGGCAAACTTCAAACCAGCGTCTACGGAAAACAACACATGCAGACCAAATATTGAACTACAGAAGCAATCATGCCAATATCCACAAACGAAGCTGTATCAGAACATTATTTCAATGAGCCACCACACACTGCAGCATCGAGGAACTACGCAGAGCAGAGGAAAATCACCTATACAGTGTATTCAAAAAGAACGGGTCTGCAATGAGCGCAGTCTGCCGATTTCTCAGCAACAAACCCAACAAGCAGACAAAACACATCCAGAAACCCTAGTCACTCTCCCCTACATCAAAGACATCTTGGAAATGACTACCAGACTATTCAGATCCATTGGCATCATGGTAGCCCACAAACCCACCAACACACTAAAACAGCAGCGAATGAACTTGAAAGACCCTATACAGACAACAGGGAAAACTAATGTCATTTAAAAAATACCATGCAAGGACTGTAACAAACACTACATTGGACAAACAGGCAGAAGACTAGCCACCAGGATACCTGAACATCAACTAGCTACAATACAACATGATCCTCTCTCAGTAGTGTCCTTACATACCAGTGAGGAAGGACACCACTTCGACTGGGACAACACATCCATCCTAGGACAAGCCAAACAGAGACATGCGCGAGAATTCCTAGAAGCATGGCATTCCAACTGGAACTCTTATCAACAAACACATTGACTTGGACCCAATTTCCTGCTCCTGAGAAAAAAGAACTGGAAATGACATCACCACATGAAATAACATCACCACAGGATATGACATCACCAATCCAAAGAAACCCAAACACACACAAATAGAAAGCAGGAATCATCAGCAGTACTTCATCCAGAGTTCAGTGAAGATGTTACCTAGTATGATGATGAAAATGTCTGAAAATGAACCCTCCAGCTCAATGAGCAAATCTACATCCAGGCATTGATGTTATATTGGAGTTGGCTGAAGTGCAGCACTAGTCCTTGTTCCATGACTGCTTATGGCTTGCCAACTTAAAAATGCCCTACTATCTTCTTTCTTTATATTAACCAGGTTAATATATTATCCCAAATTCCTTAAGTCCTTGTTAAAAATATAACTTTTGGTGTGATAACTTATTGAATGCCTTTTGAAAATCCAAATATTCTACAGTTCCCAGTAATGGGGCCTACAAGAAACTTGCTCAATAAAGTTTAATAAATTTGTTAAATACTATTTCTCTTTTGTAAAATTATAATCTCCAGTTTAAGTTTGTGCCTGCAGCTCATTTTGATTTATTACTTATACTCCATGCATTTGTGTATAGAAATCTTTATTTGAGCCATACGCTGTAACCTGTCCCTCAGCATTGATGCCTTATTCATCTGTTTATTATTTCTCTCTTCTAGTTTAACTAGTACACTTTTTATAGTTTTGTTATTCCCTGCCATTACTTGAGATAGGATTCCTGACTTTCTTTACTGTCTGTCCTGTTACTCATTTTTGAAACTCTATTGAGTTCCCCTATGGGAGATAATATGGGATTATATGGCACACAACAGGCCATTCAAACCATCCAATCAGCACCAATATGCTGCATTTGAGCCTCCATTCCTTAACTAGACAAATCATTGTAACCATCTTTTCCTCCATGCTCACTTAGCTACATTTTAAGTGTATCTATATTATTAACTTCAACCAATCCCGTAGTAGAGTTCCATAGTCTCATCATTTTTAAAGAAGTTTATCCAGCATACTTTGAGCTTTTTTGTTGTCTGTTACGTTTATAATCTCTAGCTATGCCTTTCCCCTCTATGTTGACACTCAGTTAAACCTTCCAGAATCTCAAAGACCTTTATTGGCCACCCTCAACCTTTTTCCAAGAGCAGAGAGACCCAGCCTGTTGCTCTTTTCCTGATGTGCGATCCCATGCATTTTTGGTGTCACCCTTGTAAATCTGCTCTGCACCTCTCTATCCTTTCTATAATATTTGTGACCAGAATAGCTCTCGGTGCTGTCAGCCTGTTACAGGTTTAACATAACTTCCTTTGTTTCTAATTCTATCTCTCTGGGAGCCTAACCCTGGAATTAATTTTTTAAAATGTTTTGCAAACTCTTATTCCAATTGTCAGTGCTAGAAGTAACTCATCAAAATGAGAAAGAATAGCAAGAACTGAGCTTCTTGCATCAAGTGGGGAGTAGAGGGGGTTAGGACAGTAGGAGTAGTAATCAGGTGTGATAACCTACTATAATATTACCTCAGGATGGTGGTGATGAGAAAGATGACCTCAGAATGGTAATGCAATAGCAAGCAGTGGGTTCAGCGACAGGATTTTATTTTCCCTCGTCTTTAAATCATTACCTTTATCCTTCATCCTTACCGACGTTATCAAACTTTGGTGGACAATGAATGGATCATGCTTCAGATAAGTGTTGCTAACCTGATGTGGTGTTTAGCCTTCACCACCTGTCAGTGCTGGAATAGTTCTTAGTAGGGCACACTTGTTAGATATTTTATCTTCCCATACCCCAGATCTCTAGTCAATAGGAGATGGTGAACATTCCTTACATAGAATTTCAGTAGACGTCTCTTTTGCAGGGTCAGGTCGAGGTGGATGAATTTCTCAATAGAGTACAGTGAAGTACAATCTTGGTGAGTTCAGTAAAAAATTATCAGCAAAGGGATTTTAATGGGGAAAGTAAATGTTTCAATGCAAGTTTCCTGAAAAGGTGATTGAAGTTGCTCTGCCATATTTAGGCTTGGGTGTGAGTGCAGGTGGAGGATAGAATTTGTTTGGAAGTGCCACTGTGCCTCAATTGGGCATCATTCTATAGTCTTCATGGAGTACTACAGGGAGTAACTGCTATTTGTTGCAGAGCCAGTAGGTGGTCAGTGGGTGGAAGCACATGATTCAAGAAATTTGATTTACAGAGTCAACTGTATATTTCTTATTCTAAGATTACCATATTGAATATTAATGTGTATCTGTGGATTTATAGAATGATCTACAAGTGTAACTAGTATTTGTTGACATTTATTATGCTGCAGTGGATTTCTCAATAGATTTTTTTTTAATTTGTTCTCAGGATGTGGTATCAATGTCTAAACTGGCATTTATGACTCATCGCTAATTGCCTCGGAAAAGGGTGATGAGCCTCCTCCTTGAATTGCTGCAGCCCATGGGGTGTAGGATCACTCACTCAGTGCTGTCAGGAAAGGAGTTCCAGAACTTTGACCCAACAGAAGTAAAGAAACAGCAACATAGCTCAGGAATACATGTGCCTTAGAAGAGAGCTCGCGGATTGTGTTGTTTCCATGCATCTCATATATTTTGTAGATATCCATACTGTTGCCACTGTGTTGTGGAGACAATAAAGGTTTAAGATCATGGCTGGGGTGCCAGTCAAGTGGATTACTTTGACCTAAATGTGGTTGAACTCCTTTAATGGTATTGAGGCTGCACTCATCCAGGCTAATGGTACTTCCATGTCCTTTCTGATTTATGCCTTGTTGATGGTGGGCAGGCTTTGGGAAGTGCAAAGTGAGTTCATCGCCACAAAATATCCAGCCTCTGACCTGCCATTGTAGTGATGGTACTTAGAAAGCTGATCCAGGTTAGCTTCTGGTCAACGATAACACCCAGGATGATAGTGCAGAATTCAGCAATGGTAATGCTATTGATTGTAAAAGGGAGATAGCGAGATCTCCCTTGTTGGAGGTGAATATTGGCTGGCACACATGTAATGTGAGTATTCACTTGTCAGCCCAAACCTGAATATTATTCAGGTTTAGCTGCATATGGACATGAACTGCTTCAGTATCTGTGGTTCACAATTGATGCTAAGCATTGAGCAATCATAGAACCCCTTCACTGTGGAAGCAAGTCATTCAGTCCATCCAGTCCACACCAACCCTCTGAAAAGCATGCCATCCAGACCTAGGTCTCTTACCCTATCCCTATAACCTTGCATTTCCCATGGCTAATCTACCTAACCCGCACAACTCTGGCCATGCTAAGTTTCCCAGAGTGTCCAAGACTCTGGGGAGGAAGTTGGAGTACACAGAGGAAATCCATACAGCTGGGGAGAATGTGCAAACTCCACATAGAAAATAACCCAAGGCTGGATTCAAACCCAGGTCCCTGGTACTGTGAGGCAGCAGTGCTAACCACTGTGCCATTCATTCATGAACATCCCCATTTCTGATCATTTCATGAAGGGAAGGTGGTAATATGGTTTAAAATACCTAGTAAATACATTAAGGACAACTGGAAGACCTATAGCGAGATTCACTCTCACTTAACTTCTGGAGTTCAGCTCTCTCGTGCATGTTCGGAGCAAAGCTGTAATGAGGCCAGATACTGACTGGCACTGCTGAGACCCAGCCCTCAGCTGGGTTTCCTAAGTCACAATAGTCACCACACATCAAAAATATTTTACTGACTGTAGAGCATTTTGAGACATGTCATGTAAAAGCACTATAAGAACTTGAATCCTGTTTTATCGATACAAACACAGACTTTGTTTACATTTTTCTAAACATCCTGGCCTTCTTTTCTCTCTCTCTCTCTCTTCCTAGTTCAAGAACATAAGCCTTAACTACCTAGTTGATTTGTCCCCTAGTAGCTATATTGAAAAGATGGTTAAATAAAGCAAAAAGAACAAAAGGCTATCCTTCCAATATGGCCAGCTGCCAAAGATGATAGTTTCCAGATAATAAGAGGTTGAAAAAAATAGTCGTTGTCCTACTGTTCTAATTACAAGTTGAAGGCCTTTTTACTGAATACTTTCCTTTTCTCTTGATCTGTGACAGAAGCCGTTTCAGGTTCCTCTTTCTGCTCAACTCAAGTCCCTCTGATTCTTCTTTGCTATGTCAATAAGTTTATTTTTTTTAATATCATTCTATTTCCTTCAATACATCTGTGGGCTACCAGTTCCCATTTGTAAGTCATCCCTGGTTTCTTATCCAATCAGACTTGCTAAATTAATTCTGCCACGTATGCCAAATTTTCTCCAAACAATATTCTCTCCCATTGCTGTCTGCATAACAATCACTGTTTCCATTATGTTTTATCCAGAAACTTTCCAAATTACAATAAAATGATCTCACTTCCCATTTAAAGCCTGTTCTCAATCTCGCTGCAGCCTTCCCTGTTGTCCTTAATGTTTTTACTAGGTATATTGATTTTGCTTCAAAAATTACCAAAAGGGCAAATTATGTTTGATTCTGCCAGCACAGAGTGAAAATTATGCTTTGTAATACTGACCCCAGTAGGAAATTAAAAGTTCCAATCAATGTGATGAAAAGTTTCTTGTCAATAAAGTTTAAAAGGGTCCTCATAATAATGCATTTAGATGATTTGATCCCAATTTCCAGTCAGTGCAAGTTGACAATACAAAATGGATTATTTCTAGGCTGAGTCACTAATTTGCTGAGATAATAGTCGCTGGACTTGAAAAATAGATAGCTTTCCACTCTAATACTGCCTCTGACACAGCCACCCTTCAGGACTGTTTCTATGGTTAATGCACACTATTAAGACAGAGTAAAGTGAGTTATTTTTTGTTGATCTCTGTCCCTTATGGAAGTGTTTATATAGAATAACAACTTTGACTGAAAATCTATCAGGCAGTGGTCTAAATGTACATTTTTGAGGCCCTGTGGGAATAGGGAATGGTAGATTCTGTCAGATGATTCCTTCAGCAAATTATCAAGGTCAATTGGCAGAATTCTTTCCAACAGCAGCAAGTTGAAAGTGGTGAGAGAAGTCCTTCATTTTAGATCCTTCCTACATGCCTGGAACCTTAGTCCTTCCACATTCTGGTACAAAGTGAGGACTGCAGATGCTGGAGATCAGTGTCGAGAGTGTGGTGCTGGAAAAGCACAGCTAGTCAGGCAGTATCCGAGGAGCAGGAGAATCGATGTTTTGGTTATAAACCCTTCATCAGGACCCCCCATTCTTGATAAAGGACTTATGCCTGAAACGTCAATTCTCCTATTCCTCAGATGCTGCCTGACCTGTACTATTCCAGCGCCATACTCTCGACGCCTTCGACATACTCTCATCAAGGAAGTTGTGGTGAGGAACAGACTGTTGTCTACCTCCCAGTGGAAATGCCTTTTCAAACAAAATGTAAGAGAGTTTCTTTTTGTTAAGGTTCACCCTGAGCAGTTTCGTAATGCAAAGGCTCTGCTGTACTACCCCTTCTTAGGGAAGTACACCAAAACAAACATCATCTGAGGCTGGAGAGCCATCAGGTCAGTGAGCGAAACACTTTAGTCTGCCTGAAACTCATTGGTTTTCTATTGAAAGAGCTGTCATGGATTGAATGTAAGCTGGTCATGCAGAGGGACTCTCAAAGGCTTAGGGGAGCTGCTGCAGTGCTGCAGTGGGGGAACATTGCTGTCAATAGACTTTTAGCTGAGACTGACTTTTAGCTGAGGGACTGAAATGATAAGGAATACTCAAGTCCTGAAATCATATTGAGGCACTATGGAGTAAAACATGCTGTATGGAGAAAAGTTCAATTCCATTGCACTTTCTGTAATTTAGAATTTGAAATTATTTGCTATCAGGTGTACATGGCATGGAGCATACATTAACTATTAAGAATATTACAATTGTATTGAAGTGTCTAAGCATACACTGAAAAGAAACAAACTGAATTTTATTGCACCTAATAAAGCAACAAGGTTTCTATTGCACTTAAATATAATTTATTTATAAAATTTGTTTCAGAAGGAAAATGTCTGTGCTGTCAAATCCTGATGTACTTGATATTGGATGTGGAGAAGTGAGGTGTTCCATTTCTCAGAATTACTATGTCTTTCATAAGACACAAAAAAAACCTTAATGTAATAGGAAGAATTTCAGGAGAGATGGTCATAGTAAAATGTAGAGAAAGATTGATATAAAAGGAAATATGAAAAGAACAAATGAATAAGGAAGTGAGCAACTTAACTGTAGTAAGTGAATAAAAAGAGTTAGGATTGCCAATACTAATCTACACACTCCATCACATGAACATCTAATTCTTCAAGGGGCCTCTAAAATCTTAAAAAGCAATTTTTTGATGGATGCTATATAATCTCAAATGACTAAAAGTGTTATTAAACTAGTGATAGAAATTGTTTCAGTGGGAGCAGAGATGTGGTCAGCATTTCTAATATAATGATAATTGGACAAGAAACATACTTGAGGTGGTGTCAAAATTTGGACAAGGCCAATCTTTCTGTTAACTTAATATTAAAACAAGGCTGCTCTTTTCCTGCTAAATTTTAAGACTAATGGTAAAGCCACTATTCAAACAACAGTTATGCCAATACCCACTTCCTTCTAAATTAATGCCTTACAGCTGTTGGTAGACAGAAGAATGGGATAGTGTGGGCTATAAACTTGTCCATATCTGCTGTTAACAGTGCTGCTCTGTGAAAGACTAAGTGGTGTGCTACTGCAGTTTGAACAGTCCCTTCTCGCAAGGAAAACATGCCAACCCTTGGAACCATTGCTCCCAGAACTGAAATCTCCCAGGATTTGTCAAAGATTTTAGAAGTAGGGAGCAGTGAATGTGAGGGCAAATGGCAAAATATTTGAAGGATACTTCATGTAGGTACTCGTTTACAAGAATGTCATAATCAGAAAGGAAGTAGAGCTAGGTACGGCTGGCATTCATGGATAATGTCGAAGAACACTACACTAGGCACGTATTCTATTTTAAAATGCTAATCAATTGATAAAGTGTCAAATAGTTAATCCCGTATGTTAATGTTTTTGCACTGAAAGGGCCGTGAAGATGGGTTGATACCACTAACTGAACCTTATCATCGACAATGGTCAAAAACTGATTGACCCTATACTGTATTTTAATCTTGCATATACTGTAGGTTCACATCTGAAAAAGCTGGTTCGAGTTTCTTTTTCGCGAGTGCGTGAGGATTCTTCTCATATTGAAAGTTACAGAGAATTGCACAACTTGCCAAAATGACAAAACCCCTTCTAAGTACTTTTAACAGCGATGACTATTTGAAGTTCATGTGCTCGTAGTTATAACGTGCATGTTTTGGTCTGTGGACACTTAAGCTATCTTCACCTTGTTTGTACGTGGGAGGTTGCAATTAATCATCTGCGGGTTAATGGGGATAATATCTATTAGCATTAGTGCCAGACATGTCACAACGCCAGTTCCCAGGGCTAATTTATTTGAGATAATAATAACATCCACAAAAATAACCTCAGTCAAATTATATCATGGTAGACAGAAAATATCGTATGTAACGCTACAGGTAATATTTCAAAAAAATTAAGCCTGGATAATAGAATACTACAATTATGAAGATCTCTTACAGAGCGCAGCAATGCAGAAGGCTCCATTAAGTCTCCATTCTGGCATTTTATGAAGTCATCTGGCAAAATTAAAAGGAAGCTCATCACCAATGGGAGATCGGACAATAGAAAGAATACATAGGTAAAAACCCAGAATAGGAAGAATACGTTGATTGCTTCAGGGCTGTCCCTCATATTCTGTCCTGCCGCAGTTAAATACAACACAGACCATGCTAAAGCAGATCTCCAGCGCATTTACACATGTACAGAATGTTGCTTATTGATCTCTTTCACGAGGGAAAGAAACCCAATGTGTACCAACACTTCTGTCGCGGGGTCTCAGAAGCTGCAGATGGACGGCAATATTCTGAGCGCGCAATGCAAATTGTAATTTTAATCACTTCAAACTTTTAACATGGTATGTTATCCTTGTAACTATTCTATTATGACCCACCCTAATAAATCAGCCACAAGGCTCGACTTTCCTGGTGCCTTGAGGATATTTTCTCTTTACGTTCCAGTCTGCGAACTCCTCTTTCAGGAAGTAAGGGTACCCCTTGCTGGAGCATTGTTCTGGGAGTATTTCGTGCTTTTGTTTTTGTTCTGCAAGCAGAAAGTCAAAGCTCGGTGTGTGTGCTACTTTCTGTAAACTGCCTGTTGTGTGCACAGCAGTCCGAAGCATTGGCAGTGATCTTGACCTAAGAAAACATTCACTGCCTGAACAAGAGACAATGTGAACACGCCCAGAAAGCACGAGGAACATATTTTATTGGTGATTTAAAAAAAAATCATAAACTCCAGACTTGACAGTCATTTGACTGCATCTCAAATGGAACAAGACAAGATCGCGTCATAGGGCTGCTGTGAGAAAAGTTATAAAAGTGCAGTTAATGTAGACGCACTCATTAGGCGGCTAGCTTGAGGGAAAGAGGGCGCCCTGTTTGCTCAGGAAGATACAAGGATTCCAACAAACTCCCCCTCCCCTGGTGACTGAGAGGCGGGAAGGGGATAGCGACAGGGCGTTGGAAAGGACAGTTTCCTCAAATAAAAAAACTCCGGCGGGGCTGAGATACCGAGGAGGTTCCCGGTCCAGGACAATTGGAAAGCAGCTCCCGGTGAAGATGCTGCGCTCTGGGCTTTGCTTCACCTTGTTGTGGATGACTTGCCTGGCTCTGGCCCGCAGGGCAGAAGCCGCAGCGTGTGAGCCAATCCGGATCCCCATGTGCAAGCCAATGCCCTGGAACATGACCAAGATGCCGAACCATCTGCACCACAGCACCCAGGACAATGCCGTGCTGGCGATCGAGCAGTACGAAGGGCTGGTGGGCATTCAGTGCAGCCCGGTGCTGCTGTTCTTCCTGTGTGCCATGTACGCGCCCATCTGCACCATCGACTTCCAGCATGAGCCCATCAAGCCGTGTAAGTCGGTGTGCGAGCGAGCGAGGGACGGCTGCGAGCCCGTCATGAGGAGGTACAACCACAGCTGGCCGGAGAATCTCGCCTGCGATGAGTTCCCGGTGTACGACCGCGGGGTCTGCATCTCTCCCGAGGCCATCGTGACAGCCGATGCACCCGGTGAGTTTTAGCGCCGCTGTGGGGCGAGAAACCACCGCGGGGAGCTTACTTCCAGAAAGCTCGAAGAGTTGGAACAAGGGAGTGCTCCTGGGTTTCTCTTGGAGAGAAAAATGTAAGCCAGGCAATTCACTGAGGTCCTACGGTGGGAATGGGATGGTAATGTTGAAGCGTTTTGCAACGGGTTAAACTTTCCAACTAAATTCTAGTTGCGCACACTTTCTCTACCTAGTCCCTATAACGTTAAAAATCACACAACACCAGGTTATAGTCCAACAGGTTTATTTGGAAGCACACTAGCTTCCGGAGTGTCTAGGTTGAATTGCAGCCTCTCGGATCTTTGCTTTGTACCTTGCAATCGGTCCCCTTTCACCCGCAAACAATGCAGCTCCTGAGGCAAGGGCGGCTTGAATGTGAAATTCGCACGTTTTCACCATCAGCAAGTAACCACCAGCTTGGTGTATGTCGGGGAGTGGGGGGGGGGAGGGGGGGCTGATGGTGATCTCTGTGTCACAGGGACTTGAGGACGTCCAGTCGATTCCCTCCCCCCCCCCCCCCAGTAAGCTGAACCGCAACCCAATCCTAATTTTACTTCCCAAAACATACACAATGTTCTTACCAGTTTGGACCATTTCATTCCTTTTGATCAATTTCTCAGCAACTCAAAACTCTTTATAAATAAAAATGTAACGGAGTTACTTTTTTTGTCTTTTAAAGAAACAGTACCGGACCTGTCCGTGCATTCTCCCATTAATAACTGCAGGAACCTGGGAGGCGGTAAGTCATTGATGTTCACGTTGCCATCAAAGACGATGCGCGATATACCCTCCGCCTGTCTGAGGTTAAACTTGCACTTGGTCCACATGCGAAATCAATATTTCGAGGAAGCAAAAACTAGTAAAGCAATCAGGAGGAGTGACATTCCAAATCATCAGCGCAATTGAAGAGCAGGAAAGCAGGAACCGTGTGTCCCTGGTGTAGTCCTGAATGTCAGTGCTGTGTGGAGCCCCCCATTATTGGTGAAAGGGGCCAATCTGTATAAACAGCATCCCCGGCAACAAAGCTTCAGCCTGCCGAGTGAACCCATTGAGTGATACTGGATTAAGCCAGGTCTTTTCCCCAGGGTACGGAGTCCAAAACTAGAGGTTTAGGGTGAGAGGGGAAAGATTTAAAATGGTCATGAGGGCCAACTTCTTTCACGCAGATGGTGGTACGTGTATGGAATGAGCTGCCAGAGGAAGTGGTGGAGGCTGCTACAATTGCAACATTGAAAAGGCATCTGGATGGGTATATGAATAGGAAGGGTTTGGAGGGAAAAGGGCCGGGTGCTGGCAGGTGGGACTAGCATGGGTTGGGATATCTGGTCGGCATGGACCGAAGGGTCTGTTTCGGTGCTGTACATCTCTATGATTCTGTGTCCAACCTCCGATCTTTAAAACTGCAAGGCGTCGCTAACCACTGAATAGGCACCAGCCTGTGCGGAGGGGACCCATAGCTATCCAACTTGAAGGATGTAATAGTTGGCCGTTCAGGGCCAAGTTGGCGGCTGCTGGGTGTGCCACCTTCTCCAAGCGTCAAGTAAGTCAACTGAGAAGGGGCACCCTAGAGCTGGGAGTTCACTGACCAGCGGACCGCCTTATGGAGAAGCTGAATTTTCATTCCAAACAAATGCGGTCAGTGGATGGAAAGACAGAGCTGCCCCGGGGCGGGGAGGGAAGATCGTGGTTACCAATTGAGAAAGTATAGGGGAAGTCAAATGTTTCAGTCTGCTGTACACCTTGCACTACAAACATATCACTATCTTCATCTTACTGCTACTCTTGACAGTCTAGGATCCCTCTTGGTAGCCCAGAGAGCTCACAGTGTGAGGGGAACCGCCCTGTTCCTGGGCTCGCCTTCGTGCCGCACATCATCTTGTTGCACACCGTAAGCCACTGCACCTTTCCAAATGCACACAGAAAGAGATTCGTCTCAACCTGACTCTGTGCAAAATTGGTGCAGCTACACGTGCACTTGGCGCTCCAACTGAGAGATTACAATCCCCGCAGTGTGGAAACAGGCCCTTCGGCCCAACAGGTCCCCACCGACCCTCCGAAGAGTAACCCACCCAGACCTATTCCCCTACCCTGTACTTACCCCTGACTAATGCACCTAACCTAGGCATCCCCAAGCACCATGGGCAATTAGCATAACCAATTCACCCACCCCGCACAATTATGGAGTGTGGGGAAAAAATCGGAGCACACCCCACGGGGATATTGTACAAAATCCACACAGTCGCCCAAGGCAGGGATCGAACCCAGGTCCCTGGTGCTGTGAGGCTGTAGTACTGACCACTGAGTCACCATGTCACCCCAAGAACTCAAGCCTCTTGTGAGGGTGATATCTTTCCCAGTCCCTGCTCTGGATAAGTGACACGTTGGAGTTGCTTCTTTCAGCAAGGACAGTTCAGTTGTAGCACCATCGGGATCTTGTTCAAGTGACAACATTCACGTTCCCAAACCTCCCTCACCGCGTCGGCTCCAGCTACACTGGGGCCAGGGTCACTGATATTCAAAAAAAAAGCTGACTTCACCCTCAGTGAGGGCGGTGAGGTGTGTGTCAGCAACTACCCCCAGTTACTGAGTAAAGCAAACACCTATATTCCCATTGAAGAGGATGTTTGAAGGAAAGCCTGATAAAGAGATGGGGTCAGGATTCGTGGCGAAACACGCCCACATGTCCCAATGAGACCTCAGCACTGAGGACGCTCCCTCAGCAAAAAGAGGGAGGCGCTTGTGCTTTGTAAACTCGCACGCTTCTTTCTTGCCCGGGGACACAAATCAGCCTCTGGAAAGCTACAATGGCAGATTTATTACCCGAGCTGCATTTACTGTGTTCTCCTTCCTCCTGTCGCTGGTACTTGGCGCTGCTGTGTTGTTCCAGGAGCAGACTCTGGGAAATGCTGGCCTCCCAATAAATCATGGCTTCTGGCTGGCAGCACAAGAGTTGCTCTGTGAAGGGCTGAGAATGAAGCAGGCGTCAGTATAGATGGGAGCTGATGGCGGCTGCCCGGTGTAAAAGCGCATCAGGGAGTGCAGGAGTCAAAGATTATCGGGGAGGGAGCATGTACATTCCCAGAGGGGATTTGGAGAGGGGGGTGGAGAGGGAGGAGAATTCCTCATCGACAGGAGAAGATAACTATCCGATGTGACCTTGTTGAGGTGTATTACAAGAGAGAGTAGTGAAAGTGTTAAATCTGGGCAAACCCACTCACCTTTCCTACATTCTTCAGAGTAAGCATTTCAATTATTCGCCATGAACTTAGTCACAATGCCCAACCTTTAATGCAAAGATTGACGATCTTACAAAGAAGCATTTCCCCAGACTTTGCTTCTGTTTTCTTACAATGTTTATCTTGGGGGGGGGGGGGGGGGTGATTCAGGTGAAGTGATGGAGAGACTTTACAAATGAATATGTTCACCATTGTCCTGTGGTACCCAATTCTCCTATGCCATGGCCAATCCCTACCACTCAGCAAACATCAAACAGTGTGCAACTTCCTCTCATTAGCTAATCCCCTGACACAATATTTAAACTTCTTAATGATAATACTGCTTTACCGAGAGCCTTCTGCCTTCTCGTTCCCTACTACCCCGACCTTCCTATATTAACAGGCATTCAGGTACCTCGTACAATCCTAGTCTGATAACGCCTCACTGATACGCGACTGGCAAAGGGGAAGTGCTGGAACCACAGAAGTTCTCATAGACCAGATACCTGCAGAGACCCTCACATAATTTGTGTCCCAGGCCTGCATTCAGATGTACTAGTGTACTAGTCGGTGACTGTTCTCTCCCTTCCTCAAAATATACTTTATTCCCAAAAGGTAACACTGATCATTTCTTTCCTGAATTTACATGAACCATCCCACTATGCTTCCCATTGTGTAGTCACAATATTAATGGCACTCCATTCCCTGATGCCTTTCACACTGCCTGATCCCTATATAAATGTTCAGGGAATACTATGACGATTGGAGGTTGTTTGGATAGTATTTCCTGGGCACAGAGTACTGAGTCCACCTTTAAGGCTAGAGCGAGGTGGTAACTGGTTCAATTGACAGCCTCTAGACACTTCACCTACCACCTCTGCTCTCTCTACAGACAGCTGCAAGTGTCCGCCAGTAAAACTCACTCAGAAAGTTTACCTGAAGAATAACTACAATTATGGTAAGCGACCTTTATTGGGACCAAAAAAGGGGGGGGGGGGGGGGGGGGGGCGGTGCTGGAGAGTGTTCCTCAAACAAATTCACTTATACATTTGAATGTAGTAGTTGGCGTTATCCATCAGGATCCATGTGCAAATTCTGTTATCTACAGTTTTAAGAAAATGATAGATTTCTGACAATTCTGAAATCCGTGTTAGTTTTAAATCAAATGATGTTATGTAAAATAAGAATTTTAGTTTGTTCCACGGGATTTCGGTGGCACCGTCTAAATGTGTTAAAAGTTAAACCCCACAGTCTGCTTGGAAGGACATATTGGGTGCATAATATTTACCAGCTAGCCAGCATTATTTTCACCCTTGACTAAGCAATGCCTCTACTAAATAAGACCATAAGACATAGGAGTGGAAGTAAGGCCATTCGGCCCATCGAGTCCACTCCGCCATTTAATCATGGCTGATGGGCATTTCAACTCCACTCACCAGCATTCTCCCCGTAGCCCTTAATTCCTTGTGAAATCAAGAATTTATCAATCTCGGCCTTGAAGCCATTTAGCGTCCCGGTCTCCACTGCACTCTGCGGCAATGAATTCCACCGGCCCACCACTCTCTGGCTGAAGAAATGTCTCCACATTTCTGTTCTGAATTTACCCCCTCTAATTCTAAGGCTGAGCCCACGGGTCCTAGTCTCCTCGCCTAACAGAAACAATTTCTTAGCATCCACCCTTTCCAAGCCACATATTATCTTGTAAGTTTCTATTAGATCTCCCCTTAACCTTCTAAACTCCAATGAATACAATCCCAGGATCCTCAGCCGTTCCTCGTATGTTAGACCTGCCATTCCAGGGATCATCCGTGTTAATCTCCGCTGGACACGCTCCAGTGGCAGTATGTCCCTCCTGAGGTGTGGGGCCCAAAACTGGACACAGTACTCCAAATGGGGCCTAACCAGAGCTTTATAAAGGCTCAGTAGCACATCGCTGCTTTTATATTCCAACCCTCTTGAGATAAATGACAACATTGCATTTGCTTTCTTAATCATGGATTCAACCTGCATGTTTACCTTTAGAGAATCCTCGACCAGCACTCCCAGATCCCTTTGTACTTTGGCTTTATGAATTTTCTCACTGTTTAGAAAGTAGTCCATGCTTGTATTCTTTTTTCTAAAGTGCAAGACCTCACATTTGCTCACGTTGAATTTCATCAGCCATTTCCTGGACCACTCTCCCAAACTGTCTAGATCCTTCTGCAGCCTCCCCACTTCCTCAGTACTACCTGCCTGTCCACCTAACTTCGTATCATCTGCAAACTTCGCTAGAATGCCCCCAGTCCCTTCATCCAGATCATTAATATATAACGTGAACTGCTGCGGCCCCAACTCTGAACCCTGTGGGACACCGCTCGTTCCGAAAAAGAACTCTCTGCCTTCTGTCAGACAGCCAATCCTTAATCCATGCCAGTAGCTCACCTCGAACACCATGGGCCCTCACCTTACTCAGCAACCTCCCATGTAGCATCTTATCAAAGGCCTTTTGGAAGTCTAGATAGACCGCATCCACTTTGTTTCCCTGGTCTAACTTACTTGTCACCTCTTCAAAGAATTCTAACAGGTTTGTCAGTCACGACCTCCCCTTACTAAATCCATGTTGACGTGTTCTTATCCGACCCTGCTCTTCCAAGAATTTAGAAACCTCAGCCTTAACGGTGGATTCTAGAATTTTACCAACAACCGAGGTTAGGCTAATTGGCCTATAATTTTCCATCTTTTGTCTCGATCCTTTCTTGAACAAGGGGGTTACAACAGCGATCTTCCAATCATCCGGGACTTTCCCTGACTCCAGTGACTTTTGAAAGATCTCAACCAACGCCTCCGCTATTTCCTCAGCCACATCCCTCAGAACTCTAGGATGTAACCCAATCGGGGCCAGCAGATTTGTCAATTTTAAGACCTTTTAGCTTTTCTAGCGCTGGGTAAACCGTGGAGGTTTGACATAGAAAGTATTAGAATTGCTGCCACGCCTAAACTTATACTGACTTTGCGCAAATTTGGTAAGAGCAGTTAATTTCCTGGCACAGGGCCCAGGGCTTATCACAACTGCTCGGCTCACCCACGTGAGCAGGGAGGAAATGAAATGAGCTCCAAGCACCGATGGCTCCCCAACAATATGCTGCTGAGATGAGGCGCTTTGCGCAAGTAAACGCTGTTTTTGTGTGTGTATGTTTTTAAATTTGGAGTCTCATTCCAGTCATTCGCGCCAAAGTGAAAGAGGTGAGAAATAAATGTCACGACGTCGCCACGACGGTGGAAGTGAAAGATGTCCTGAAATCTTCCCTGGTGAATATCCCAAAGGAAACGGTGACGCTTCACACGAGTTCGGCGTGTCTCTGTCCTGAAATTAAAACCAACGAGGAGTATATTATCATGGGCTACGAGGATGAGGAGAGAGCAAGGTACACACAGACATCTTGCACTGTTGCGAGCCTGTTGTGACTTTTGGTTGTTGCTGGGGAATTTAATTGAGTTGCACTTGGTGCTTTCTTTCTTCATTCCGCAGATTACTTTTGGTGGAGGGTTCCATAGCTGTGAAATGGAAGGATCGACTTGGGAAAAGGATCAAGGTAAAACTCCGTGGGTGCTGGAGGTCTGATACAACAGCAGAGAATGCTGGAAATACTCAGCACCTCTGGCCGCCCCTTTGTCGAGAGTCAGGCAGGTTCTGTGGAAACCAGCCACGCCCTGGTTCTTTCTGTATAGAGGCACTGAGTATTTCCAGCATTGTCTGTGCTCCAGATCGCGTTAAACCGTCCATCTCTCTTTTAGTTTTAGTTTTGAACATTAAAGAAAGGTCATGATAATACTTGGCGGGAAAATGTGGCGAGAGTGTTGAACGCCCTTAGCTTTCGTTGATTTTCCAGTGTTCGTATTTCTGAAAGCGAAATCTTCGTGTATGATCTGTGAGTTAAATTGGTGTTTTGTCAATATCAGAACTGGGACCAGAAGCTCCGCCAGGATAGGAGAAAAGGGAGGAGCGGCCTACAAAACAGAGAGAAGCGTCTACAGCCCAGAGACACAGCAGTTGCATCCAAACAGAGGAGCAAAAGCAGGAATGCAAAGGCAGCACGTCAGTAAACATTTTGCACGAGAAGTCCTTCGGACAATATAAAAAATGTCTGCATTCTTGGAGTGGCACAAGAAAATTGCACTATTGCACGTATGTCCTAATAACGACTATGAAATTTAGCTATTCTATAACTTTGTCTTTTTGTCCTTTTTTGCACGATTATTAGTGTTGTAAAAACGAAAGCAGCATCGAATCCCTGCACTGTCCTCGTTTGTGAAGACTGTCTCAGAATACGCTGGGAGTGAGTTTGACGAGCTGCTATTAATCCGATGGTACACATTTATTGCGTTTCTAGGTTACGCAACCCTGAGACTGTGGTCACATATTTCATTGAAAGAATGTCTGAACAAGGGTCTGGAGTGTGTAAGGATCAGAATGTTCTGGTATCGTTGATGTCTCAAGGCCAAGATTGTTTAGCCCCTAAAAAACAGAATTGTTGCATGTCAGATCTGATGACCCTGATGATGATGTATGTACAAGTTGCTCAGTTAAGGCAGTATTGTGAGCTAAGAAGCATAGGGACGACCAACAGCACTTGTAAAACAAACACTGGATATAAACATGCCAATATTATTTGGTTGCTTGTTTCATCAGCCTTATCCAATTATATCTACAATTAGTAACAGAGAAAAACGTACAAACTGCAAGATGATTGTGTGATAGAAAGATACGAAGCAAAGCTTGCATTTAAATTAGTTTTAAAATGTTATGTTTTATGAACTATTAAATAAATAACTTTCAAAATCATTTGACTGAGTTTATTAATGAAAATATAAGCCTACTCCAGTATTACGGATACAAGAAACAATGATTTAGTGCAGCTTTATTTGTGATCTTCCACTAAAGACATTCTGAGAGTGAGGTCACCGCTATAATACATAGAATTTGATTTAAGTTTTCAAGCCTTCAAAACAAGGTGGTTTAGTGATTAAAGTAGTGACATTTAATTTTGTGGCTAATAGTTTCCAAAGCTGAATATTTTGAAGCATGAAAAAGTTCCAAGTACAGTAATGTGTTAATTTGTTTTTTTTATTTCAAATTATTTCTTCTTTACCTAACCTGTATTAACTTTATCTGACAATCTTAAATGGATTAGACTGTTAGAAACCCTAAGCCAAACTTTTACTGCTTGAGAGAAGACTTAATTCAATAAGACAAAACGAATGATTTTTTTTTTCATTTTCCCAGACACACATCAGTTCTGTGAGGTTATCTGATTAGAAAATCAGCTGAAAAAGCCAAAACCCAGCAACATTATTTGAGTGACATAGTCCAACTATTTGAGCCAACAAGCATTTGAGAGGAAAGCAGATACAGTGCTCCTTGTGTTACAGGTTACTTGATTAAATATAAAGATGAACAAATTGTTTGTTGTACGGAGTTAAATACACTTGTTTTTTCAAAGTTAGCTCAACGCACAATTCCCAGGGCAAGGGATAGATTATATCGACATAAATGATGTAATGATAGTCAAACTTTTAGTAACTGACAACAATATGAGTTGTATTAAGAACCCAGTTCATGCATGTCCATGTAGCATCAAAGCATAAGATTGGATTAAAATGTCACCATATATCCTGTCAGTGCCATTGATTCTGAGATTCAGTAAAATAATAACAAACTGTTAATTTAACAAAACACGGCTCACAAACAGAATTTGATCCAGCTAATTAAATGTTGCATAAATTAGATTATTATAAACTGAACTTATTATAGTTTTATGTTTCAACTGTTTTTGGTTCTGAATTACAGTTTTAACCACTTTCTGGGCCAATCCATGTCAACATAAAATATCCATGACTAGGTAACTAAGGTTTTGTAGCTCCCACTCATGTCTTTTAATAGTTTCCTTGTGTTTAGTTCAGTAACAAGGAAAAACATCTGAATGTTTAAAGACACAACCTATTGGCAAACTTGCAGTTAAGTAGGAAAAAAGAAATAGCATTACACTTTTAACTGATCAATGTGTCAGACCAGTAAAAATGTAGGCAAACTGAAACAAAATATTTCATGGTAAGGTGGATTCCTGCTCAGAAGCATTTACAACAATTGTGTCAATACAATAGCACACTAACACATTTACAATGCAAAGTAGTTCTGTTTTATTTTCATGGATATTAGAAAGTATAATACACTCAACTCCCATTGAAAGGCACTAAATGTTTTCAATAGAATCTTAAGGCCATGCTATAAATAATATTAGACATGTTATAAACAACACTGAAGATTACACATTGAGTTTGTTTCATAACTTTGTTGCTTACGAGATATCTATTTAGCTTAATTTCTGGATTGTTTATCATATTGTTGGACATGTCACATCATCCATAAACCTTTATGCTGCACCCTGTATTAAATAAAATATCTTTATATCAGTTATATTTTATAGAATTAAAAACAATTTTTCACATAATGGAAAAATACAATAAATTGCCAGTAACTGGATTTAATTTACATTTCAACATTACAAATAAATTATTGCTTTTTTTGTCAATCTGCTAGAAGGCACAACAGTAGACCTTTTGAATTTGTTAAGGCACAATACAAAGTGTAGGATTATTGAGGAGAGCATAACAGAGCTCAGATCAGCTTTAACCGCGCCCCTTCCCCCCCATTGATCTCTCACTCAAAAGACCAGCAGGGTACGAAAGGGTGAGATTTAGCATTCTTGCCAGGAAAACAATGACATTACTATATTACCAATGAATTGTGGTGATTTAGTTCCCACCACTTAAGAACTCCAAGTTAAGGGTTCAAATAGTCTGAAAGCTCATCCTCAAAGGCCATTAACAGTAAGGCTAATTAAAAGAATTAATTTTCCAATGAGCATGTGGTACCTAAATAAATGTTTCCAACATTGCCTTCCCTTTGCAAACCATCTATCAGCTACAAAACAGGTTTGCAAGTCTTTTTCTATCAAAACAAACTCTGATCAATAGCAGTAGGTAAGATTCAAGAAAGATGTGCTGTGGAATGTCTGTCAACACCCCCTCCCATACTCCGCTCTGACAGAACACTACATTTTGATATAGTACTCCATCTAGCAGCTAGGTTAAAAACTAAATGAAACCAACCAACTAAGATTAGTGGATTAAAATTGCAAGCAGTCGAGAAGACAACCTTTTGACCTTTCGTTTAGCAGACCAGCTATCTACTTCTATCCGTAAATGCTTATAATTCAGAGAAACTCAATTACTTCTGTTCGTCCAATATTTTCGAAGCTATCTCCTTCATCTCTTTTATTCCTCTTTCATTGCACACCACTTTTTTTGAGTGTGAGCAAAGGCAGGCAACAATTCATGGCCGTTTGAAAGTGCTGCTTTTGATTTGGCTGCTGAAGGAGTGAATGAAAGCACTGTAGCCTTCCCCTGGTGACCTCTCACTTTTTCTGTGGAAGCATCTAATGTCTCTTTAGCACCTAATGGTCTTTATCTAAAGAGTAAGATTCAACTGACACGAGGATTTCAAAGTTTGGAGAATCTTAGGCTTTCCACCATTTCACATACACAATACATCAGCGCATGGATATATGTCTCAGTGCTAGTGGACACATCTGTTGAACCTACTTATAATAAACGTAGACATGAGCTAGTCTCAGTTCATGATGTAAAGAGAGTCAGCTGTAGTGTTCCTGCCTCTGAAGCAGGAATTTCACATTCTACTACATTATGCTATTCAGAATAGATGGATAGAAGATATCAGCATTAGATAATGAGTGGCCTGTTTTTGAAGAAGATCCATACTACAGATGCAAAGAATCATGTTACTATTCCCCTGACCTATTATTGATATTCATCCTGTAACCATTAAGCAGGAACAACCAAACCAACTCTGAGTCAAACAGAATAATGTCAGCAGGTCAGGTTGCATTTGTAGGGAAGAATTGAATCAATGTGACTGTATGAAAGGTGAATGACCTGAAATATTAACTTGTCCTCCTCACAAAAGCTGTCTGACCTGTTGAGTATTTTTTGGTTCTTATTTTAGATTTGATCATCCATGGTATTTTTCAATAATCATATCAATCATGAAAAATTTTTTGTTGTGAAACAATTTAAAAATAAGAAACTTTCTCTGTACTGGAATCAACTTCGGAGGACAGTAATTTTTTTTTCAAAAGATTAAAAGCTTGATTTGAAAATGTTGATTCCATTTCATTGGAATAGTTTAAACATCTGTCATTTTAAAAATGTGAACTGAAGTAGCACTGCTCACATACTAGAAATTTAGGCCAAAACCACAATTTCAGAAAGTAACATTTCTGGAGAGACTTGCGCAATCAAATACATTTCAGATGAACATAAGTGCTTTGTATTTGCTATATGGATTATGCATCTCAGAATAATTATTTAATCATGAAAACTGACATATGCATTACTACATTCTGGATTCTATTTTTTTGAGGATTGAATGAACTTTTAAAGCATTTCTCTCCCTTGATCTTCTATTATTTTGTCTGCACTACTTAAAGAAGAAATTGTAGAAAACATACAGAGACATGGGATGTCCTCTGTTACTTCTCTAATGGGTTAAGTGCTCAGCTTTTCTCCAACATTTTTTTGATTGTAGTACATTAAATAGCAGGACCAATGTCTGGGACTATGTGGAGAGTCTAAGATGTGAATCTACATCTTTTGGTTTGGTTATGTAGCCACCGGAATCCCACCACATAAAATGACCGTGTGTAATAACTCTAGTTAAATTAATTTAAAGCCAGATGTTAGCACAATGCCAAATGAAGACTCATCCACAAATTTTCCGACTTTTGTTAAGATTGAAAATTATTTAAGAAACCTCCATCGTCCAGTACTTTGGAAAACAATTGGAACACCAACATTTCATGCCAGTGATTAATCTAGACTGTTTCATAAATACCTTTAACATTTGAGGATTGGAAACATAGGGTGCAATGAATCTCATGAACCC
Source organism: Chiloscyllium plagiosum (assembly GCF_037043375.1). Lineage (NCBI taxonomy): Eukaryota > Metazoa > Chordata > Chondrichthyes > Orectolobiformes > Hemiscylliidae > Chiloscyllium > Chiloscyllium plagiosum. Next base: position 44,364,509 of record NW_028270145.1, read on the forward strand.
TTTCCCCACTCATATAGAGAAGGTGGAGTGGCGAAGTAACAAAAGGTTGGGATGGTGAGGTTGAGGATGTGCCATGCTTGTCATCTACCTGCTTTCACTGACATCTTACCAGTGATTATTTAGGTGGTCCACCTACTGACTTTTGAGCCAAATGAAGCTCTTTCATGGCCAATGACTAATCATTTATGAGCCTCCTCCCACCACTGTTGATATTTTACCAACATGAAGGACATGCCTATGATACATGGTGAAGCTTCAAGATATAGCCTGGTTAGCTGCTATAGGATCAGGAGTAGGGTGGGTGGGGGAGTGAGGGTGTTCCTCCTGTTTTCGAAACTGTCATTCATGGAGACCCAGCCTAGCAGAAATAGCAGAAACACTCTATATTCCACTTTCTGGGACCTGACTGACTGGCCCAGGTGAGGCCAGTCCACTTACTTGAAGCTTTATCGATGCTCCACTCCTAGTGGTGCCACTGGCACTGCAGGGATTCATGGGCCTCTGATTGGTCACCAGCCTTCGGAGGCAGGTCCTTCCCCACATGCCTTCACATCCCACCCCACATCCCACCCCTTCTTTGAGCCAGAAGCTATGACCCTAGGTAATGGTAAATCCTAGCCAAGCCTTCCAGGGTCACTGGAAGGGGACTCACCTCTGATGTTCCAGCAGTTGGCCCCACCTCCGGGTAAAATTCACCTCAAAGGAATTTCAAAGCATAACAAAAGAACAGATTTTTTGAGCTCACTTTCTACCATGCAGGGTGTTCCAGGAAGAAATGATAATGGAGTTGTTGATTAATCATGGTCATCCTCTCTAATAACACCCATCCCTCCACACTCCCACCCATCCCCACCCCAGGTGACCAGTGCTGAAGAACCTTCCCTAACCATGGCTGGATTTTTCCAGTTCTCTGAAGATATATTAGCAATTGGGCTGGAGGTTTGGAGGTCTACAGCACATGCTATTGGGTGGGTTATCTAATGTGTTCCCACTGATGTGGAATATTCCCAAAATAGGAAACGTCAGTAGTGTTGTCACTCAATAATCAGAAGGAAGTGATCATTACATCAATTAGCCAATAGCAGCTTCTTTCTGCCACATTTTACTGGCCAGGTTGTACTCTTCCAATGGATTCCCAGTGGATGTGGAGACGATCCTCTTTAATGACTGCTCCACGACCCACTTAAGGGTCTCCTTAGCTGCAACGCTGGAGCGTTAACTCCTCAAATTGCCTACCTGAATCTTTACAGCAAATAAAAAATATTTCCCTACCCCTCGAGTTTGCAACATCATGGAGGTGCCATCTTCCTCTTGCCACCTCAGCACCTCGATTGATGGAGCTGCCAACCCAAATACTGGACCAGTAACTCTCAGTGGTGGGCTACCAGGGTCACAAACTGGTTTTAGTCCTGGCAGTGGGAGAAACCTGGACTTGAGAACATTAAGGCTGTTGGATCCAAAGCTACTTGTTCATCCTGAGCATGCTGCCCTCACCATATTTCACATTTTGAATTGATCACATAATGACTCTAAGTATGATCATTCAACGGAAATGTATTTAATAAATCAGCATTAGCTGTTTCCACTATCTTCCTCACTCCTCTGGTTCATAGATTTGCTACTCCCATAGGACTTTGGAGTCATTAGCAAAAGTAAGGGATCTGACCCTCTCGGCCTGCTCTGCTATTCAATAAAATCAAGGCTAATCTAGTTCTAGTCTTAGCTTCACTTTACTGTCTGCGACCCGTAAACCTTGATTCCTGTATCTATCAACAATTGGTTCCCCTATCAATCACAGATCTTTCTAGCTCAGCCTTGAATAAATTGCAGGACCCAGCATCCACTACCTTCTGAGAAAAGAATTCTACAATCTAACAAGCCACAGACAAAAACAAAATCTAATCTCTATCTTATTCTTAAACTAAGTCTTTCCCACAAGTGCAAACATCCTCTTGGTATGCAATCGAGTTAGACCGCTTGGTACCTTGTATTTTTCAATGAGATTATCTCTCATTCTCCTAACTGTGATGGCTGCAGATCTAACCCTGTTCAACCTTTCCTTTTATCATAACTCTTACACGTCAGGAATGAGTGGAGTGAACCTTCTCTGAACTGTTTCTAAAGCAATTACGTATTACAAGTCAGTTTTCAATATTCTCCATTTGTACAATGGCATACCCAATTCAAGTGATCATCCCTCACAATTGAAACTCTCTATCTCTGCAACCAGTTGGCAGGCATTCTTCTTCCTACTGCAAAAACATCTGATCAGCTTTGCTCACTACCACCAAACTTATTGCTAATGGTAGCTAGAACCCAAATACTTTTCTTTCCACTTGTTATTTTGCCATTTCAGTAATTGGCCTTCCAAACATATTTCTCCACATGCAAAACATTTTGTATTCCGCTGCAGTGAAATTCAGCGATTACCCTGTCTGCTGGATTCCTAAACAGAATTTTATTGGAATTATGCAAAGTAGCCTGAGTCCAAGTCTAATGATTGACTTCAGCTCAACTTGGAACCAGAATGGGCCATCACAAATCGAAGGCAAATGCAGCTACAATAACTGGTCTCAAAACTCTCATTCCAAAGTTGTAGGAACTTTGCTCTGGTTTTTAAGTTTTTTTTGTTCAAAATCACACCAAGCAACTTCAGTTTTGGCTTTGCCCTCTTCAACTGACCAAATGCATATTTTATCTTTGATCTCAACACATATTTCCATGCTATTGATTTAGTTGTTTTGCACTAATGTGTGCTAAACTTGAGAGCAGAAATATCTCCATATTTGGACATGTATTAAGTGACTATTTAAAATATATTTTAAATTAAAATTACTGTCCAATTAAAAAAGTAACAATTATTTCACAATTGGTGCTTTTTTAATGAGTAAGTGCTTGCAGACTCCTGGAACATATCTGTAGTTAAATTAGTACCTATTGACCGAATCTTACCATCTTTTGGCTAAATTTCATTTTCATTGAGTTCTACAGAAAGTTTTGCTACATGTGACCCAAAGGATTTCATGTGCTTCACTCAGAAACACACCTTATTTCTACCTTCCACCATTCTAAGGCACCCCTTTTGACTGTTGCTTGCCCAATTCTCCCACTTGCCATAGCTTGAAGTATTCTCCACCTCCAGGATATCCTGGGGTCCCTGGCATCAGTGCCACCTTGAACAGGCATTGTGCATCAAGTCAGCCCTGTCAGTCGAGTGCTGCCCTGCATGGTTTGTGATATTTGCCCTGGATATGGCTGATAAGGAGAAACTGTTGCCTTGTTTTGCAGACATGGACCTCAAGGTCCTGGTTGATGGAGTCAGGCAAAGAAGGGACATTGTCTTTCCACATGATATGCGGAGGAAACTGTGACACCAGACCTTACCAACCTGGCCTGACGTTGTCACCCTGGTCAGTGCAGTCTCAGTTGTCTGCAGGAATGTCCAGCAAGTTAGGAAGAAAGTCAATAACCTTCTGCACATTGCCCGATAAGGGCCATCATCTTCTCTCTGCTCCCTCACACTCACTATATCTCTGCTAGTGTACACACATCCCACCAGGGCTCAAGCTTTGCCACTCTCAGTATAGCCTGTATTATCTCCTTTCACACTCTCATCCAGCCAACTCATCCAATTCCCTCAGACCGATAAGCTTGCATAGCCTCTGTGCTGCCTACTTACTTATTCGAGACACCTCAATACATTTCCCCCAACTGTACAGCACTAACAACTAAGCTATCCAATCTCTCCATTTTTTTTCTTATTCCAGGAGTAAATAGCCCATATTAAGGCAGAAAGGGTCAAGGTGGGTGGTGGTGTGCATGATATAGGGCTCCTCACTCTCTATGAAGAGAGGATCGTGACCCTGACCACCCTGAGCGGTTGAATGACCATGCCCTGATTTTAAACTGATATCAGAAACTGCCCTTGACTTACTGTGTTGCCCCCCCCCCCAGACTGAAGGGACTATATGATTGAGGATTACTCCTTTTGAACTTTGCATTTTGGCCATTTGGTTGATGGACAGGAAGTGTGTTTGCTGAAATTGCTCTGCACTTGGTGAAGATGTGAGATTGAAGTAGCACAGTGCTGTACAGCAAGATGTCCATCTTCTTGGCTGATAGCTGATGGCTGCTGACAACTCTGACAAGCTGCCTGGCTTTGTGTCTCCTCTAAAGTGTTAGGTGAAGGGGTAAATGTAGGGGAATGGGTCTAGGTGGGTTGCTCTTCGGAGGTTCGGTGTGGACTTGCTGGGCCGAAGGGCCTGTTTCCACACTGTAAGTAATCTAAGTAAATTTAAGTAAAAGGCAATTCAAGACAGAAGGGCAAAACACTAGAAACAAGGCAAGGCAGTGGATGCTGTGAGCATCCAGGTAGGCGCTGAGTAAGCAAGTGTTAAGAGCACAAGCAAAAACTCTTAGTTGCAGCCTGGTCTGATCTGTGAACTGGGAGCCTTTCATGTATACAGAGGATCCTTGCAAAAATACTGTATTTATGTAACCTCTGACCAATTGGGGCAAATTATTAATGATAAGGAAAAGTGAGGCAGGTGATTCAATACACATCCAGTTAGGCACTTAGCGAGCAAGAGAGCTGCCTTGAAACACAGCCTGGTTCAAGCCATGAGCTAGATGCCTGTTCCTGCATACAAAGTGTCCTGTGTCAAAAGTGCTAAACTGTACTCTAAATGGATCACAGATGTGCCATAATTAGATTCCCTACAGTGTAGAAACAGACCCTTTGGCCCAACCAGTCCACACCGACCATGCGAAGAGTAACCCACCTAACACTACGGGCAATTTAGCATGACCAGTTCACCTGACCTGCACATCTTTGGACTATGGGAGGAAGCTGGAGCACCCAGAGGAAACCCACGCAGACACGGGGAGAACATGCAAACTCCACACAGACAGTCACCCGAGGTTGGAATCGAGCCTGCGACCCTGGTGCTGTGAAGCAGCAGTGCTAACCACTGAGCCACCATGCCACCCCATGGTTCAGTCATATATCAGATGCCAGTGTATATGAACAGGAGTACATGTTACCCCTGCCCATTGACTGTCTCTTGAGATGTTAGTGCTAGCTGTCCATGATGGAAATCCGGAGAAGCAAGTCACTAGGTATCCACTCCAACTTTTCATTTCTGAAATTGTCAACAGTTAGTTTTTATTTATTTAGATTTTCCTGGTTATATTTTTAAAATTATTTTATTAAACAATACACAGTTTATAAAACAATTAACGTTAACAGTTTTTATTTTTTTTTCCCTTAACCCCCACACTACCGCCTAAGTGCGGTAGTGCTTATTTTATCCCCAGCACCCATGGTGTGTGTGTGCAGGTGTGAGACACAGTGAAAGACACAAAGTGCACCAATCTTTATTCAATTTCCACCACCAGGAAGACAGGAAAACACCCAGGTGGCCAGTGACAAACACTGCCCTTCACATCAAAGGGCAGTGCTGTGTGATCAAAACAGTGAAGGGGAGGGTAGGGACTAAATCAAAATAGAATTGGAGGGAGAAATAATGCACTCCACTCCCTGCGGCGCCCACCTCTCCCTGAACAACTCCAGGGTGTTGGTCGACACCGCGTGCTCCTTCTCCAAGGACACCCGGGCCCTAACGTAACCGCGGAAGAGGGGCAGGCAGTCGGCCTTAACGACCCCCTCCACGGCCCGCTGCCTGGACCTGTTGATGGCCAGTTTGGCCAGGCCCAGGAGCAGACCCACGAGGAGGTCTTCAGACCTGCCCTCCTTCCTCCGCACCGGGTGCCCAAAGATCAGGAGCGTGGGACTGAAGTGCAGCCAAAAACAGAGGAGAAGGTTTTTAAGGAAATCAAAAAGAGAGTGCAAACGCCCACACCCAATATACACGTGGTCCACGGACTCCACAGCACCGCAGAACAAGCAGTTGGGCTGGGAGTCCGTGAACCACCGCAATCTGCGGTTGCAGGGGACTGCTGCGTGCAACACCCTCCACCCCAGATCCCCGAGAGAAAGGGGGAGGACTCCCGCGTAGAGAGCCCTCCACTGGGGATCCCCACCGCCCGGTGGCAAATGGGCACGCCAAGGCGTGTCCGGACGGTGGATAAGGGAGAAGAGGTGGATGGTGTGCAGCAGCAGTCTGTACAGGGCTCTTCTTTTTATATCCCTAAACAAAACAAAATTAAAATTTCGGAGGTGGCTCAGGTTGTGGGGCACAGGCTCCCGCGGGAAGTACGGGACCTTGGGGCCAATGTGAAATTCCGTCCGGGCTGGGGTGAGCGCGGACGGGATCCCACCGCACACCTGAGCGTCCTCCAACTGGTGCACTACGTCGGGTCCGAGCACCGCCGTTTTAAGGCGTCGGGTTAACAGTTTTTATTCAGCGAGTGGTAGATTAGGAGAGTATATGTTAATGATGTGGGATTAAGTAATAATGAGAGTAATAATGATCAATACTCTCCATTAATAGGCCTCTCAGTACTCCCTAGTGAGAATCATGCCCCAATGTCTGGAATTTAGGTAGGAAGTGTGACTTGTTGCTCGTAACGTCAAGAAATGTCTCTCATTCAACTTCTCACTTAATTCTCCCAAATCTATCACCATCGTTCATGTCACTCAAGGGTTGGAATATTTTGCTCTATACCGCAACAGAACTTCACTGTGTCCCACAAACTCATTTCCCCTATATCTCCGCCTCTCAACATAGCTCAACACCTCCTATATGGTACAATTCCAAATTTTTGTATGTGTCTTTTGGCCTTAAAGTGAGCTGAGATACTTTCCAGCAGAAAAAGATGAGGCACAGCAAAGATATAAAGGAATATTAAACATAATTAAAGTCCAGATTCATGGTGTAGTTAGAAAATATCATTATGCCATGGAGAAAGCCAAGAAAGCTGTGATTAAGCTAAACACAGACAAATACAGTGGCACAGTGGTCAGCACTGCTGCCTCACAGCGCCAGAGACCTGGGTTCAATTCCCACCTCAGGCGACTGACTGTGTGGAGTTTGCACATTCTCCCCGTGTCTGTGTGGGTCTCCTCCGGGTCCTCCGGTTTCCTCCCACAGCCCAAAAATGTGCAGGGTAGGTGAATTGGCCATGCTAAATTGCCCGTAGTTTAGGTGTAGGGGAATGGGTCTGGGTGGGTTGTGCTTCGGTGGGTCGGTGTGGACTTGTTGGGCCGAAGGGCCTGTTTTCACACTGTAAGAAATAAAATCTAATACATAGTGAAGGTGACAGAATATTGGTTCTTTGGAATGGTGCATACGCTCTATGGAGTTCAAGCCAAGTCCTGAAAATATCTTACCTATCTCTGAGATGGAACTCCAAGAGGCAAGAAATAGTAGAGAACTTCCCTTGGCCTGACCTAGCATGACTTCTTTCATGCCTCACTGGTCAGCACACCCAGCAGCAGGAGTTGGCAAGATAGGATGTTTAAGTGGAAGTAGTCTGAGAGGTGTTTCAGCAAATTTAGAGGAAGTAATATAGAAGGAGACAAGTCTGTCATACTGCTACAGAAATAAACCTGGCTGCATGTAGATGCTTCTACAAAAGGACTGGGAACAGTCCCAATACTTAAGGGAAAACTGATGGCATTTCCATTCAACACTCTATCATCAGCTGAGGCCAGATATGCCAAAATAGAAAATAATCTTTTGGCGGTTATGTATGGATGTGTGAAATTCCATACATACCTCTGTGGGAGAAAGTTCATAGTGAAAAGCAATCCTTGTCCACTAGATCAGCCTTACAAGAAAAATCTGTAGAACACGAGCAAAATGAAGATTGCAGAAGTTACTCTTAATTCATCAAAGTTAGGATTCCAACCTGAAAGATAAACCAAGAAGAGAAATGGTGCTTGCAGATGCCTTATTTCAATTGTTGCCACAAGAGAAACATGACATAAAAGATCTAGTTATAAGGATGTATCATCTAGTGGATATAACTTAAGCAAAACATTTTTAATGTATTTGTTGATGGAACGTGGACATCATTGGCTATTTATGACCGATTCACCTTTGAGAAGGTGATAGTGAGCTATCTGAACCACTGCAGGTTCTGGGTGCTGTCAGGATTTTGTTACAGTGACACTGAAGGATCAGTGACGTTGTTCCATGCCAGGTTGATATGTCACTGGAAAGGAACTTACGATGTTAGCGTTCCCTTGCATCTGCTACCTCTGTCATTTGGGGTAGTCGAGATTCAAGTTTAGAAGGTGCTGTTACTGCAGTGTATACTATACTATCTGTTGGTGGTGGAAAGAATGTGTGCTTGAGGTGGCTGATGAAGTATTGATCAAGCAGGTTGCTTTACCCTGGTTCGTGTTGAGTGTTGTTAATGTGCACTCATCCAGGCAGATGGAGCATACTCCATCATATTCCTGATTTATGCCTTATAGATAATACACAGATTTTGGGGAGGTATCTGCTACTCTGTACAGAATACCTAGTCTGCTTTTGTAGACACAGTATTGAAACAACTACTCTCATTCAGTTTTTGGTCAGTGGTAACCCCAGGATATTAACAGTGGGGACTCAGTGATGATATTGTCACTGAATATCAAGAAATGATAGCTGGGTTTTCTCTTGTTGGAAATGCTCGTTTTCTGGCCTTATGTGGTGCCTAAGTTACATCTTTGATAACACATTATTATAATACATTATTATTGAGTACTGAGAAGATTTGTAGCTCAGGTTGAAGTTCTGGTTGTAGGTTTGCTCGCTGAGCTGGAATGTTCACTTTCAGATGTTTCGTCATCATACTAAGTATCATCTTCAGTGAGCCTCTCGATGAAGCACAGATGATGTAACCCTCTTTCTATTTAAATGTTTGGGTTTCCTTGAGTTGGTGATATCATTTCCTGTGGTGACACCATTTCCTATGGTGATGTCATTTCCTGTTCTTTTTCTCAAGGATGATAAATGGGATCCAAGTCAATGTGTTTGTTGATAGAGTTCCGGTTGGAATGCCATGTTTCTAGGAATTCTCATGCATGTCTCTGTTTGGCTTGCCCTGGGATGGATATGTTGTCCTAAGTCGAAGTGGTGTCCTTCCTCATCCATATGTAAGGATACTAGTGAGAGTGGGTCATGTTGTTTTGTGGCTAGTTGATGTTCATGTATCCTAGTGGCTAGTTTTCTGCCTATTTTTCCAATGTAGTGTTAGTTAAGTTCTTGCACGATATTTTGTAAATGATATTAGTTTTGCTTGTTGTCTGTCCAGGGTCTTTCAAGTTCATTAGCTGCTGTTTAGTGTGTTTGTGGGTTTGTGGACTACCATGATGCCAAGGGGGCTGAGTAGTCTGGCAGTCATTTCTGAGATGTCTTTGATGTAGAGGAGAGTGGCTGGGGTTTCTGGACATGTTTTTTCTGCTTGTTGGGTTTGTTACAGTTCTTTAGGTACCCGTTCTTTTTGAATACACTGTTCCCCTGCACTGCAAGTTCCTCTGTGCTGTAGTGTGTGGTGGCTTGTTAAAATTTAGTTGTAATGCAGCTTAGTTTGTGGATGTTGGGGTGATTGCTTCCGTAGTTCAATATTTGGTTTGTATGTGTTGTTTTCCTGTAGACACTGGTTCGAAGTTCCCCATTGACTGTTCGCTCTACTGTGACATCTAGGAATGGCAATTTGTTGTTGTTTTCCTCCTCTTTAATGAATTTTATGCCAGTAAGGGTATTATTGATGGTCTTGAAGGTTTCCTCTAATTTGTTTCACTTAGTTATGACAAAGGTGTCATCCACACAGTGGACCCAAAGTTTAGGTTGGATGATTGGCAGAGCTGTTTGTTCGAGTCTCTGCATTACTGTCTCTGCTAAGAACCCTGATATCCGAGATCCCATGGGCGTTCCGTTAGTTTGTCTGTAGACAAGAAGACATGACCCACTCTCACTAGTATCCTTACATATGGATGAGGAAGGAGACCTCTTCGACTGGGACAACACATCCATCCTAGGACAAGCCAAACAGACACATGCCCGAGAATTCCTAGAAGCATGGCATTCCAACCATAACTCTATCAACAAACACATTTACTTGATCCCATTTACCACCCCCTGCGAAAATGACATTGCCATAGGAAATGGTGTCATCACAGGAAATGACATCATCGATTCAAGGAAACCCAAATATATAAATAGAAAGCAGGCTATACCACCAGTTCTTCATCTGGAGCCAAACTGAAGATGTTACCTAGTATGGTGATGAAACGTCTAAAAATGAACCTTGCAGCTCAGCAAGCAAACCTATATCCAATACATTGTTATCATGTGGGAGTTTGAATTTTATAGTAGAGTTAAACAGATTTATGGACTTAGTGATTGTTTTTGAGGTCAGAAACTAATTTGAAGCAAAGAGCTCCAGCATTTCCAACAAAGTATATGTGTTAAGTGCTCAGTAGGATGTGTGTGAGTCTAACTGTTCAAGTGTTTTAAGACATTCAGAAAAATACATGGCTGGGGCCAATTGTAATTTGAGTTTGGAATCATGTTTTTGTTCAGAAGGAAATTGTTAACTTAGAATGAGGTAATATGTTAATTTGCAGACTCACTAGCTTGTGAGAGTTTCTAGATGTCTCCTGACTATCTGGAAATGAAAAAGAATCTAGGCTATCAAAATTGGAAAGAGACATACAAGTAAGAAATTAAAGATAAAAGATAGGAGTCACACTTCATCTGAATTATGTATCTATAAAGGGTATTGCTGGGCAAAAGTTTGAATTCTTCTAAGATCTCTCTAACTATTCCATGTATAGTTTTGTTTTCTTTCTTTTGTGTAATAAACTTGCGTTCTTTTGTTAAAGAACATTAGCAGCTAACCTTAAACACGTCCAGTGACAAACTACCATGGTAACTAAACTGCAAAAATAAAAACTTATGATCTATCAATCAGGTTTCACTCTGGATTCTGACTTGTCAAAATGATCATCAGCTCGAACCATAACATTTGCCATTTATCAGCACAAGCCTGAATATTGTCCACATCTTACTGAGCATGGACATGGATTGCTTCAGTATCTGAGGACTCATAAATAAACTTGAACATTGTGCAATCATCAGTGACCACCCTCACCAGAGCTTATGATGGAGAGGCAATGGTGAAGCTGAAGATGGTTGGACCTCAGATATTAATTACATTGAGCAACTCCAGTGTTGATATCCTGGAACCGAGGTAATTGACCTCTAATAAACACAACAACAATTATCTTCCTTTGTTGTAGGTACGATTCCAATCAACAAAGAGTTTTCCGGCTGACCCCTATTGAATTTGGTTGCTAGAGTTCCTTGATTCTTTAGTTGAAGAAATTATGCCTTGATGTCAAGAGCAGTCACTCCCACTTCATTTCTGGAATTCAGTTCTTTTGTCCACATTTGGACTTGAGTCTCATTAGGAAAGCAAACATCAAAGATGAAGAATTATAGGTGCTCTCTCCATATGACCCATGGATCGACTGATAGATTCAATAAACACACCCAGTGATATGGCCACATTGGCTGGTCACAGATGATGTCTAATAAGAAAATGTTTTTTGGCTGGATCCAGAATTATCATACCCAAAATAATGATGAGAGAATCTCTCCAGAAGTTACATGAAGACTAAAGGGGAATGGAGAAGTGTAAAACTCAGATTCAGATCAGTTGAGTACAGATAGGCATTTACATAGTCATTGAAAGTTTGGCATTTACATGTAGTTTATATCAGAAGTATAGGAATACACAGTAAAAAGCGGGATGAAATCTGCCATAGTACCAGACTATGGTGTACAGTGAGAATTGATTTATTCATGCACAATACTTTGAAGAGCAATATGAAATAATGGAACCCAACCCACTACCAAAGAACTTCTGATATTAATTAAACTGTATGGGTTAAACATCATCACTGAATTACCCAATGGGAACACAGGTTTATTGAAAGACACATCCAGACATTCAAGAGAATTTTCATGAAATGCTGAGAGATTAAGTAAGTCTCAAACATTGTCTTTCTGTCACTCTGAATGACACCTTTCCAGGCTGATGTAAAATCAACTGCACAGCTTATCATTGGTAAAAAGTATAAGACTTTGCCTATGCATTGTTATGGACAAGGCCAGACCACTCAAAACATCCTTAAGCAGGCAGCCCCAGACCATAACTTTGCAATTTGTTTTGGTAGGTGTAGTGAAAATTGCTGAAAATGTGTTGCTGGAAAAGCGCAGCAGGTCAGGCAGCATCAAAGGAACAGGAGAATCGATGTTTCAGGCATAAGCCCTTCTTCAGCCCGAAACGTCGATTCTCCTGTTCCTTGGATGCGGCCTGACCTGCTGCGCTTTTCCAGCAACACATTTTCAGCTCTGATCTCCAGCATCTGCAGTCCTCACTTTCTCCTGTACAGTGAAAATTACCCGGATTAAGTTAGTTAGGTTGACTACTAGATTTTAAAACAGACAGAACAATTATTCACAAAATTACACAATGAAACACAAAGAACAAATAAAGAACCCCTACAGATGTCAACCTATCCAACGAGGCTGAATTATGCTGATCCGAATATACATAACAGTCCCAATATGCAAACTCCCTTTAAAAACCAGCATAAATAGAACACATGCTGACAGGTTGAAGTTGAAGGGCCAAAAAGAGAGAGAGAGTTTCCACACAGTTCCCTGTTGAACTCCTCACCAGGTCAGACTGAACTAAACTGCTCAGCTCAGCTAGAGAGCTGACCACTCCCCTTTCATTATACAAATCACTTCTAAATCATGACCTGTTTGGCCTGAAGTCTAATCTGTTTATATATAAGCAAAAGGCCTCTGAATATCCTTTTCATCTCTGTACCAAAGAGACTGATCGGAGCCTGGCTTGGTTTATTACCCCTCTGAAAAAAAATCAAGGACAGAGTCTCCTTGAGCCAAGGAACAGCTTTTGGAAAAAAATGGGACTAGCTTTGTGACAGCATACAGAAGCAGCAGGCAATGAAGAAGGCAAGTAGTATGTTGGTTTTCATAGCGAGAAGTAAAGGAGCAGGGATGTCTTTCTGCAATTGTTCAGGACCTTGGTAAAACCACACCTGGAGCATTGTGGGTGGTTTTGGTCTCCTTATCTGACCAAGGATTTTTTTTAGATTCCTTACAGTGTGGAAACAGGCCCTTCGGCACAATAAGTCCACACCAACCTGCAACCCACCCAGACCCATTCCCCTACACCTAAAACTAAAGGCAATTTAGCCTGGCCAATTCACCTAACCTGCACATTTTTGGACTGTGGGAGGAAACCTGAGCACACCCACGCAGACACAGGGAGAATGTGCAAACTCCTCACAGTCAGTCGCCTGAGGCGGGAATTGAACCCGGGTGTCTGGCGCTGTGAGGCAGCAGTGCTAATCACAGTGCCACCGTGCCATCCACAATGTTCTAGTTTTGGAGGGAGTGCAAGAAAGGTCTATCAGACTGATTCCAGACTAGATCAGTTAGGATTATATTCACTCAAGTTTAGAAAAATGAAGGGTGTTCTCATTGAAACCTCCAAATTTCTAACAGAACTAGACAGGTTAAATGCATGAAGATGCTCACAATGACTGGAGAAACCCATTTCTGACTGAGGTGAGGAGACATTTCTTCACCAAGAGAGTGGTGAGCCTGTGGAATTCTCTGCCACAGAAAGTGGCTAAGGCCAAAACACTGGATATTTTCAAAAATGAATTAGATTTAGTTCTGAAGGCTAAAGTGATCAGATAGTATGAGGCAAAAGGAGGGACAGCTTACTGAGTTTGATGATTAGCCATGATCAGATTAAATGGTGGAGTGGGCTTGAAAGGCTAAATGGGGGATTTCTGATCCTTTTAAAAAAATGTTTCTAAGAAACACCTTCCAAAATGAGCAGGAGGAGGTAAGGCAAAAACGCTGATACACAGGGAGCAGGAGGATCAACACCTCAAAACAAGTGCATATCAAATCCCCGCCTGTCCTACTGAGAGGACAAACTATGCATGTATGGGATCCAGTCATGAAAGCCTGGAATGTGCAAACATTGTTAGTGAAGCAGAGACCAAGGTCACACATCATTGAGACTGCAAACAGTAAATAAATGAGCAGAAACAGGGTCCATATTCAGCTTACACTGGAGCTGGAAAAGCAGAAAGAATCATTAACAACTCCAGCAAGATCACTGCACAGTAAGACAACATCAACAACAACACCAAAAGGCACTGCAACTTCAACAAGACAACATGAAGGGCTTATGCCCGAAACGTCGATTCTCCTGTTCCTTTGATGCTGCTTGACCTGCTGCACTTTTCCAGCAACACATTTTTAAGCTCTGATCTCCAGCATCTGCAGTCTTCACTTTCTCCTAGTTGAATTTAACCTACTGCGAATCCTCTTGCAAGGATGCCTTCCTTAAAGAAGCTCTCCTCCTCCCTCTACAAGGATCTCAGTGAGTCCCTCTCTCACTGCACCCCCCAGGTCATCTCCTCTGATTCCTGAAGAAGGGCTTATGCCCGAAACGTCGATTCTCCTGTTCCTTTGATGCTGCCTGACCTGCTGCGCTTTTCCAGCAACACATTTTTAAACGCCAGCAACAATATGCCCAGCTTGTACACACCAGACACCTCACCAATACAACATGTCGATTCAGACTGATGAATGCCAATTAGAGTCATAGAGTCATAAAGCTGTACAGCCTGAAAGCAGACCCTGTGGTTCAACTTGTCCATGCCGCCTGGATATCCTAAATTAATCTAGTCCCATTTGTCAGCACATGGCCCATCTCCCTCTAAACCCTTCCTATTCAAATGCCCATCCAGCTGCCTTTTAAATGTTGTAGTTGTACCAGCCTCTACCACTTCCTCTGGCAGCTCATTACATACATACACCACCCTCTGTGTGAAAAGCTTGCCCCTTAGATCTCTTTTATATCTTTCCCCTCTCACCCTAAACCTATGCCCTCTAGTTTTGGACACGCCCACCCCAGGGAAAACACCTTACCCATGCCTCTCGTGATTTTTTAAACTTGTATAAGATCACCCCTCAATCTTCGATGCTCCAGGGAAAATAAGCCTAGCCTATTCAGCCTCTCCCTATAGCTCAAACTCTCCAACCTTGGCAACATTCTTGAAAGTCTTTTCTGAACCCTTTCAAGTTTCACAACATATTTCCTCTAGCAGGGAGACCAGAATTGAATGCAGAATTCCAAAAGTGGCCTAACCAATGTCCTCTACAGCTGTAATATGACCTCTCAACTCCTGTACTCAATGCAATGACCAATTAAGGCAATCAAACCAAATGCCTTCTTCACTACCTGTCTACCTGAGACTTTCAAGGAACTATGAACCTGCAAAGTCTCTTGTTTGGCCACATTCCCCAAGACCTTACTATTAAGTGTATAAATCCTGCCCTGATTTGCCTTTCCAAAATGCAGTATTTCACATTTATCTCGATTAAATTCTACCTGCCACTCTTTGGCCCATTGGCCCATCCAATCAAGGTATGGGAAATCTGTGAGAAAAAGGCACAACATCTCACCATGTCATCAATGTCATGAATAATATTGGTAAGTGAAAAAGCAAAATAGGGTCTTTCGATGTTCAATTTAATTATAAAAGTCAATTGTTAACCTTTTTTAATTTAGACAATTTTTTTAAAAAGATGTAAGTTATATTGATGTATAAAGGCTTTCCTTTTTTATAAAGACAGGAATGTTTTGTTGTTATTAATAAAAGGTAAGGAAGTACGTTGTTATGTGCATGTATACCAAAGCACCTAGAATGCCACATCTATCAATACCACACTATAATAATATACCAAGCAACAGCCCACCAGCTGCAAGAAATATCCTTGATAAGAAATTCCAATATACATGTTTAAAAATGTGATTATGTCTGACTTCTGAAAACCTCACAGAACAGTTCTCCAGCGAGGGAGAGAGAGAGAGAGCATGCATCTTACCTGACACTCCCCCTGATAGAGAGGGGGTTGGGGAGGAAGAGAGTTGAGACTTTGCCCAGAAAGGGACAGTTGGCACTTCATGTGATCATTCCTCAGAGTCGGCACCTTGTCTGACCATACTCCAGAGAAGGCGAGATCACAACTCTACCTGGCTGTGCCCCAGAGAGCTTATTTTTCACCATCTTTTATCTGCTTGCAGTTAGCAAACACTTCTCCCAAATATACAATTTTACAAATCTGTCGGACTCTCAATTTGCTAAAAACAAAATCCATTCCCATTACTTGTCTTAAACCTAAAAAAAAAATCACTCTGAAATGAATGCAGGCACAGCCCACCAAATAAACCTAGTAACAAATGCACTCTTCATTATGACATTTTATTGTAACATTAAGATACCAGGTATGCTGGATGCAATCATTTTTGATACATTTATCAAAGACATCTGAAATAAAAGGAAAAGCTCCTAAACCAACAGACCTTGAACTGATCAATCCATCCAGCAGAAGACGATTATTATGGATTCATTTTATTGATATATAGGAGAACAAATTGAAACATATTTGAAAATTGTATTTTAAAGTTAGATGCTCATACTTGAATATAATATAAAATAACTAATTATATGAAGTAAAATAGTGATTCCCTGTTAAATTACTTTCTAGTTATCCAGGAAATGTGTTTCTTTAAACCAGGTGTACTGCGTTATTTGACATTCGATGGGATCATTCTCTAATTCCTTTAGGTTGGGAATAGAAAAGAAAAGAATAAGGAAAATTACACTAAATGTGTTATTATAAACAATTGGGCTCGATCACTGGAAGAAGATTTCAGAACCCATTTCTGCTCCTAACTCAGGTCAGTTTATATTTGTCAAAATGAAGCCATAACCCTGCTAGGCTGAGTAAATTAACTGGCTGTGCTTCACACCCACGCATGGGTTACAGAAATAATTTTCTCCTTTCACTAGTGTAGGTAAAGTAATCAAATCAGTGAAAAATCAAGGCACTATATACTGTCCATTTGAAGGGTTCAAGTTACAGCATTCTTAAATATCTTTTTTTCTACTGACTCAATACAACAAAACAAAAATTGTACTATGGCATTTTATTCTAACCTAATAAAGTTAGAAGCTTTATTTTTCTTTAAATTTTTTTTGAATCGACAAGAGATATTTACTGAAAGTCATCTAACATTCAAGAGACCAGAGTCAAGTAACTCCTTCACTAAGATATAAAATGCTTGAATATTGAATCTGAAGTGCTTCAAAGTGATAATTGAATATTGAAACTGAAATGATTTGTTTGCTGATAGTAGTGATATTTTATTCAGCATTATTAAGATAGAATAGGATCAAAGTGCAACAGCATTGTCAAGATCCCTGAATAGAACTGCAATCTTCTATGTAACTGTTTACTAGTTGCACCCCAGGCACTATCACATCAGTCAATGCCAAACAAACATGTATGATCCCTGCCAGCCTATTTTGCTGCGAGGGTCTGTCTGCAGGTTGGTCCCAATTCTCCACTGGCCAAAACTGTCCCTTCTTTGCCACATTTTACATATCAAAGCTGATGATGACTCTTCTAACCCAATTACTATGATTTAGTTCAAATACAAAGGAGTTTATCTGCCAAACCAAGGTAGATCAGAAATTCTGAACCTCTGACTGCCGATGTTTCCCACACTCAAACTCCAATGAACTCCTAAACTTTCTGATGCTAGTGCATGGCCAGCCCAAGGAAAACATACTGGCTTTGGCATCCAGCTATTTTGTCTTGATTCTATCCACATCTGCATCTTTGAGATTGTACTACGGTGTTCTCACAAAGCAGCCTGTCTGTCGTTATGTTCTAGGTTTAGTTTCTGTTTTCTAATTTACCGTTTTATGATTTTGTTTCTTTCAAAACGTTTAGTGTCAAAAACATGTGGTTAAAAAGGCCAAAACTATAATTTCCCTTCAAGTCACCTCTCAGCTGCTTTTACCCAGGGTGTATTACAAGCAGATAAGAAGAAAGCAGGCCAGTGCACGATTCAGTATAATAATGAAATTAAAAGGCATACAGTCAGTTAGTCATAGTATTTGAGTCTGTTTTTGTTAATTTGTTTGGCCTGGCAAGGGTTTACTTCTGCATTATTCCCATTCCATTGTTCCTACATCTTTTCCTGAGGAAAATACTTGCCTTCTACATCTCTATCATTTTCGTGGTTTTGTTTGACTCGAGAAAATGTTCACAAGCAACCCATGTAGTATCAGTTTGCAATGGAGTCTGAAGGTATGGGAGCAAAGGGAAATGTCTCCTTGGTGAGCTTGCTTGATAATTTAAGAAAAATCATACATTTGCTGATAGTTTCAATCCTGAGGATTAAGCTACTTTGATTCATCCTTTCAGCATTGTGGATTAATCCTGCAGAATTCAAAACCAAAAAAAGTAAAACAAAGTTTATATTTGTTCTATAAATTGTCTGGAAGTTGGTTACCTCCTACCTGTTCTTCAGCTGCTATGGAACTCCAAAATGGCAGGTAGAAAATGGATGAATACATCCAGTTGGAAGGTCACTAGGCGTCATATTGAATGGGCACCCTTTAATTATTGTGCGGAGAGCTCCTAAGTAAAAGGTAACCTTTACCAATGTCTAAAATATGTGTGAGGCTTATTCCACATAGAAACAATGGGTCTTATACCTGTCTGATATCCCTATTCCAACATAGTTTGCCCTGCGGCTATCAGTTCCATCACAGCTCTGAATAAAGGACTTTTACTAAGGCCACTGCTTCAATGTTGTGGAATAAGTTTGATTTATTACCTTAGATTTCAGAAATTTTACTCATACCTTGGGATCACTACCTGCAATTCAATCTATGTGTAAATTGTAGCAAATTTGTTATGTACAGTACATTTGTAAAAGAATGTTGCAATGGGAATGCAGTAGAATATAGATCACTCAAACTTAAGCTGCAGCTATACCCAGTATTCCACTAGTTTTGCAAATTGCACGGGAGAGACTGGTCCAGAGCCCCTGTAGAACTAAGCATTGTTATTCTCGCAGTGGTAGATTTAGAAATAATACAATTATAAAGTAAAATTTGATAAGACATGATTAATTTAGTATGGTAGGTTTGGTCAAAACATTCAGGAGATTTTGGGCTTTAATTTCCTCAATGCATTTTCCAGCTTTTTAAAGGGTGACATAGTGGCTCAGTACTAGGGATCGGGTTCCATTCCACCCCTGAGTGATTGTCTGTTTACACATGCTCCTTGTGTCTGTGTGGGTTTTGTCCTACAGTCCAAAGATCTGGCTTAGGTATATTGCCAATGGTGTCCGGACTAGATGGATTGACCATAGGAAATGCAGGCTCACCAAAGGATGGGTCTGAGTGGAATGCTCTTTGGAGGGTGAATTTATTGGGTCAAATGGCCTGCTTTCATACTGTAGGGATTCTATGATTAAAGTATGTTGTGATGCTTCATTTGAAGCCAAACACAATTTGTTTTGTGACAGTTTTATATATGAACACATAAAGTAACTGTTATGAACCATAATTTATCTTAGATATTTACACAATTAAGAAGGAAATACATTAAATGTAATGAAGCATGTTAACATGTATGCAGAATGGATAGCAGAATATAAATACATAAACAGTAATGATCAGTGGGTTTACTAATTATATCATTGAATTATTGATATATACTTGACACCCCTATTAATTGATAAGAAAATGTTATGCTTTGTCAATTGATAATCTTAATCTCATTATTTCTGGTTTTAATTACATGTTTAATTAACAGCATTGTCTGATGTTGCTAAGGATATATGCACCAGTCTTTTTGATTGGATATCTAGGCTCAATTCATTTTCTCACAACTTTGCAAATTTCCACCAGCTCTTTTAGAGTTAATTTAGTTCTGAGTTGCATTACCTTTAATGGCCACTGCCTGAGTTGGTCAAAGGTTACTACATGACTATAGTAGTGTCATTGTAGAGTACTTGCTGAGCTTTCTAAATTCCAGCCACATAGCTGTGATTTAGGTGGGAAAATGGTGGGATTCAAAGTGAAAGCATACAGTGAAGAAAGCATTTTTATAGGCTCCTTTTAGCTTTTAGGAGATGTCATGCATTAGATTTTTCTTTCTAGTCAGTCTGCAGTATTCAGCTTCTTCAGAACTCCAGTTGGGTCAGAAAGCAGTAATTAATTGTCCATCTGTGTTCCTTAATTTATGTTCCTGCTTAAACTTTGAATTAGGTACCTTTTAACTATTCAAGCTTTCTCCACTTTGAACAAATTTAATGTGACCCAGTAAAGATAAGGTAAAGTTGCCTTGTCTTACTAGACTATAGGGCTGCTCTCCCATGATACAGAGTGATGAACTAGTGTTGGTTTAACCTAAGGATCATTACAAGAAGTGGAGGCCTTTATGGTAACTTTAGCTGGTATGGGAGTTGTACCCATGCTTTGGCAGTACTCTGCATTACAAAATAAACTGTCCAACCAACTGAGCTAATCCATCTTGGTACTTGATAGTTGAAGCAAGGTGCAATCCTAGAATGAAAGGAAGTGGTGTTTGCTTCTTTAAGAACATTGGAATCACTTTCATAAAGTGAGTTTTAATGGCTCTTTCACTCTTCTGCTGGTTGTGAAGGGTTAAAGCTTCTCTATTTTTCTATTAAATCTTAAAAGCCACATTGTCACCATGATATTTATTGCTTTTGTTGCACCTAAATGGAGCAATTATACAATAAGATTGGTGAAATAATAGTTTGAGTTCTTTGTATGAACTTTATAAAGTTAAGTCAGTATAATGAGGTTAAGTCAGTACTTCTAATGTCTACCACTTGTAGCCTATTTACAAGCCATGGGGCTAATTAATCATGTTCTATCAATGTGGTAGTAATAAGACCATGAGACATGGGAAGAAAAGTGGACCATTCAGCTCATTGAGACTTGTTTGCCATTTACTGAGACCATGACTGATCTAATAAGCCTCAACTCCATTTTCCTACCTTTTCCCAATAAGCATTGATTCTCTTATTGATTAAAAGTTTATCTCAGCTTTGAATTTTCTTAATCTCTAAGCCCCTAAAGTCCTCTTCAGTAAAGAATTCCACAGATGCACCATGCCCATAAGAAATTCTTTCACATCTCTATTTTGAATGGGCAACCCTTATTCAGACATTCTGCTTCCCAGTCTGACTTTGGTGTGACTCTCTCACAAGTAAAAATGAACTCTCTGCACCAACTCTGTCAAGCCTTCTCAGATTTTTGCATGTTTCCATGAAGTTGCCTCCAATTCTTCTAGGTTTCAATGGGTACAAGCCTAACCTACTGAACATCACATAAGAAGAACTCTCAATACTCAGAATCAACCTAATGAACCTTCTCTGGATTGCCTCCAATCCATTGCATCTTTTCTGCGATAAGGGGACCAAAATATCTCACAGTATTCGAGGTGTGGTATATCTATTACTTTGTATAAGTTTAGTCAAACATCCTTAAGTTTATACTTGATTCCCTTCAAAATAAAGGCCAACATTTCATTTGTTATCCTCATAATCTGATAAACTTGCATGTTGGCTTTTTGTAGGTATTTTTATTGAAAAGAAGAAAATTTTAAAGATTTTTTACAAAATTACAAAAGTAATACAAACAAGTATAAGCACCAATATAAAAATAAATTTAAAAAACCAAAGAAAGAGGAAAAAAACCCAACCAACTACGAATCTATCCTACAAACACCCAAAACATAAAATAGGATATCATACATCACTAGCAGTAAATGACAAAATAATTAAATAACTAGATACATGCTCAAAATAGATTTACATCAAGACAAAATAAAACCTGTATTTATACAGGATTCCTCCTCCCAGGGGTCCCTGAACCAGCCAGAACCATTACCACAGCTAGACAAAAGCCCTGGACAATATGGCCGAAATACCTGTGTCAATATAGTTCAAAAAGGGCTGCCATGTTTATAAAATAATTCCGTTTTTTGGTGCACCATATTTGTGAGGAAGTCAAGGGGGATATATTCCACGACTATGCTGTGCCAATTTGAAAGTCCTGGGGTGTGGGGGCCTTCAGCTACTCAATTCACTAAAATATTTTTCCTTGCACAAAAGGAGAGAATGGCAAATAATTTCCTCCCATGCACATCCAGGGAGGGAAAATCTGAAGAGTCCAAAAGTAGGGACACTGGATCCAATCTAATCTCCGTACCCAAGATCTCTGTCAAGGCTTTCGCTACTCTAATCCAATACCTACGGATCTTATGGCATGTCCATAGACAATGCGTGAGAGGGCCAACTTCTATTTTACATTTAGGACATATTGGGGATGCTCCTATCTTGAATTTTGTGAGTCAGTCAGGTGCCATATGAGCCCTGTGAAGTATCTTTAATTGAATAGTCTGAGTTCTATTACAAATAGAGATCTTTCTGGCATTTTCCCAGATGTCCTCCCACATTTCTGAAGAGATTTCTAACCCTAATTCTTGATTCCAGGTTTTAAATAATCGTTCCATGTCCTTCGATAACTTTTTAGAAAATGAGTGATAAAGAGTACTGACCGAGGGCGGCCCCAACGGCCAAAGCACTCTCCTTTTCCAATCCAATTTGTAAGGATTAACTATCAATGTGGTCTTCTTTTGTATAAAGTCTTGTATTTGGAAATACCGAAAGAGGTCCCTGATAGGCAGTCCAAACTTCTGATACAACCGCTCAAAGGACATCATGACCTCCCCATCGAACAGGTCTCCCAAGTAGGAGATACCTCTGGACTTCCAAGTTTTAAATGTAGCATCTGTCATCCCTGGCCAAAATCCCAATGCTCCTGCTACAGTGGTATAAGGGGAGGTTTTTTACAGGTTACCCTTATCTTGTCGCATTATCCTCCAGGCTTTAATTGTATTTAATACAATAGGATTTTTACAATAGTCCATAATAGCTCTCATCTTGTCCATAAATAAAAGATTGATGAGAGAACATTTTGCTTGGGAGATCTCAATATCTAACCAGATTGATTGTGGGTCACAAGAGACCTAATCAGCTACATAGGATAATAAGGAGCTCAACTTATACCTCCTGAAGTCTGGAAAGTCCAGTCCTCCCCTTGCTTGTGGAAGCTGCAGCTTTTCTAATTTGAGAAGGGGCCGTTTATGATTCCAAATAAAGGAGCCGAGCCAGCCACAGAGCTTACACAACGCCTGTCTCAGCAGCATCAAGGGAGCATTCTCATAAGATATAGAAGACGAGGTAGAATATTCATCTTAACTAGGCTACTCTGCCTAGCCAGGATATTGGGAGATCTCCCCAACACTGAAGGTCCTGTCTTATTTTCTCTAATAACTGCACAAAATTGGCTTTATACAGCTGACCAAATACTGGAGTGATAAAAATACCTAAGTACAGAAAACCTTCTGGTGATCACGAAACGGAAAACAAGTTCCGTCCTGTAAATTGGATATACTGGCAAGACCTCCCAACGGCATGGCCTCTGATTTCATAAAATTGATTTTGTAACCTGAGAACATACCGAATAGATTAATCACGTGAACTAGGCAGGGCACGGATATCAAAGGATCAATTAGGAAGAGGAGGACATCATCCGCATAGAGAGTGATTTTGTGCTTGCCCGATCCAACCCTCGGAGCCGTTATATTAGGGTCAGCTCGTATAGCTTCCACTAGTGGTTCAATCACTAGAGTAAATAATAACGGTGAGAGAGGACATCCCTGATGACAGCTCCTGCCAACACTAAAGCTATCTGAACCTAAACCATTGGTGATCACCGCTGCTTTGGGATCATTATAAAATACTGAAACCCATTTAGTAAATACCTCTCTGACACCGAACCTTTTCAGTGCATAAAAAAGATATGGCCAGTCTACCCGATCAAATGCCTTCTCTGCATCCAAGGAGACAGCTAGACCTGGTATTGTTCCTTGTTGACAGGCTTGTATCATATTTAAGACCCTTCTAATGTTAGTAGTTGACCTGTGACCCTTCATGAACCCCGTCTGGTCCTCTTTTATGATGTATGGTAAGACCTTCTCCAGTCTTAATGCTAACATTTTGGAAAGAATTTTGAAATCCACGTTTAACAAGGATATGAGTCTATATGACAAGCAATCTTCTGGGGCCAATCCCTTTTTAAGAATGAGAGAGATATTTGCTTCTCTCAATGAAGACAGGAGGCAGTCCTGACTATGTGAATAATTATACATATTTATGAGTGGCCCGGCCAGTTCCCCTAAAAATTCTTTACAGAACTCAACCTGGAATCTGTCTGGTCCAGGCGCTTTGCCACTCTGAAACTGCCTAACCGCGTCCTGTACTTCTTCGGTTGTTGACGGGGCATTCAAGATTGACATCTGCTCCGAGGTTAAGCCCTGAAGGACCAAACTTTTAAAGAAGGATTCCATCTTGCCAGATCTATCCTCACAGCCTTGTGATTTATACAGTTCAAAATAGAACTTTCTAAAGGCTGTATTGATCTTTTTACGATCACAAGTCAAGGTACC
The DNA here is from genome assembly GCF_037043375.1 of Chiloscyllium plagiosum. Classification (NCBI taxonomy): domain Eukaryota; kingdom Metazoa; phylum Chordata; class Chondrichthyes; order Orectolobiformes; family Hemiscylliidae; genus Chiloscyllium; species Chiloscyllium plagiosum. The sequence continues at coordinate 44,388,937 of NW_028270145.1, forward strand.
AGCACTTTCTCTCATGGATGTGATGGCTTGGGGAGCCTTTTTCTTTCTACCAAGGTACTAGATACCTGCCAGGCTTGTCACCATATTCATATAATCTCTGCTTTGCGAATAATATTTCACTCTTTGCTGTCTGGGTAAGTGCAGTATTCAAGGCTGCCCTAAGGGCTGTGATCCTTCATAGCTCAGTAATGGAAAGCCTGTTAACATACGCTGTCTCAGCCACCTTCAAGCGAGTCGCGAGCAGGCGCTGTTGCTCTCCCTTTTGTCTTTTCCGGGTCGCAGAATATGAGATGACCCGGCCTCGCACATATGCCTTAGTGGTCTCCCACATCTTCGACGGGCTACTGGCCGTACCTGAATTAATTTCCCAGAAGGTTTTGAATTCCTGCAAAAAATACTTTATGAATTCGCTATCCTTCAATCAGAAGGGATCCATATGCCAATGTCCGGGGCCTATCCCATCATCCCTAGTCATGGCTTCCATATATACTGCGGCATGGTCAGAAATAGCTATATTACCTATTTTACAAGACAGTATCGAATTCAGAAGGGACGCATGGAGTATTGAATATTTAGGTCTCTCAGACACTTCTTCGCCTCATCAAATGCCTTCCTCTTGCAGACCACGGCTGGAGAGAAGTCCTGAAATGACATTATCCTGGAACTCTTGTGCATCATGGCCTGGGGGTCCTTCCCCAGTACTCTGGAGGCTTCCAGGAGCACTTGTTTTTCTTTGTAGCATTGGAGTCGGATTAGAACCGGACGGGGGCGCTGGTCCGACCTGGGCCTGCGTACAGCAACCCGGTGGGCCCACTCCACCCGCACCCGGCCCGGTCCCGACTCTAAATTCAATAATTGCGGGAGTCATCACTCCAAAACGTACGCAAGCTGGCCTTCCTCTTCCCGTTCGGGAAGGCCCTGCAACCAAATATTTTTCCGATGACCCTGATTATCAAGGTTGTCGATGCGCTCCTCCAGGGTCCGGATTCATTGCTCGAGAGCCCAGACCTGACCTACGGATGACTCTGCAGCAGTCTCCGAGGCCGCGGCCCATTGCTCCGCCCCTCCGATGCGCTGATTGAGTTTTTCGATCTCTCGGTCATGCTTTTGCGGCATGACTGAGATTGACTCCCACCTGCATCTCCTCAATGAAAGCGTTGATCTTCTCCTGAAGTTTGATGATCCCGGAGAGCAGGTTCACCTCTGCAGGTAAGTCTCCCGAAGCGGCCGTGGACGTCCCTGCTGCTGTGAGAGGGGGTGGGGGAGGGGTCCTGCCTGTTGCGAGCTGCGGGAGTTTTTACCCTTAGTGATTTTAAAAGAAACACCAAACTATCCAAATGACTGGATGTAAAATGACTGAGTACGCTGGGCAAAAGCTATCCTAAATGATTTAAATGGTGAGGTGAAGACGGGTGCCCCACTTTGCCCAAGTCTTAGGCAGAGCTCTGCAGATTCACACTTACTGGGTCGCCGCCATCTTGAATCGCCTGCTTTTTGTGTTTTATCCACAATGATACCCAAATCTCTCTGTGCTGTAGCTTTCAACAGACTTTCCCCATTAAAGTAATAACCAGTCTCTGTATTTTTCCTGCCAAAGTGTGTAATCTCAGATTTTCCCATTTTTACACAAAGGATTCTGGGTAATCCAAGATGGAGGACGGGAAAAATATTGTGGCTGTAAGAGCTGTTCCTTCTTTGAGATATTTTAGGTGTTGGAGGTGATTTCCTTGAATTTCAAGAGCAACAATTAATGTTTTATGTACTGTGCATTGTTTTGGTACTTTGGGGGAAAAGGGATAAAAACAATGGGTACTTTGAAATGGAGGAAGACAGACAAAGGCAGCGACCACATGGTCAGAGGAAGAAACCTATACTGCTGTCTGACACAACAGTGAATTTACACAGTTACTACCTTTGCTATTTGAATTCAAGTATCTTTGGACATTGGAGTACATATAGGAAAAATTAACAAACAACAAAATTCACAGTTGATTTTGGAGGAATCTGTGTGGGAGAGCTCACAGTGCAGGAACAGAAACGTGCAAAGTTTTTAAGTGCAGCCTTGCTGTAAATCTACAATAGTGAGTAGAGTGAATTATTTCTTGATGATACATTTTATTGAGATCTGTCTTTTGATTAAATTTTAAAAACATAAGCCAAAAGTATTAAGTTAGCTTGGAACAGTGTTATTTTAGAGAAATATGACAGTGCTATTTTCTGGGTCTGTAGATTGTTAAGGTGCACAGATGGCCTTTAGTAGAGTGATATGCTCTTCCTGTCAGAGTTTAGGGAGAGTTTCCATGTTACTGATGATTATGTCTGCAGGAAGTGTCTTTGGCTGTGAATCCTATCAAATCGCAGGATCGGTTGGAGTGGCAGTTAGAGACAATAAGGAATTTACAGGAGTTAGGTGTGATGGATGGCAGTTATAGGAAGGGAGAAAAGCTGCAGATACAGTCAGGTAGGTGGGCTAACTCCAGAAAAGGTAGGAGGGTTAGGCAGGTAGTGCATGAGTCTTCTGTGGCTATTCCCAATTCAAACAACTATGCTGTTTTAGAAAAATATAGGGGCTGATGGACTTTCAGGGGAATGTAGCATGAACAGCCAAGTTTCTCGCACCAAGACAGGTTATAATGTAATGAGGGGTACATTGGGTTCTAAGTGATCAATTGTGAAAGGAGATTCTCTAGTCAGAGGCACAGACAGACATTTCTGTGGTCGACCGTGGAAAATCAGAATGGTGTCCCCTCCCTGGTGCCAGGATTAAGGATATCTTGGAGAGGGTGCAGAATGTTCTCAAAGGGGAGAGGGACCAGCAGGAGGTCATTGTATGCATTGAAACTAGTTACATAGGAAGGGAAAAGGATGAGATTCTGAAGGGAGAATATAGAAAGTTGGGCAGGAATTTAAAAGGGAGGTCTTCGAGGGCAGTAATATCTAGATTACTCCCGGTGCTACAAGCTAGTGAGGGTAGGAATAGGAGAATAGAGCAGATGAATGTGTGGCTGAGGAACTGGTGCATTGGAGAAGGATTCACAATTTTGGATCATTGGAATTCTTCTGGTGTAGAAGTGACCTGTACAGAAGACGGGTTGTACCTAATTTGGAAAGGGATTAATATACTGGCAGGTAGATTTGCTAGAGCTGCTCGTGAGGATTTAAACTAGTAAAGTGGAGGGGTGGGACCAGGGAAATAGTGAGGAAAGAGATCAATCTGAGACTGGTATCGTTTGGAAAAGGAGTGAGTCAAACAGTCAGGGCAGGCAGGAACAAAGCAGAGAACAAGGTAGGACTGATAAATTAAACAGCATTTATTTGAATGCAAGAGGCCTAACAGGGAAGGCAGATGAACCCAGGGTTAGGAATGTGGGACTGGGATATCATAGCAATTACAGAAACATGGCTCAGGGATGGACAGGACTGGCTGCTGGATGTTCCAAGATACAACTGCTATTGGAAGGATAGAAAGGGGGGCAAGAGAGGAGGAGAAGTGGTATTTTTGATAAGGAATAGCATTACAGCTGTACTGAGGGAGGATATTCCCGGAAATACATCCAGGGAAGTTATTTGGGTGGAACTGAGAAATAGAAAAGGGATGATCACCTTACTGGGATTGTATTATAGATCCCCCAATAGTCAGTGGGAAATTGAGAAGCAAAGTTGTAAGGAGATCTCAGTTATCTGTAAAAATATGGTAGGGAATTTTAACTTTCCAAACATAGACTGGGACTGTCCTAGTGTTAAGGGTTTAGATGGAGAGGAATTTGTTAAATGTGTACAAGAACATTTTCTGATTCAGTATGTGGATGTAGCTCTGAGAGAAGGTGCAAAACTTGACCTACTCTTGGGAAATAACGCAGGGCACGTGACTGAGGTATCAGTGGGGGAGCACTTTGGGGCCATCGACCATAATTCTATCAGGTTTAAAATAGTGATGGAAAAGGATAGATCGGATCTAAAAGTTAAAGTTCCAAGTTGGAGGATGGCCAAAGATAACGAAAGTCCAGAGACAGTATATTCCTGTTAGGGTGAAAGGAAGGGGTGGTAGGGAATGCTGGATGACCAGAGAAATTGAGGTTTTGGTTAAGCAAAAGAAAGAAACATATGTCAGGTATGGATAGCAGAGATCAAGAGAATCCTTGGAAGAGTATAAAGGCAGTAGGAGTATTATTAAGAGGGAAATCAGAAGGGCAAAAAGGAGACATGAGATAGCTTTGACAAATAGGGTTAAGGAGAATCCAAAGGATTTCTTACAAATACATTAAGGACAAAAGGGTAACTAGGGAGAGAATAGGGGCCCTCAAAGATCAGGCAGCATCTGACGAGCAGCTGAATTGCTGTTCTCTTCCAGCACCACTGATCCAGAATCTGGTTTCCAGCATCTGCAGTCATTGTTTTTACCCCGCCCTCAAAGATCAGCAAGGTAGTCTATGTGTGAAACCATAGGAGATGGGGGAAGATACTACATGAGTATTTTTTATCAGTGTTTATTGTGGAGAAGGACATGGAAGATATAGAATGTGGGGAAGTAAATGGTGACATCATGAAAAATGTCCATATTACAGAGGAGGAGGTGCTCACCGTCCTAAAATGCATAATAGTAGAAAAATTCCCAGGACCTGATCAGGTGTACCCTAGAACTCTGTAGGAAGCTAGAGAAGTGATTGCTCGGCCCCTTGCTGAGATATTTGTATCATCGAGAGTCACAGGTGAGGTGCCGGAAGACTGATGGTTGGCAAACGTGATGCCACTGTTTAAAAGGACGGTAAAGACAAGCCAGGGAACTATAGACTGGTGAGCCTGACATCGCTGGTAGGAAGTTGTTGGAGGGAATCCTGAGGGACAGACTTTACATGCATTTGGAAAGGCAAGGACTGATTAGGGATAGTCAACATGGCTTTGTGTGTGGGAAATCATGACTCACGAACTTAGTTGAATTTTTTGAAGTAATAATGAAGAGAATTGATGAGGGCAGGGATTGGACATGATCTGTATTGACTTCAGTAAGACATTCGACAAGGTTTGCCACAGTAGAGTGGTTAGCAAGTTTAGATCTCATGGAATACTGGGAGAACTAGCCATTTGGATACAGAACTGGCTTGAAGGTAGAAGACAGAGGGTGGTGGTGGAGGGTTGCTTTTCAGACTGGAGGCCTGTGACCAGTGGAGTGCCACAAGGATCAGTGTTGGGTCCACTGCTTTTCATCATTTATATAAATGATTTGGATGTGAATACAGGAGATATAGCTAGTAAGTTTGCAGGTGACACTAAAATTGGAGGCTTAGTGTACAGCGAAGAATGTTACCTCAGAGTACAATGGGATCTTGAAAATTGGCCCAATGGGCTGAGGAGTGGCAGATGGAGTTAAATTTAGATAAATGTGAGGTGCTGCATTTTGGAAAGACAAATCAGAGCAGGACCAATACACTTAATGGTAAGGTCCTGGGGAATGTTGTTGAACAAAGAATGCAGGTTCATAGTTCCTTGAAAGTGGAATTACAGGTAGATGGGATAGTGAAGAAGGCGTTTGTTATCCTTTCCTTTATTGGACAGAGTATTGAGTTCTGGAATTAGGAGGTCATGTTGTGGCTGTACAGGACATTGATTTGGCCACTGTTGGAATATTGCGTGCAATTCTGGTCTCCTTCTTATTGGAAAGATGTTGTGAAACTTGAAAGGATTCAGAAAAGATTTACAAGGATGTTGCCAGGTTTGGAGGATTTGAGCTATAGGGAGAGGCTAAATAGGCAGGGGCTGTTTTCCCTGGAACATCGGAGGCTGAGGGGTAACCTTATAGAGGTTTATAAAACCATGAGGGGCATGGATAGGATAAATAGACAAGGTCTTTTCCCTGGTTTGGGGGAGGCCAGAATGAGAGGGCATAGGTTTAGGGTGAGAGGGGAAAGATTTAAAAGGGACCTTGGCAACATTTTCATGCAGAGAGTGGTGCATGTATGGAATGAGCTGCCAGAGGAAGTGGTGGAGGCTGGTACAATTACAGCATTTAAAGGGCATCTGGATGGGTATATAAATAGGAAGGGTTTAAGAGGGATATTGGCCAAGTACTGGCAAATGGGACTAGATTAGGTTAGGATATCTGGTCAGCATGGACGATTTGGACTGAAGGGTCTGTTTTGATATTGTACATCTCTATGACTCTATAGTCCATCTGCCAAATATTTGGCCAATGTCTTAACCTGTCTCCATCCACTGCAGATTCTTCTTGCCATCTGCACCACTTGCCTTCCCACCTATTTATGTTTCTTGCGAACTTGGCAATAGTATATGCACTTCCCTCATCCATGTCATTAATATATATTGTAAATAATTGGGATCCTAGCACTGATCCCTGGGGCACTCCTTTAGTTACAGTTTCTAATCCTTAAAATGTCCTAGTTATCCCAACTCTTTGTCTACTATTAGTTATCCAATGCTCTATCCATGTGAATATATGACTTCTAATAACATGGGCCCTTATCGTATTAAGTAGCCTTACGTAGACTCATTAAATACCTTCTGGAAATCCAAATCGATTACATCACTTGTTGCCTCTCTATCTATGTTGCTTGTTACCTCCTCAAATAATCGTAATATACTTGTCAGGCAGGAGCTCCCAGTCGTAAAGTCATATATGCACGTCATCATAGCACAACAAATAATTTCCATGCTGGCTTCTTTTCTTAGCTGCCATTTTGTCTCACTTGGTCTGCACTTTGAATGAATAATAACAACAAGGCTTAAGTTGCTCAAAGTTACTTCAAAGTAAATTGGACTGGAACTTCTATAATCTGCAATCCAGACACAATCTGGAAGTTGCTGTAATAGGTACCCTGCCCCCCTCCTATAAAATCCTTGCCAATGCAATGTTGTGAATTTATGCAACATAGCCACTGGTTATCCACTGAACACATGCTATGGCTCCAGCCACTACCAGTGAAGAAAGCATTTCACATAATGTTGGGAAGGGTGTCCAGTATATACTAGAGGCCATTCAACTGAACCTATAATAATATTCTATTTACAAACTAAGGTCAAGCAGGTCAACTCAATATATTCACTTGTTACTAACTAGAAAGCATGTGTTCAGTTGTCCAATGTGCTAGCACTAATGGAGGTGAGCCAGTACTCAAAATATTTAAGGGGCATTCACTCAATTTGCAGGTAAAGTAATTTAGATTAACCTCTGCTATTTTTAGGTCTCTGGGGGTAGTGTGAAATGTTCCAATAGTGTTGGAGTTCCTGGAGTTGACAGTCAATGTTGCTGAATTGTCGCAGGGAAGCCTGTCAAAACAGGACTGCAACAGGCATGTGGCCTTCAGTCATAGTGTCTTTCAATCAGTGCCAGGAAAGGCAATGGAATAGAGACTGTAGAAAGGCAAACATTGCATGATGCCTTTTAAATAACTCTCCCATGCTCCTTGACAGTGACAGCCAGCTGTCTGGCATGCCTGCCAATGCATCCAGTATCTAAGTATGGACCTTATCATCGTGCTCCCTGGATAAGGGGATCGGTTAGGTTGGTTGGTTTGACCAGCTGGTTTGCAGATGCCGTGTAATGTCCCAGCAGCATTGGTTCAATTCCCACACTAGCTGAGGTGATGAGGGAGGACCCTCCTTCTCAACTTCTTCCTTTGCCTGTGTTGTGGTGACCCTTGAGTTAAATCACCACTAGTTATCTCTGCCTAATAAGAAGAGGGTAAGCCTATGGTATTCTGGGACTATGGCTTTACCTTCTTTCACATCTCATCCATCTGTGAGTCTCATCTGAGTGTCCTGCATGAGAACTTCATCCTCTCACGATCAGAAATACAAGCTGCAGTTTTGCTCAGCCTGTCTACAGCCCACTCAATGCCTGGTGATTCACCATTTGCTGATCTTTACCCCAAACCATGTGGGTGTACGCATCTGGATGGCATCAGATCAACTGATAGGGGCCATGTTATAAGTGCTGTGCAGTATTTCTCTCTCTCTTCTCTTCCACACATGCTGTGATAGGACAGGGAATCAAAAAGGGGAGGGTAGGCAGTGGGATGTAGGGGAGAGAGGAAAGGCAGTAGAGATTGTCACAGCATATGCACTCTGGTCTCTATGCTGGATGGCAGGATGAGCATAAGTTGGGAGTTGAGAGGTCTAAGGCAGTAAGATACCACCATCCTCATTAGTCTCAGCAATGCTGGATGCTATGGGCTTTGTCCCAACTGGCTCCATGATGAAAATAACCATTTCCCCAGAAGTTGTAGGTTATCCTGTCCCATCAGTTTTGCAGTCTTCCCTTCTGTTCTGAACCACTTTGTCCTACAAGTGAGAGGGCCTAGTGTTTGTGTGATAGGGTTCAGGTGATGTACCCGTAATGAGATGGTGCTCCATTTTCTAACATCATAATTATCATAATGCCTCCAGTGATTCAGTGCAGTTTCCTTTTACGAGGGGCAGACTACCTTCAAGAGGGACTGTCTTACTGTGCTATGTCTTGTCAGCACATGCTACTCAGTTCTGCTAAACATTCAAGCAGCCAGCAGTACGGGCCCCTTGCAAGGCAACATTAAACAAAGTAAATGAGAATGCAACTTCAAATTTTCCCACTATCTGCATCCGTCATACTAGGGTAGTTGTGCACGCAATCCCTGCACCTGAAATGTACCATGGGCTAATCTCTAGCCTGGGGAGTCTCCATCCTTCAGAAGTTAATTAGTGTCAGAATTGTTCTTAAAAAAGATAAAAATAAGCATTTATTTTATCTTTATTGGTTTTATTACTCTCTCAATCTCAGTCTCCAATCTGTTTAGTTGAAGGCTCTAACTATTCCCTTGTCTTAATCACAGATGTCCTGTAGAGGGTGATGTACTGGATTAAAGTAAGTATTGCTCAAGAGCTCATGAAAAATCTTGTGGGGAAACTGTTAGCCTCATGAATAGCTAGTGCCATTACTTCACCCTGACAGCAAAATATAGGCTTTTTTGACATATGGGATAAAATCATTATGGTACAAAGAAAAGCCTTACAGAATTGCATTTTTGTTAAGTAGGCTGTGAGTGACCTTTTTTTATTTGTCTCATTATTATTCTTGCTCACTGTCAAACTCAGTAACATAGAGAGCCATGTTTAAATCTTTGGTACATTCCTGGCGCAGAGTTATATGTACTAGAGTGCATATCAGGAATGTGGGTACGCATCTGATTCATGGGCCTACAGTATTTTATCCAGAAATCTGCATGCTAATATTTCCTGCCAATTCTGGTGTGAGTGACCCGAGCAGAGTTCTGTACATGGAAAACTTCTGCTGCTGTGTCAGTCTGCCATGTAGCTTTTCATAAACTAAAGGCAAATAATGCCAAGGGGAGAAAAACAAGGTGGAAAATTTGCAACTGCTCTCCCACAGGATTCAGCAGAGCAACACATCAGTTACATAGCATAGAATCAATATGCATGTTTCAGTGAATACATAAGCTTTGGCACCTCTTTGAATGCACAGAATTTTATTCTCATCTGTTTCCTGGTTAAGGATACAACATTAATCTACTGGGATACTACTTAATAGGCAAACTGAGTTTTTAGTTTTGGGGATGGAGTTTATATCATGGATAATATCCATTTATCAGGAAATAAGGAATTGTTCCTGGGAGAAGCTAACTAGTTGTTTTGCTATCTCCAAGTTGTGTAGGAGAATTATTTCAGAATTATTTCACCAGCAGTAATGAGTGTTCACTCTTAAATATAGCCTGAGGCCTTACAAAGTACCTCAGTTATAATGTACTGAAAATGTGTTGCTGGAAAAGCGCAGCAGGTCAGGCAGCATCCAAGGAGCAGGAGAATCGATGTTTCAGGCATGAGCCTTTCTTCAGGAATGATGTAATAATGTAACTAACTATTACATACTATGTAATAAACCTAAGACTTCACACGGACATTCTTCCTTATTTGGTATCAATACTGTATACTAATACCAGAAAGTAGGATTGGTGGTGGTGAATCTACTCAAAGCATCCCAAATGATTTCAAAGGACACAACCACAACATCTGACATGGTGAACAATGGCAACAATTTCAACCAAACAGTCTGAGCCTTCAACTCGACAAAAGCCACAGCTATCTGAGGGAAAGAGAGAAGGAAAAACAAATGGAAAGAACTGCAGATGTTGTATATCAGAAACAAAAGCAGAAATGATCACAGGTGCTGCCAGACCTGCTGAGCTTGTCCACCAATTTCTGTTTTTGTTTATGAGGAAAAAACAAATTTGTGTCAGAAAACTGAGAGTGTATCTTTAAGTTTTCAGCAACTTAAAAGCATGTAAATCCTGTCTGCTTCCATGAAAACAACAGTTAAAATTGGCTGCAGAAGCCACACCACGAGCGTGTTTTTCTCTGCAAGCTCAAAATAGCCAGAAATAATGAAAAATATTGAAAAGGCTTGTGAAGACCACAGGGAGTCTCATCAGACCTACAAAAATAAAATCCTGAATCATAAATCCGGGTCTAGTGATTGAAATCAGAGGCGCAAAATAAGTTGTCCCTTATGGCAAGATAAAAATTCTTACATTTAAGGAAACATTCTAGACTGAGAAGCTAAAGGACAGCTCAATTCATTATATTTAGTAAATAAGTATTGCTACAATTGTTTAGAATTTCAGAGGAGCTGCAAAATAAATTTTTGAAGAAAGGACACTTGTTAAGATGATTATTAATCAGCAGTATAATTTGACTAACTAGAGTGAAAAAATCAAAGGCAATTTAACTTTTGATTTAATATGCAATCAAAAATATTCTCAAAAGATACTATAATGCAATTTTTTCCATTTAAAATAGCATGAATACCTCAGAGAAAAAGCAGAAGGGTGGAAATCATCCAAATGGTTCAAAAAGGGAACACACCCATGAAGAAGAAGGGAAAAATGATACAAGCAAACAGTCTTTCTTTCACCTTGGAAAAAATTTAAAATACAGCACTACTTTATTTTGTAATGTTTTAATGATATTTAAAGACATTGAAATTTTTTGCTGATTAAAGGGGTACTTTTTTGACAGTTAAAAGTTTTTTTTAACATTTAAATTAACAGAATTTAAATGAAATTTCTGAAATGAATACTAAGAATAGAAGTAATATATTTTTCAATAAAACAATAAATCCTCCTGAATATCCAGCTTTATTAGCAAGTTATCTTCATTATCTGGTACTTAAAAGAAAATTACAAACATTTTTTAAAAATTACTGAAGAAGACTTACTATTTTGTCTTGTTCAAGATTACAAAATTAAGTAGTAATTATACAACATAAAAGTTATATAAGTATAATTTATATAACTTAAATACTGAATGCTAAAACCAGCCACATCAAGAAATAATTTATCAAATCCTACAACAGCCTCTTATAACATGCTCCATCCCCAAAAACAGAAACTTAATTTGCCCATTGCGTGGTATCCCAGTTAAGTCAATGGTGCATTCTTAACAGGAAACATGAGGATGAAATTTACCCAGGTATGTCCTATGAGGACAAATCCAATGTGGCCAATTTACCACCCAATCAGTCTCCTCTCAATCATCAGTAAAGTAATGGAAGTGTCATCAGCAGTGCTATCAAGCAGCACCTGCTCAGTGACACCCAGTTTGTATTCTGACAGGGCCACTCAGCTCATCCCAGTCTTGGTTCAAACATGGGTAAAAGAGCTAAATTCAGAGGTGAGGTGAGAATGACAGCACTTGATATCAAAGCCACATTTGACTGAACGTGGCATCAAGGAGCCCTAGCTTCAAATTTATTTATTTATTTATTTTTTTCACAGTGAAGGGAAGGGCAGGGACTAAATCAAACTAATCTCCTGTTTATATTTTTTTAAAAAATTTAACCCCCACACTACCGCCTAACTGCGGTAGTGCTTATTTTTAGCTTCAAATTTATTATGAGCTGGTGCGAAGACTGATTGGCTATCGCTTTTTAACCCACTCTTTCTCGGTCAAAATGATTATTTTCATTTTTTCTTTTAGCACACAACTGTCAGACTTCAATTAAAACTTATTAACAAGGACTAAATAAAAGCCAATTGCAAGGTTTTCTTGCATGGAAGAAAGGGGAATTTTATTTCTAACTACCCCAAAAAAGTAATCAAAACAGACATCAAACACACACACAAACACTGATCATAAACTTAAAAAGGGGTAAGAAGGTGTTTATATCGACAGGAAGGTAAACGCAGTTGCAGTTTAGAGTTCATGTGGTGTTAAACATGAGTCCCAACTTTTTAGCTGTTGTCTTGTTTCTTCAGCAGTGGCAACAATTGTAAATCTTAAGTTCTTCATGAAGGGTTGTGGTCCAAATTGCTTTTAATAAAACACTGTTTTCTGAGGTACAGAGAGAGGGGGGACAACAGCTTTTAGTAACCTAGTTGTTATCAGTCCATGTTTCTTTCTCCCTCCTAGCTCAAAGGCTACTGTTTACGGATAGTTCTTTTGCCAATTTTGGAATTTGTGTCGCTGTTGCATTACAAGTGAATAAAGGACAACTTTTCATTTCTCAACATGTGAACTATCATACAAGTATGAGTAAAACAAGAGATGCAAGTTTCTTGACGACACACTGAATTTCAGTATCTTGTGATCAAAATAATAATTCCAACACAGCTGATTTTGTATGTTCCATGTGGATTACCTGGGCTCGTGACAGCAGCCATTTTAGATTAGTAGGTTCTTTACAATTTTGTTTTGTTGTTGAGAGTTGCAGGCATTAAAATCAGATGATGGAAGCTAGTATCAATTGTGTCTGTTTATAAGTATCATAACAATATCAACTTTGCTATTTGCATAACAAAAAACAGTAAAACAATAATATGGGTTCTCTATTTGAAAAGGGAAGTGGAATAATGTTAATAGACAGCTAAGTTCATGAATCTAACTTATCCCAACAACTGCTATAGATTAATGTGTCTTGGAGTTACTACACCACATTGTGTTAAGGTTGTAGTGATTGTCAATTTAAGATACACCTTCTTAAAGGCACATCGTTATCATAACACACAAAACTATCTTCTCAACAACTCCATCTAATATATTGCAGCTTCAAAGTACAGGGAAAAGTGCCTCATCAACAAAGGCAATGGATAAAATTTTAAGAGCTGATGACTGGCCTATTCTTCAACAACAGATGTCTCATATTTTCCTTGTGTGGGGAGTCTGCTTTAATGAGGAGACAAAGACCAAATCCAAATAACAAGCAGACTCTTTTGTTCCACACATGTTATTTTTCCAAAATTATTTATTATGTTTTAAATGATATTTTAACTGCCTGAAATTGAATCTCTGTAGAACCCAAATGGGCACTCATAGCACTTGGAGAAATATTTTTCTTGCATTTGATTTGTTGGTTTTGCACTGTAGTGATTTCAGTTTGCAGATTGGTAGCTCTGAAAAAAAATAGTTGATTTTCTGGTGTTTGCTGATTATTAGTAGATCTATTTCACGATTAAATGTATTTTTAAAAGGGTTCGTGTTTAGTTAGTTGCATGCCTGACTATATCTGTACCATTAGAGAAACTGAAGATGTTTATGTAAAGCATGGTCAGAGTCCTATAAACTTGCAGACAATCAAAGATGTCCTGAAAATTTAGGTTCTGACTCCCACAGATATACTCAGGCCATTGCAGGTCCTTTCCTCCGTCCTCTTTCAGGACCTACCTTTTTAAGTATTACTGGCATCCCAGCTGGCTGACATTCTGTGGGCTTGAACCGGCAGGCTGACCTCTTAGACGTCTGTAGCTTTCTGGCGCAATTCAAATGAAAACCAGGCCTTCAAATCACAAGGGAGTAGGTGGTCATGCGCTCTGCCAGCTGTCCACCTAAATGTCAAAAAATACTGTTATTCATTTTGAAACTGAATGAGCTAAGCCAGATCTCCTATAACTCCAGCTATTTTAAACACTGAATAAAATCCTAGGCTCATAGAATGATGCAGAGCAGAAGGAGACTATTCAGATTTTGCTGCTTTTAGTCCCAAACCTCTGCTATTTTCATATTAGTCCAGCAAATTTATTTTCTAAGTTTGTAACCAATTCCTGATTGGAAGTTATTATTAAATCTGCTTCTCCTGCTGTTTTAAGGTTTAATTTTCTTTGTTCTTAAGATGAGAGTATCGTTCGTGAGGTTTGTATTTGTTAGCTACCCCTAATTGCCCTTGCAAAGCTAATGGGAGCCACTGTGTTGGACTGCTGCAGTCCATGTACTTGCTGTAAGTGCTCTCATTGTGTTATTTTCTGTAATGTTGAACACAACTAGTCTGTTTCAGTGTTTTCTGATCATTGGCATTTTATCCCAGGTTTATTAATCAGTTGAATCTACATTCCCTTAGCTGACATAGTGATATTTTACCTCATTCCAAGACCCTTAGTCCAGGCCTCTGGAATACTTTCAAAGTATTATGAAGAACACAGAACCATAGAAACAGGAGTAGGCAATATGGTCCTTTAGCCTGCTCCTCCATTCAACAGGATCATGAGTGACTATCCAATTCTGTACCCTAATCCTGCTTTCTCTCTATATCCTCTGATCCCTTTACTCCTAAGAATTATATCCAACTCCTTGAAAATATTCAATGTTTTGGCCCAACGGCTTTCTGCTGCAGGTGAATGCTGCAACCTCACCAGTTTCTGGGTGAAAAGATTTCTCCTCAGATCAGTCCTAAATGGCCTTTCCTGCATTCTTTAACTGTGACCCCCCTAGTTCTGGAGCTGTGACCCCTGACTGAACTTAATAGAGCATTACAGAAAGACAGAGTTAAAACAAATATTAGAAAATGAAGTAAATATTGCAACATTATTCAATTTAAAACAGTAATGTATGCAACAAAACAGCTGATTTAAAGCAGTATTGAAATTATATGGATTTAAAAGACCTTTGCAGTCAGAAGATTAATCGACACACTGAGTAGAAATAGAAAAAGACATTGCAGTGATTGTAATGAGGTCATACAAGTGGACCTCATAGAAAATGAGTTCCCTGATTGGGGATGTTAATGTGGTCCAATCAGAGAGCCCTGGCTGACAGATATAAGCAGGAGTATAAGGGCACAAAAAAAGAAAAAAAAAGAAAAAGAAAAAAGAAGAAGAGAGGAAAAAAAAATAAAAAAATAAACAAGATACACTTTGTGTCTTTCACTGTGTCTCACAAAAAAAAAATAAGCAGGAGTATTAGACACCCTATTCACTCTGAGACCTGGCTGTGAGGAAGCTGGATCAATGTCATGGACTCTCCAGGTGTAAATAAAGGTTGACTTAGTGACAGGATACCAGCTTCTGTGGAGTTATTTCAATGGTGACTTAAGAAAAGCACACTTCTGAAGAAATTCGCAGGCAACAGTCATCTTTGAGTTGGGATAAGCATTTTTTTAGATTTTCTTTTTAGATTAGATTACTTAGTGTGGAAACAGGCCCTTCGGCCCAACAAGTTTCACACTGACCCTCCGAAGAGCAACCCACCCACACCCATTCCCCTGCATTTTACCCTTTCACCTAACACTGCGGGCAATTTAGCTTGGCCAATTCACCTAACCTGCACATTTTTGGACTGTGGGAGGAAACCGGAGCACCCGGAGGAAACCCACGCAGACACGGGGAGAATGTGCAAACTCCACACAGACAATTGCCTGAGGCGGGAATCAAACCCCAGTCTCTGGCGCTGTGAGGCAGCGGTGCTAACCACTGTGCCACCGTGCTGCCCATTTCTAGCATCATGTCATTATTTGAGAAATTGACTCATTCGATCCTGCTATCGAAGACTGAGTCCAGTATGTGAAAAATATGTGTTATGTTTCCTGTGCAAATGACATCGGGGCAGATGAAAAGCAACGAATAATTATCCTGACAGTTTGTGAATCTGCAAATTCTTTGGTTATTAGGAGCCTCACTTTCCCCGAGGCACCAGAGACTAAAACCTTTCAAGAGTTGAGAGATTTAGTTTGGGGAATATTATGACCCAAGCCTCCTCTAATTCTATGATGTTATCAATTTTACTTGGCAATTTGAGAACCAGGTGAATCTGTTTCAGGATTAAGATGACTGGCAGAGGCATGGAATTTTGGTTTAACCCTTAATGAGGTGCTGAGACACTGTTTGGTATGTGGAATTAATGATGCAACCAAGTAAAACCACCTAATAGCTGAAGCTCAAATGGACTTCAAACAGGTACTACGACTGGCTTTATCATTGGATAAATGCAGCAAGTGGAGCATATGAATTTCAGGGTATTCTGATGGAAGTGGACACCCTCACTGGTTTGACTGAGCTTGGGGAAACACCACTTAGCTGAAAGTAATTGCATAGCCTCACTCAGGACATATCTCGAACAGAGGGACTCTAGGTCAGCCCACAGCAAAACCCCAAAACAAAGCTAAGCTTTGGTCAAATGGTTAACATTTTCTTCAGAATCTGTGCTAACAAGCCCAGCATAGTTACTGCCAGTGTGTGGACTCAATACAGCAAAAGAGTCCCACTAGACCTAAACTGAGTAAGAGAACTCCGAGACTGTATCGAGGAAAGTGCATACCCTGGAAAGTCCGTCTACATCTGGTTTGGAATAATTAAATTGGTTAGCAACACCCAAATCAGGACCGATCAAAAAAGCATCTGGTTAAATGGTCACCCAGTTCTTATGGAGGTTGATACTAACATTGACTCTAACCCTTACGTTTGCATAAAACCTTCACCAGGCTGGGAACCTATACCAGGGAACCGCTATAGATTATGAATACAACTTCGGTTCCCGTGTCTCATGAAAAGCAGGTGGTTCAGTTACCACTGACTGTAGTAAAAGGCTTGGGCCCGAACTTAATGGAGGAAAATTGGTTGAGAAAGATTCACTTAGATTGGTCAACATTTTTCAATTAGAATATGGCTGTCTGAGTTAAGTCTTAATTAAATACCTGGAAACCTTTCAGCAAGGTTGAGGGACTATCATAGGAGCCAAGGCCACCTTGCATGTTGACCAGGAAGCAATTCCCATGATGCTTGCAAGGCCCACCCAGTGCCATTTGCCTTACGGGCAAAAGTCAAGGCAGAAATTAGAAGGCTGGAAAGTGAAGGAATCATCAAACCACTCCAGTTTGCAGAATGGGCAGCAGCAGTCATACTGAATATGAAGCCCGATGTGTTGGTTGGGACTTTAAACAAATGGTAAACCCCTTTTTTGCAGCTGGATAAATATTCAATCCCCTGCATAGAGGATTTATACACAAAGCTGGCAGGGGAGCTGCTCTGCGCAAAGCTGGACATGAGCCATGCATATTAGCAATTGGGGTTAGGTGAAGATTCCAGAATTATGCTATGATTAATACCAAAGGGTTTGTACCAACATAGGAGACTGCCATTTAGGCTATTGTCAACCTGTGTAATTTTTCAGCAGACATTGGAGAACATTTACAAGGTCTACTCCAGGTTGCCATTTATAGCCGTTTCTTGTATAACACAATAGTTTCCTTCCCATGCTACCCCATGCTGTAC
Organism: Chiloscyllium plagiosum; assembly: GCF_037043375.1. Classification (NCBI taxonomy): domain Eukaryota; kingdom Metazoa; phylum Chordata; class Chondrichthyes; order Orectolobiformes; family Hemiscylliidae; genus Chiloscyllium; species Chiloscyllium plagiosum. The sequence continues at coordinate 44,406,417 of NW_028270145.1, forward strand.
AAAAATTGTGCAATACTAATAACATGTAAAGTGTTGTTGATGTAATCGAGTTGTAGCTAACACACACTTTAAAATAGGAGACTGCAGATGCTGGAAGGCCGAGTTGATAAAATGTGGAGCTGGAAAGACACAGCAGGTCGGGCAGCATGAAGTGTCCCAACGTGAAATGTCAACTTGCCTGCTCCTCCAATGCTGCCTGACCTGCTGTGCCTTTCCAGCTCCACATTTTATTGACACACTTTAAAAGTTTGCAAGTTTTAGAAACCGCCTTCCCCATTCACCCAATCGTGTTACAGCCAATTCACATTAACGAAAGGTGTGTTACAGCAGAACTAACTGTACTTAAATAACGTGCTAATACTTCCTTAGCAGATTCAAAGTCAGGGAAGGACAATTACAGAACATGAGATTGGACATCATGTTGGTGACAGTCCTTAAGAAACTGTATTGCCTCAAAACCAAATATCAATTTCAAAAGTAGGACACATTAACAGAGCTGCAGAAATGGAGTTGGTTGCCTGTGCAAAAATCTCAAGATGGTAAAGCAAGCTCCTTTAGAGAAGATAACCAAGACATTTATATGGGAAATACATGATCCCAATAACCTGTGTTTCAGAGAACTTGTTTATGTTATGGGCAACTTGTTAAATTTAAGCTTGATGCTGGTGTTGAGGTCACTATGGCTGAGGAAACTAAAAGTACAGCTAACAGAGATGACATGACATGGAATATGTTGAATAACTGTCAGCATCATAAGACCATACGACATAGGAGTGGAAGTAAGGCCATTCGGCCCATCAAGTCCACTCCGCCATTTAATCATGGCTGATGGGCATTTCAACTCCACTTACCCGCATTCTCCCCGTAGCCCTTAATCATGGGACATTATAATGCAACACTCATAGAGGGAGATGCAAATGTCTACTTGTTTACTTTATGTTTACTTGGAGTGTGTATGTATGCCACACCTCCAACTTCCTTAAGAGGGTAGAAGAAATTTGACCACTTTTCAGAAACCAACTGGTTTAGAAACATTTGTTGAGCCACCCATCCAGAAATAAACCATTTGTTGACAAATCAGATGAGGGCAACCAATAGATAATTTCATTCAGCTTCCTAGACTATGGATGGAAACAAGGAGTTTTACTTTAACTTTTGAAGAGAGCAGATGAATCCATATTGACTTTGTAAATAATTTCCGAGAAATGCTGTTGAACTCGTTGCCATTATGCAATAACATTCTTGTTCTGTAGATACTCTATGCTGGAGTATCCTTTACTACATATCAATCCCAACTCAGGCGACTGACTGTGTGGAGTTTGCACATTCTCCCCGTGTCTGCATGGGTTTCCTCGGAGTGCTCCAGTTTCCTCCCACAGTCTAAAGATGTGCAGGTCAGGTGAATTGGCCATGCTAAATTGCCCATAGTGTTAGGTAAAGGGGTAAATGTAGGGAAATGGGTGGGTTGCACTTCGGCGGGTCGGTGTGGACTTGTTGGGCCGAAGGGCCTGTTTCCACACTGTAAGTAATCTAATCTAATCTAATCATAAGACCGTAAGCAATCGGAGCAGAAATTAGATCATTCAGCCCATTAAGTCTGCTCCAGCATTCAATAATAAGTTTCTCAATCCCATTCTCCTGCTTTCTCTCTGTAACCCTTGATCCCCTTGACAATCAAGAACCTATCTATCTCCATCTTAAATATACTCAATGACCTGGCCTCCCAGCCTTCTGTGGCAGTAAATTCCATAGATTCACCACTCTCTGGGTGAAGAAGTATCTCCATATCTCCGTTCTAAATGACTTGCCCTTTACTCCAAGACTGTGCCCTTGGGTCCTAGTCTCTCCTAAATGAAAACACCTTCTCTTCGTCCAGATCATTCAGTATTCTCTATGTTTAAATCAGATCCTCCCTTATCCTTCTAAACTCCATTGAATATAGTCCCAGAGTCCTCAAATGTTTCTCATATGTTCAGGTTTTCATTCCTGGGATCATTCTCAGAACCTCCTCCAGGGCCAATACATCCTTCCTGAGATAAAGGGCCCAAAACTGTGCAAATACTCTAAATGTGGTCTGACCAGAGCCTTATAGAGCCTCAGAAGTACATCCTTACTTTTATATTCAAGTCTTTTTAATCATTAGATAGGCCTAAGCCAAAACAAAGGCAAAAGAGGATTGATGTAATAAACTACCTCAAATGGGCCCTTACCATATACCACATCCTGGTAGAGTTGGAAAATGCCACAAAGTAGCGGGAGCACTCATCTGGGAAAAATATCACCTCATTCTGGTAAATCACTCTTGTACCCTCTCCATCACTCCTATATTGGGATGCCCAGAATCAGACCCAATGCTCCAGCTGAGGCCGAATCTGTACTTGATAAAGGCTTACCCCAACCTCCCCACTTTGTGCCCTTTACTTCTATTCTGTTTTCTACATTTTCAAACTTTATTATCTTCCAACTTTAAAATCTGAAAATAAAAAGAAATGTCATTATTATTTCAAATGAATAATGATGAATAAGGATGGTGATTTGGGAGCTCATACATCCTAGAATATGTTGCCGTTAAGAAGGTGGTGCTGAGCTGTCTTCTTGAACCGCTGCAGTCCACCTGCTGTAGGTTGACCCACAATGCCATTAAGGAGGGAATTCCAGGACTTTGACTCAGTGACAGTGAAGGAATGGGAATACATTTCCAAGTCAAGATGGTGAGTGGCTTGGAGGGGAACTTGCAGATAGTGGTGTTCCCATGTATCTGCTGCCCTTGTATTTCTAGATGGAAGTGATTGTGCGTTGGAAGGTGCTATTTGAGGACCTTGGGTGAATTTCTGTAGTGCATCTTTTAGATAATACACACTGCTACTACTGAGCATCAGTGGTTTAAGGAGTGGATGCTTGTGAATGTGGTGCCAGTCAAGTGGGCTGCTTTATCCTGAATGGTGTCAAACGTCTTGAGTGTTGTTGAACCTGCACCATCTAGGCAATTGGGGAATATTCCATCACACTCCTGACTTATGCCTTGTAGATGATGGACAGGCTTTGGAGAGTTAGGAGGTGAGTTACTTGCTGCAGTATTCCTAGCCTCTGACATGCTCTTGTAGCCACTAAGTTTATAATATGTTATATGTTGAAAGGACAATGTTTTTGAGGAGAATACTGAGATATAGGCTACTAGATTAGATGGGATTGAGGTTCAAAAGGAGGACATGTTATCAATTCTGGAAAGTGTGAAAATAGATAAACCTTCTGGGCCAGATGGGATTTATTGTAGGATTCTCTGGGAAGCCAGGGAGGAGATCGCAGAGCCTTTGGCTTTGATCATTATGTCGTCTTTGCCTACAGGAACAGTGCCAGAAGACTGAAAAATACCAAGTGTTCATCCCCTTGTTCAAGATTGGGAGTACAGACAACACTGGTAATTATAGACCTGAGTGCCTTTCTTCGGTTTGGGTAAAGTCTTCGGAAACGTTATAAGAGATAGGATTTATAATCATCTAGAAAGGAATAAGTTGATTAGAGATCATCAACATGGTTTTGTGAAGGGTAGGTTGTGCCTCACAAACCTTATTGGGTTCTTTGAGAAGGTGACCAAACAGGTGGATGGGGGTAAAGAGATTGATGTAGTGTATCTGGATTTCAGTAAGGCATTTGATAAGTTTCCCCACAGTAGGCTGTTGCACAAAATATGGAGGCATGGGATTGAAGGTGATTTCGCAATTTGGATCAGAAATTGGCTAGCTGAAAGGAGACAGAGGATAGGAAATGTTCATCCTGGAGTTTAATTATTACTGGTGTACTGCAAGGATCTGTTTTGGGGTGATTCCTGTTGGTCATTTTTATAAATGACCTGGATGAAGGCCTAGAAGGGTGGGTTAGTAAATTTGTGGATGACACTAAGGTTGGTGAAGTTGTGGATAGTGCAGAAGGATGTTCTAGGTTACAGAGGGGACATAGATAAGCTGCAGAGCTGGGCTGAGAGGTGGCAAAAGGAGTTTAATGCAGAAAAGTGTGAGGTGAGGATTGAGCAACAGGAATAAAGAGTATTGGGCTAATGGTAAGATACTTGGTAGTGTAGATGAGCAGAGAGATCTTGGTATCCATGTATATAGATCCCTGAAAATTGCCACCCACGTTGATAGGGTTGTTAAGAATCAAGGTTTGTAGCTCAGGTTGAGGTTCAGGATGTAGGTTTGCTCACAGAGCTAGAAGGTTCGTTTTCAGATGTTTCGTCACCATACTAGGTAACATCTTCAGTGAGCCTCCAAATGAAGCACTGGTGGTGTAACCCATGTTCTATTTATATGTTTGAATTTTCTTGGGTTGGTGGTATCACTTTCTGTGGTGACATCATTTCCTATGGTGATGTCATGTCCTGTTCTTTTTCTCAGGGGATACGAAATGGGATCCAAGTCAATATGTTTGTTGATAGAGTTCCGGTTGGAATGCCATGCTTCTAGGAGTTCTCATGCATGTCTCTGTTTGGCTTGTCCTGGGATGGATGTGTTGTCCCAGTCGAAGTGGTGTCCTTCCACATCCGTATGTGAGGATACTAGTGAGAGAGGGTCATGTCATTTTGTGGCTAGTTGATGTTCATGTGTCCTGATGGCTAGTTTTCTGCCTGTTTGGCCAATGTAGTGTTTGTTACAGTTCTTGTAACGTATTTTGTAAATGACATTAGTTTTGCTTGTTGTCTGTATAGGGTCTTTCAAGTTCAATTGCTGCTGTTTTAATGTGTCGGTAGGTTTGTGGGCTACCATGATGCCAAGGGGTTTGAGTAGTTTGGCAGTCATTTCCGAGATATCTTTGATGTAGGGGAGAGTGACTAGGGTTTCTAGATGTGCTTTGTCTGCTTGTTGGGTTCGTTGCTCAGAAATCGGCAGACTGCGCTCATTGCATACCCGTTCTTTTTGAATACACTGTGTAGGTGATTTTCCTCTGCTCTGCATAGTTCCTCTATGCTGCAATGTGTGGTGGCTCAAATAATGTTCTAATGCAGTTTTGTTTGTGGAGGCTGGGATGATTGTTTCTGTAGTTCAATATCTGGTCCGTATGTGTTGTTTACCTCTAGTCACTGGTTTAAAGTTCCCCATTGGCTGTTTGCTCTGCTGCGACACCTAGGAATGGCAGTTTGTTATTGTTTTCCTCCTCTTTAGTGAATTTTATTCCTGAAAACGAACATCCCAGCTCAGCGAGCAAACCTAAGAAGGCTTTTATCGGTACAGGGATTGAGTTCTGGAGCCACGAGGTCATGTTGCAGCTGTACAAAACTCTGGTGCGGCTGCACTTGGAGTGTTGTATACAGTTTTGATCACTGTAGTATAGGAAGGATGTGAATGCTTTGGAAAAGATTCAGAGGTGATTTACTAGGATGTTGCCTGGTATGGAGGGAAGATTTTATGAGGAAAGGCTGAGGGACTTGAGACTATTTTCATTAGGGAGAAGGTTGAAAGGTGACTTAATTGAGACATACAAGCTAAACAAAGGGTTAGATCGGATGGACAGCGAGAACCTTTTTCCTCGGATGGTGATGGCTTTCATGAGGGGACATAGTTTTAAATTGAGGGGTAATAGATATACGACAACTGTCAGAGGTAGTTTCTTTACACAGAGAGTAGAAGGGCCGTCACACTGCCTGCAATATTAGTAGGCTCACCAACTTTAAGGGCATTTAACTAGTCATTGGATAAACATATGGATGAAAATGGAATAGTGTAGATTAGATGGGCTTCAGATTGGTTCCACAGGTCAGCACAACATCAAGGACAGAAGGGCCTATACTGTGCTGTAATGTTCTATGTTCTATAATGAGTCCAGTTGAGTTTCTGATCAATAGTTACCCCCAGGATGTTGATAGTGGGGGATTCAGTGATTGAATGTCAAGGCTTGGTGGTTAGGTTGTCTCTTATTGGTGATGGTCATAGCCTGGCATTTCATGGCATGAATGTTACTTGCCTTTTCTCAGCCCAAGCCTTGATATTGTCCAGATCTTCCTGCATTTGAACATGGCCTGCTTCAGTATCTGAGAAGTTGCAAATGGTGCTGAACATTGAGCAATCACCAGTGAACATTCCCACCTTATGATGGAGGGAAGGTCATTGATGAAGCAGCTGAAGATGGTTTGGCTGAGGACATGAACTGAAGAACTCCTGCAGAGATAACCTGGAGCTGAGATGACTGATCTCCAGCAGCCATGACCATCTTCCTAGTGTCAGGTCTGACTCTAACCACCAGAGAGTTTGCCCCCGACACTCGTTGTTTCCGGTTTTGCTAGGGCTCCTTGATCTATACTCAGTCGAATGCAAGTGCTGTCACATTCATCTCACCTCTGGAATTCAGCTTTTTTGTCCATGTTTGAACAAAGGCTGTAATGAGGTCAGGAGCTGAGTGGCCCTGGTAGAACACAAACTGGGCGTCACTGAGCAGATTATTGGCTGAGAAGGTGCAGCTTGATAGCACTGTTGATAACACCTGCCATCACTTTATTGATAGTTGAGAGTAGACTGATGGGATGATAATTGGCTAGGTTGGATTTGTCCTGGTTTTTATGTATAGGACATACCTGGGCAATTTTCCACTTTGTCGGGTAGATGCTAGTGTTGTAACTGTACTGGAACAGCTTGGCTGTGGGATAAGCAAATTCTGGAGCACAAGTCTTCAGTACTATTGCTGGAATGTTGTCATAGCCCATAGTCTTTGCAGTATCCAGTGTCTCCAACTGTTTCTTGTTATCATGTGGAGTGAATTAAATTGACCGAAGACCGGTATGTGTGATGCTGAGGACCACTGGAGGAGGCTACAATGGATCACCCAACTAGCACCTCTGGCTGAAGATTGCTGTGAATGCTTCAGTCTTATCTTATAAACTGATATGCTCGGCTCTTCCGTCATTGAGGATGGCTGCATTGTGAGACTCCAAGAAAGCTTAGAGTCTAATTTCGAGTTACAAATCAAAAATTGTTGATTTCCAACCTGAAGTAGGAAAATATGAGAAAGTTCATCACAGAATAAGAATCAATAACAGAAAATTGAAATAGCAAAGAAACAATTGCGAGTGGAATTCTCTGTGCCAACGTGAAACTTAAAGAAGTGTGGGCAGAGGAACTTAACTTGGAGGAAGAGAAAAATTCAGTTTGTCAATGCCAGGTTAAAGTTTTGCTATTAGTGTCTCAGTTTTCAGCAGGTTTGGAGTATCTGATCTTCCTCTTTTACATTAATTACATGTCATAAAGTCACCATAATCCTACTGGATAACAGTGCTGCTCTTTTATTAGAGATGACTGGTAGTGGTTTAAGCTGAGGGTCACCATGTCTCGGATGAGGGGAGAGGTTCAGAAAGCAGATCCTTCATGGTAACCTTAAATAGTCTGTAACAGCCAAGTCCACTGGATTTGCATTCACAGTCATAATCTTGTCAGCCAAACATAAGAAAAATGTATTCATAGACCCAATTGTACCTAGCATGGTAAACTTCAGCTTCCAATCTCTGGTGAGCATAAAATTCTTCAGTAACTACAGCCCTTGGTGTTTCTCTGTGCAAACACTTCCAGTATAAAAACTAAAGCCTGTCAAGGGCAACCAGCTCATGAGAAGTTTGCTTGTTGCTTCTTGCTAGAAACATAAGGGGTGAAGCCTAATTAGCAATGAGGCAGCCACAGTGGCCAGTGTTAGCAAACCTGACCAGGGAGTTTGGACTGAATGCAAACCATCCGGGTAAAGGTGAGAGAATAAGAAAGAGCAGCAAGCAACAGAACTTAAACAGCAAGCTTGTTAGGGCCATTGGAAGGATCCTGGGAAATGGGGGGAGGAAACTTGGGTGCAGAGGGTAGAATCACATGACAGGAACAAAGGAAAAATGGGAACTGCACATTAGGTTGGGGAAGAGAATGGTATAATTAAGTGTGCCAGTGAGTGAGAAAGTCCAGGCAATGTTTATAAGGGGCAATGTAGGGCTATGGTTGAGCATGGTTATATGGAGGGTGTGAAATTAGGGGAAAGAGCAGGAAAGTCAAGGGAGATACTGAAAGGGCTAACAGTCACAGGGAGGAGATTGAATCAGTACAGAGGAAGCCTCAGAGAAAAGGGAAGGGCCATCTACAATGAAGAGCGTAGTTTAGAAAGAGAGGGTAGAGAGTGAAGGATCTGAAACAAAATTCAAACACATCACAAGTTTCCTAAATTTGGTTGCAGACAAATGTCTCAGAAAATGCACAGTTCAACTGGGAGGCGCTTGAGATATGTTTTGATGTGTTCCTGCACAATGCAAACACCCAAAATTGAGGGGATCGAAACAAAAAACAAAGGCCCCATTGTGTGAACATTCAGCAAAGGCCCATGCACTGAAGTGGAATACTTGCTATTGCATAAAAGCAGTTAAGTTCTATTTACTCATAACACCAACATCCCAAGCGTGTCTTGTGATTGATTGAAGTCTATGAAGAAGGGCACCCAAGATTCACGAGCAACGGTGATGGTGGTGGCAGGGTTTCTTCTACATGCAATTGTGCTGCACAATTCATTGATCTGTGTGAAGAAAATCAAGGACAAGTAGATAAAATCATTATGCAAGCAGTAGACTCTAACGCAGTGAAGTGCAACATGCATGGAAAGCAATATGAAGATCAAGACTCAAGGGATCTTGCACATGATGGGATGAGGAAGAAAACCAGTTAAAGATGCATGTCATTGTACAGGGCAGGCCTTTCACACAAGACACACAAAATGTAATAAGGGTCCAAATTGACGGTGGCAAATTGCAAAATGGTTTTGTTCCTGATATTTTGTCACAGATCAATATTGCTGTGCTAGATGTTTGCCAACTTAACTTAGCAGTTATTCCTGAGGTTAAGATGGAGGAGGAGGTAAAGGAAAACAGGGAATGTCCAACACCAGCAAAAATCAAGACCTGAGGCTCATGAGGCTGGAACTGAGGAAGAGCAAGCTATACATGATGATGTGAACAAGGATCTTCAATATGACCCATGTGTACTGAGAGAGGCTGAACTGAAAGCATAGCAGCTATGCGCAGATGAGTGAAAGCTAGTGCCAGAGAGGTCTGCACATGTTGAGGGACACCATCACCTACACCTGCCACATCCTGCAGGCAGATCTGCACAAGCAATTTGACAAGTAATGCTGTGCCTATGTCTCTGAACAACACAGCAGCATTAAAATCCCTAACCACTGGCTCCTTTCAAACATCAGCTGGAGCACCTGTGGCATTTTCCAAGCAGCAGCCCACAAATTCATTCATGAGTTCAGGGATGATTTTTTTAGAGGAAGACATGTCCATGTGATAACTCTGAAAAGGCTCATGGGGAATCACCAATTAATCTCCCTGTGGAGCTCATGGAGTACGCATTCCCATGGTCACAGGGAATAGCCTGTTCAGCTGGAACCCATCACCTAAGCCATTTGTAAAGCAGACCCAGGGATATCCCAAGCTGAGAATAGCCTATGTACGCCACAGGTAGAGGCTCTGATTTGATATTCTTTTCCAGTTGGGCTCCCTGAGTTGTTACAGTTCTGTTCACCATGGATCTAGAAAGCCAAGCTGCCAGAAGTATGAGATTTTCAGCTATTGCTGGGTTCCCTTGGGTTTGAGGAGCCATGGGCTACATATATGTGGCATCCAGAGCTCCATAGCATCATCCAGCCAGAATCCTGAACAGAAAGAGGTTTTACTCCCTCGGTGTCCAGCTCATTCGTAACCAGAGACAACAGATCATGCAGCTGGGTGTCCACAGTCCAGGGAGATGTCACAATGCTTACGTTCTGCATCACTCCCAGGTGCTGTGAATGTTTGTTCCCTGCATCTCCAGAGCTGGCTCAGGAATACCTGAGAAAACATGAACAGCATTACAATACTGCACAAACAATAATTCGGGCCATTATTGAGCAGACAGGGGCATGGTCACCTTGATCTCCTGCCAGCTGAGCTGCCTACTACATGAAGGGAATCTGGAGCCTTATATCACATACAGTCTCACTACCATCCTGAGCACACTCTTACCTATCATGCAGATTTTTCTCGAGAAGTCACAGAACATTTGGAAACATTAGCATGATACTGAGCACTTTTCTGGCATTGATATATAGAGTGCGCCAATCCTTAGAGCTGAGATTGCCTGTGTCTGTGTGCATTACTTTAAGAAGAATGTGGTATGGAGAAGAGTAGGTGTTAAATGGTACTGAAACAATAATTGTTCTGTCTCCTCAAAGACCCTCAAAGAGCTCACTGTGCACAACCTCCTGTGCACCACAATCTTCTGCAGTGCTAAACTTAGAATATTTTATGTCCCTATGAGCAATATTGCACAGACAGTGGTGTCATGTTAATGGCAATGGTTTGATAATCAAACACTTGCCAGGGACTGGTTCACTGTGTACACAGGTTTTATTGAAACAGTCAAAGACATTGAGTTATGAAGCCTGCCCTAAGGGGAGGTACCTCCCATTTTTAGGCAGGCTCTACACTTGGTCAGCAAAACAAAGATTTCAAGGAAAGAAGACAGGACCAAGAGAGGCCATTCAACTCCTTGAGTCTGCTTCACCATTTTAGATCATGGCCAATTTTCTAGCTCATTATCATGTTCCCCTTCTATCACTGATATCCCTTGAAATCATTGATATCTAGAAAAGCATGACTTTCTGTCTCAAATACTCTCACTTACCGATCTTTCACAGTCTTTGGGGTAGAGAATTCTAAAGATTCACTATCTCCTAAGTGAAGAATTTGCTCCTCCTCTCAGTCTGAAATAGCTTGGTCCTTATTCTGTGTCCCCTAGTTCTAGAACATTCCACCAGAGAAAACATACTTTCTGTATTGACCCTACCTAGCCTTTTAAGCAACTTTGTAAGTTTCAATACATTTCACCGACCATTCTACAAAAAAGATTGACAAGAGTTTTGGATATTAGTTCAGGCTTTGCTTTGAATTATTAATGAAGAATGAACCAGTGGAGGCTTCTGTCTTCTTGTGCTCCATACCAACATTGAAGTTTCTATTTGCTGTCCCGTGCGTACTTGGTAAATTGTCTCCTTCTATGCCTACAAATATAGGGATGACGAAAACTTCATATGACCAAATAATACACCCTGCATTTTGTTTCCAATTTCCATACCAGGAAGAAATAATTTTCCAGGTACATCTTAAAGGGGTGTGGCGATATTTATACACTGACGGGAGCAGCAGATTTTCTGAGAACTTTGGAAGGTAAGATTCCCAGCTGCTGATGCATATATTGAAAATGATCTCCCTATTCAAAACACAAATTTCATAGAACTTTATTGATGGCACAAATAACAAACTATGTATACTCCTTGTACCTGATTGTTATTTTCTTGAGAGGGTTTTTAAAAAAGAATCAAAGCATTATAATGGCAATAAATATCTTGAACAGAGAAACAAGTCTACTGCTTGATAGGCCTGCTTTACAAGGGGCCTATTGTTTGCAATAATACAAAATGGTTCAATACCATATTATTAGCAGCCAGTGAGGTTTTCATGGTTTTTAAAACAACTTTCACTGAGGAATTCATGTCTGTTTCATCTTTGGTAAACAGAGGTTATGGGAAATATCCTTTGGTTAAGACAGAAGTCTTTTGCAGAACCTGGGAACCTATTTAAGGGCATTTTTAAAAGCTCAGAAGAAAAGTAAGTCAAAAGACTGTATACAGCTTTAAAGTATTGTTTGTCCTTTCTTTTCCTTCGAGATTGCATTTAGTTCAGGTCAGCATGACATGAACTGAATGTAATTTCCCCAGAGTTTATAATCAGTTCATGCACTTTGGGTGATTAAATTACCTGCCTGAAACGTGTGCTGAGTTTCAGTCTAAATCTGCGGGATTCTCACGAGACATTTATACTAGCCTAAAGCAAATCTCCTGCATTGCAGACTCATACTAATCCACAGGGAAGAACTAAGAGTTTTAACTTTGAAATTTGATCAGAGTGCATAATTCCTCACCATTTATGCTTGGCTAATTGTAAATTCTCAATAAATTAAAATTTGCTGTTCATCAATGGAGTTTAGCAGAAATCAGAATAATTTCATTCTCAATGTGTTATACATTGCTTACACTAGCAAGAGGTTTTTAAAAAAAGCAAAGCTGACATCTTCCCAAATTGACCTTTAATTAGGAATGTAAATGTAGAAAAACGTGTGGTCCAGGTCAGTGTGAGTATAAAGTAAACACATTTGGATAGATTTATAACATATCAAGTCAGAAGTAGCTCAAAGTGCTAGCAGTGCTTGTTAAGTTCAAAATTCCACATAGTATTTCAGAACAATATGCTGTACTTACTTCATCAGGCCAAATGGTTAGTAATAAGACCAGAAACATATATAGTTGCAGAAACACTTTCTTTAAGCTTAACAAAATTCACCCAGTGAGATTACCTCACATTTGTAATATAAACGGTGTCAGCATTTGACAATGAAGAAAGCTATTTGAATTTCTCAATGGAGCTTTATGCTGAGCAATGTGAAGGAGACATCTCACTATGAAGGAGCACTGAGAACAAAATGCATGATATTATCAAACTTCCACGCCTCTCAATACACAACACTTGATTTTCTACATTTTGTTTCCAATTTGTATTTTGTATTTCTTTAAAAATACATGTTACTGAGGTCTTTTGTAAATCCAGTCTAAATTAACTTCTCAACTGTAAGTCCCACATCTCTTATATTGCAAAATATGTCTCCACCAAACTCAGTTTTCTCTTTTTTAGACACCACTTTGTCTCAAAGATCAATTTTAATTCTCAATAATGTCCAAATTTATTACAGGCTTGCACGCAGTTCTCAGATTTATAAGGTCATTTCTAATACCTCTCATATTTCCAGGTAATATATTAGAAAGTGCCTCTCACCTCTAACACCCAACTATTTTCTCTTTCTTCCTTCCAATAATTCCAATATAATAAATGCTCAATTGATTTTTTTTTCTCCTTAATCATAAATTGCTATTATACACACTCTCCTTCCTTTCTGAATTTTCAAAATGTTGAAACCAAGGTTTGGCACACTTATCTACTGTAATGTGCTTTCTTTCTATTTTTTTCTCATTGATCTGTTCAGAAATGTTATTACACACCTCCAGGGCAGGTGGCCCCTGAACCCAGGCCTCCTTGTCCAGGGGTTGCAACACTACCACTGTGCCATCTCAAAACTCTGAAATTCTTTCTCTCAGAACCATAGAATCCCTACAGTGTGGAAGCAGGTCATTGGGCCATAGAGTCCACAATGACCCTCTGAAGACAATACCAGCCAGGCCCACCTTCTTCCCCTATCCCTGTATCCCAGCATTTCCCATGGCTAACCCACCGAGCCTGCACATCCCTGCATTCAATGAAACAAGTTAACATGGCTGATCCATCTAACCTGCACTTCTTCAGACTGTGGGAGTAGTCTGGTCGACATCTCCGAGATGTCTTTAATGTACGGTAGGATGGCTAGTGTGTCTGGATGTGTTGTCTTCCTGTAAAGGTCTGCTGTGCAGGAATCGGCGGACTGTGCTTATTGGGTACCCGTTGTTCCTGAGTTCCTGGGTGTTGCAGTGTGTTGTGGCTTGTTTCAATAATGTCCTGATGCAGCTTCATTTGTGGATGTTGGGATGATTGCTCCTGTAGTTGAGTATCTGGTCAGTGTGTACGGCTTTCCTGTAAATGCAGGTTCTGTAGCTCTCCGTTGGCTTTGCGTTCTGCTGTGACATCTAGGAAGGGGAGTCTGTTGTTGTTCTCTTCCTCTTTGGTGAACTTTATACTGGAAACTCTAGCCACTCTGACATACATCAAAGACATCTTGGAGATGATGACCAGACTTCTCTGGCCCCTCGGCATCATGATAGGCTACAAACCTTCCACACTGAAACAATTCCTGATGAATTTAAAGGACCCCATACCAACAACCAGCAGAATGAACATCATATTCAAAATACTCTGCAAGGACTGCAACAAACATTACAATGGACAGACAGGCAGGAAGCTAGCCACCAGGATACATGAGCACCAACTGGCCACCAAAAGACATGACCAACTATCAATAGTATCCATACACACAGATGAAGAGGGACGCCGGTTCCACTAGGACAATACATCCATCCTGGAACAGGCTAAATAAAGACATGCACGGGAATTACAACCACAACAGATCAAGACAGTTAAATAGCAAGTTGGGCAGAACACCAGCGCTTCATCAGAGGCTCACTGATAATGTTACCTAGCATGGTGACAAAACATCTGAGAACGAATCAACAGCTCAGCGAGCAAACTTACAGCCTAATTAATAGTTTTATTTTGCTGTTCCTGTAGGAAAGTGAAAAGACATTAAGAAGAACTAGTGGATAAATTAATCAATTAAGAAGGTGGCACAAAATTCAAGGGAACATTTCCCAAGTGGCAAAAAGCTCACAAATCAGAGGTATGTGATGTCATCTGACATCTAGCCACCTATCTTTAGTCATTAATTGTCCACTAACATCTATTCATTCTCCCAGGCTGATAATTATCCACTCATTTGTCTAACTGTTCTTCTCTTACTTTTGGCTTTACTTTCACCTATCATTTACTCCTTACCCCTTTCATCCCACTTTACTCTTAAAAAAAAACGTTTTCCTAGGTACCATCTGTTCAGAGGAAGGGTCACTGAATCTGACACATTAACTCTGATTTCTCTCCACGGATGCTGCCAGACCTGCTGAGTTTTTCCAGCGATTTCTGTTTGTGTTTACAGATATGTGACATTTTGCTACATCGTGGCATGGACAGAGTGGGAAAGGGTGAAGCAGCAGCCATCTCCAACACAGGCTAATGCCATCTTGCTGTTACATTTTTCTCATCTTCTCACTCATTCTCAGCACAATCTTGTGCACTGCATTTTGGAATCCAAATTGTGTTTTATGGTGCTCAGAGCATTCTAACTTTTCAGTTCAATTTCATTCTCTCATGGCAAAACTGGATAAGTAACCCATCAGCACTACCAATTGCTGAGTATGAGACATGACTACACATCACCCTGTATCCTTTTCAATGAACTTTGTAAATGTCAAGTTATTTAGAAAGCAATTTCATATACAAAGCAATACTTTGCTGTCTCAGGATAAGACCTTGATCAGTGCACATTTAGAATACCATGTTTACTGCAGGCCCTCAAATGATGGAGATTCAGAAAAGATTTAAAGGAGGGCCTCTAAGTTGATACCGTTTTAATGGCCCTCTGTTATTAGATCAGACTAAGACAGCTGGGATGTTTTAACTCAGAATGTTAGGTTTTGAGGAGCTTTTAACTTTAAAATAATGAAAAGATTAGACATGACCCAAATAAATAAAACATTTAAGCTCGATGGGTTTGGAAGGACCAGGGATGTAAGTATAAGTTATGAAAGCAACTAAATACGTTAGGTGCCAGAAAGCTTTGTTTTTACAGAGAGATGTTGGACTGTGTTCTAAGTTACTGGCATATGCATCATGTGTGGATTTGGTGAATGCATTGAAAGCAAATCATAGGAGTTTAAGGGAATGCCTAATTGAATGAGCTAGCTAGTATTTACTTATATTTCTTTGTGACTGAGTCTCTCATGAAACAGAGGTTTTTGGACACAGATCTTCTCTGACATGGTCAGCAAGAACTATCTGGCTCATTAAATATAGGTTCTGGGATAAGAATGAGTGTCTGCACAACAGTTACACTGCAGGCATACCTTATTTTCTAGTTTCCTCAATGCAACTTTATTCCTCATTCAAATTTAGGATGCCAAAGTACATGAGACTGATTTGTTGGTAGTGTTGTCTGATGCTCAATTTGAGTATAACATCTACTCAGCGTAGGAGGTTTCTACTGTGGGTCTTTATTTGACCAAAGAGGCCAATTCTCAACCCACAGATTTCTGGGAACATGGGCACAAGGTTCCTTTGAAGTAGTGATTTTTGGAATGCAGGATTTGCTTCCTTTCCTTTTCTTCTCTTCCATCACTGTTCTTCATCATTAAAACATTTTAGAAGGAGAATGTGATGTGATTTGATCGACATGCTGCCACTAATTTGAACAATGGTTAGCAAGTCCTTCCAGTCATTAATGTCAATACTGCCATGCTTCAGGGAGAACACAAAATGTCCTTGTAGTGTTTTTGTTTCTCCTAGACTGTGTCCTAATGGAAGAAAAACAACTCTATTTTCTCACATGTCAAATGGCCCTACAATGGTTTTCTGAGTGAAACAGTAGCTGGAAATAAAATGCTGGTAGGAAATTAAGGTGTTGTAAATATAAGTTCTGGTGTGCAAAAATAATCAGACTGAAACATCAAACAGAAATACATCAAAGAAACTAGAAAACAAATTCTGAAAAGCACAAAGATTTAAGAAGGCAACTCCTAAAAGTCTGGCCATCCAAAGGGTAATGTGTCCATTTTATAAAGATAAAGTAAACTTACGGTGAAAAGTACCAAATAAAACCTGAAAGAACTGTGGATACTATAAATCAGAAACAAAAACAGCAATTGCTGGAAAAATTCAGCAGGTCTGGCAGCATCAGTTCTGAGGAAAGGTCACTCATCCTGAAATGTTAACTCTGATTTATCTTCACAGATGCTGCCAGACCTGCTGAGCTTTTTCAGCAATTTCTGGTTTTCTGTCATGGAGAAAAAAAGCCTAGTATAAAGCAAGGGACCCTGAGTGAAAACAATTTGCATCAGATTTGCAGGTACAATGAAGCTCTTGATGAGCTGCAGAATAACCCAGCAAAAAATAGATGTTTTCAAGTTCAGTGAACTATGAACAAAACTTGCCTGATATTGTAAGATATATTGTTGATCAGTGGGATGTTTTACATTGGAAGCATCACCTTGCAAATGTTATCCTTGTGTGCTTAGCGTGCTGCAGAACCCTGATATTCAACGCTTTCATCTGTTCTGCATTTGTTCAAAGCTATGATGTGTACAGATGTTTAAGGAAACTGTAAACGCAAGGTCTTTCTTGGGTATTATGATCAAAAAAGATTGATTTCCTAGGATGACTGTATATTCTTGCAAAACATCATGCTTAATTTTTTTGACAGGTCACACAGATTTCTGCTAAGATTAGAGAGACTATCAGAGTTGGGGTGGAAATTAGCATCTAAAATTTCCACTTCCCACAAAGGAGAACATTTTTTTTCTGGAAGTTTCTGTGGAATTACTCTGATTGCCAAAACTGGCACCTCTGCTGGTATGTGGTTCAGAGTGTGGAGTAGTTCCCTGTCACCAATCCTTCTTTGTCTATGCTTTGTCTGGAGCCTATCTAATGATACCAGTGGTAGAGGATATACCACTCTGAAAGAAATACCTATTAGTTAACAAGATGATTTATTGAGTAATAACAATAAGTGCAACTGCATTACAAGTCAGACATAATTACCAGCACTCTTGGGAACTGTACAGGACACATCTGCTCCCTCAGACTCTGTGTGATATCAACGGAATGATATCACTGGGTGGTGCTGAATGTAATGTGAACATTAACTCCTTTCAACCATCACCTTATACAATAGTTTCTCTTCAATATATTTGCCAAGGAATTGAAGTTTGTGCTTCTGCAATATAGCAGTTCCATTAAACATGAAATAAATTACAAGTTTTAAGAGCTGCTCTGCAAGTTTCCTTGGAATCAAAAATGTTGAAGCAAGGTAAACTTGATATTGTGACTGAGTTAAGCCTGCTGAGAAACGGAAGTTTTATTTGCACAGGCTGAATCTTAGCAGTGGTATCAATGTGCCAATATAAGTAAAGAGGATCATTTACACCTTTGTTGCCTGGGCTGCAATCTAGTAAAGCTGATCCCCGCCAACAATAGAACCTACTGCATTTCATCTCATTGATTTCCATTAGGAGTAAATTGAACAGGTTCTCAGAGATGGGCGAGCAGCTATGGCGAGATTATCACCTGGCCAGAAGGGTATTACCTTGATAGTTAGTAAAGCAGCAAAATATAGTTATGCCTCCAAGATAAAAAGATTCTGCTTTGTGACACAGACGAACTGTGGTTAACATTCCAGTGAACTATCTTCAAGTGGACTAAATTTC
This sequence comes from Chiloscyllium plagiosum, assembly GCF_037043375.1. Lineage (NCBI taxonomy): Eukaryota > Metazoa > Chordata > Chondrichthyes > Orectolobiformes > Hemiscylliidae > Chiloscyllium > Chiloscyllium plagiosum. The sequence goes on from NW_028270145.1 coordinate 44,424,477, forward strand.
AATAATTGCTCAATTTTCAGTGATATAAAAAAGTCCATTAGCTCTGTCAGGAAAAAAAAAACAGAATATGTAGGAATTGCCTATAGGAAATGGAGATCAGTGCATTAAGCTTTGCTACCAATGCGATTGTGGCTATTAAAGTAACTATTCAATTATGACAAAATTATACCGTGTAACACTTTTGCATCTGTAGTTGGCACACAGTGTTACTCCAGTCTCTGCAGCCTACAAATACCATACTAATTTATGTCATCAGGACTAAATGAAATGGCTGTACCAGAGACATCTTTAATAAATTCCTCTAATATATTAAAGACCAGATACATTCCCACACTGAGGCAAGAGAAACTTTATACCAGGGGCACAAAAAAATCTTGGCTTCATAACCTATTATATGCATAGCTGACAAATAACATATGGAGTCTTTGCTAAGTCCTTTGACAACTGGTTCCCATTACTTTGATAAAATCTGTGGAAAAAAAAATCAAATCAAAGCCAAAAAAAGCAAAAGGAAATCTCATTGCAATACAACAAAGCATAAATTAACTTTGCCCTGGGTAACCACATGCCTACTAGAATTATGTTGTATCAGAAGGTAGCAGCACCAATAAATTGTTATTTAAGTATCTAGTCCTTTCCCCAGTTGCCTTTGCATGACAGACAATATTTTGCCATGCTGATGAACATTAATCCTCCGATGTGCACTGAGCTGGTTTCAGCACAACAAATCGAATGTATACTTATTCACATCCTTTATTAACAATCACAATAAATAACTAACTTCAGATTGATGCAGCATTGCTTAATTGGTCAATAATTTTCTGCATTTTCTCTTATGAGGTGTTAACAAAGGCATGATCTATGAACTATCCTGAAAAGGTGATAGTTGATCATCTGATCATTTGCACTTGAAAACAAAGGAGCCTAAACAATTGGATAAAATTATGGAGATAAATTCTGCTGGATGCATTGATAGAAAGCCAGTGATATAATTCCAACATCAAAACAATTAGCTCTTTTTACTAGAGTTAAGAAGTCGTTCCCTGGTTTAAGCCTCTAACATTATGTAGAGTCACGGTAAGATAAATTATGCTTGATTGTTTTCACTGATTGGTAAGATGTGAGTAAGAGAGCGGCACGGTGGCTCAGTGGTTGGCACTGCTGCCATACACCACCTTGGGCGACGGTCTGTGTGGAGTTTGCACATTCTCCCTGTGTCTGCGTGGGTTTCCTCCAGGTGCTCTGGTTTCCTCCCACAATCCAAAGATGTGCAGGTTAGGTGAATTCACCATGCTAAATTGCCCGTAGTGTTAGCGTCGGTGTGGACTGGTTGGGTTGAAAGGCCTGTTTTACACTGGAAGAAATCTAAATGTAAAGCATTAAAAAAAGAAAAATGTATTGACAGAGTGATGAAAGTGTGAAATTAACTGTCAAAATGTTACAGAACTCTATAATGTTCTGAAAAGATCAGTTAAATGGTTTCTTGTAAAAGGGAAATATTAATATGTAGAAGGAATCAGAGGTACAGTTCAACCATATGGTTCATTTAGAGAAAATTGCTGGCTCAAATTAAATGGGACAAATTGTCTGTTTCACTAATATAATGTTCCATGATTCACCACTTTTGGTTGAAGATACTATTTAAATGCCACCATATAAATAATGAGGATTAGGACATTTTTAGGGTCTTGCAGAGGAATGCATCATTTAGATTTAGAAAATAAATTCATGAACAAAAGTCAAATACAGGGTCTGTGCCATGGGGATTAGTTTCCCTGTAACTATTATTAGTCTAGATCCCACTAACTTTACAAATGACTGTCCATTCTCCAACTGCACACTCATGTCCACATTTGAAGCCCTGATCCCAAGCCAAACCATTACAATTGTTTACCTCAAATGCTCCCTTCACTACAACTCTCAATTTTGCAATTGCAAGTCCAAGGGAAGCAGACTTGGATAGATATGGTGGTCAGCTTCTTTAGCCATATACTACATGAACTGACTGAAATGAAATTAATGGCTCCAGATCTCATCAAGTAAACTAGCTCACTACTTAACACCCTGGAAAGCACAGATAACATTAACTTCTTTTGTGCAGTGCAAACTGCATTCTTAACACCCTGGTCTCCACCTTCACATCCACATCTTCAACAATCAATGTGAGAAGTCCCATCATTTTATTGTCATTGAGATTGAAACTATCCAAACAGCTGTTTCTGGCACTTCCCTCCTATCAATGAGCTCACTGGCTCAAATAGTTTTTTTAAAAATTCATTTGGGTTATGTGGGTTCCACTGACTGAGCCATCACTTATTGGCCCTCCCTGGTTGTCCTTGGTGGTGGTGATCTGTCTTCTTGAACTGCTGCTGTCTTTTTGGTATTGGCGCACCCTCAATGCTGTTGGAAGGAGTTCCAGGATTTTGACTCAGTGACACTGAGAATGGGGGTTAAAAAAGCGTGTCAAGATGTTGAGTGGCTCAGTGGAGAACATGCAATTGGTGGTATTTCCATGTAACTGCTTCCCTTGTCCTTCTTCATGGAAGTGGACAAAGGTTTGGAAGGTACAGTCTAATTTCTGCAGTGATCTTGTAAATGGTACACAGTGTTGCTACTGAGCATCAATGGTGGATGGATATTTGTGGATGTGGTGTCAGTCCAGAGAGTAGCTTTATCCTGGATGGTGTAAAACTTCTTGAGTGCTGTTAGAGTTGCATTCATACAGGCAAGTGGGAGTATTCCAATACTGAGTTGTGGCTTTGGAGAGCCAGGAGATGTGTTAAATGTTGCAAGATTCCTAGCCTATGATTTGTTCTTATAGCCACGGCATTGTATACTTGTTCAGTTTCAACAGTAACTCTTAGGGTATTGATAGTGGGAGGTTCTTTCCCTTGAGAATTCTAACCCTGAATTTGCATGTATCTCAAGTTTCTCTCTTATTTACCCTCTTGCCTAGCTAAGCTATTGTTGTCCATTTGACCTAGTTCCTGGTCATTTGACCCTATTTCCATTAAAATGCTGACAACTTCCCCCATGATCTGCATGCTAGCTCAGGTTATTAAATATTTCCTCTCTTCAGTGTCATTCTTCTCTCCTTTAAATCTGCTATCAGCATCCCTCTCTCCTACCTCTTACCTCACCATCCTTGCAGACTACTGTCCAATCACCAAGCTTTCTTTTCTCTCCAATGTGCTTGAAAGTATTGCCATCTGCAGTCATCTTTCCTGAAACATCAAATCCTAATCAATTCAGTCAGTTTTCTTTCTTGCCACTATCCCAAAACAATTCTTGTCAAAATCACAGATTATACCCTTTGTGACTATGACTGTGACTGTGATAGATAAACTAGCATTTCTCAATTTTCTTAACCTGTCTACAGCTTTTGATTTGGTATACCTTGCCATGCTCCTCCGACACCTCTTCACACTGTGCAAAACTGTGTACAGGTAGTTCTTCTATAAAGTGATGGTTGCTTTCTTGTGCAACTCCAAATTATAGAAAATCACGCTTTAGAAACAGCGCTTAAAGTGTTGGCGATGTAATCACGTTACAGCCAACACATACTTTAAAAGTTCGCGCTTCAGAAACAATGTCCCCAGTTTGTCAATTGCGTTACAGCGATTAACATACAGTTAATGAAATGCACGTTAAAACAGAACAACCTGTCGTTCAATTCTTATCTATCCAATCAGAATCTGGGAATCACATCCAATGGTTTAGACCATAAGACTATAAGACCCATAAGAAACAGGAACAGGAGTAGGTTGCTGCACTATCATTCATCCGGCATCCAGCATTCCATGCATCCACTTTCCTGCCCTTTCCCCATAACCCTTGGCCTTTGTCCTGCTCCTACATAATTGCCTCTAACCACTTGCAAAAGGATCTATCCACAGGCCTCTCATTCTCATCTACAGGTTGCCTTCGGTTACACCATTCAAAAGCACAGCATTAGTTTTCACACATATATTTACTGTACTCAGCACTGGCTCATGACCAATTCTCACAACTGTTGCTAATTATCAGCTGACATCCACTAATGGATGAGCAGAAATGTCCTCCAATTACCATTTGGTAGAAGTGAAACCACTATCTTTAGGTGTTGCAACAAACTCTGTTATCTAGTTATTGGTACCATTCTTTGTTTTTATTCATTCATAGGTTGTGGGTGGCATTGGCTAGGACAACACTTATTACCCATCCCTAGGTACACTTGAGACTGATTTAGAGCTGCTTTCCTGAACTGCTGCAGTTCATTTTGTAGGCCCCCCAATGCCATTAGGGAGGGAGTTCCATGGTTTCCAGCCAGTGACACTGCAGTAATGATGATATATTTCCAAATCAGGATAGGGAATGACTTGGGGAGGGAACTTACGGATGGTAGTAGTGTTCCCATGTATCTACTGCCTTTGTCCTTCTAGATGGAAGTCGTCATGGGTTTGGAAGGTGCTGTTTCAGGAGCTAGTGGTGCCTCAAGGGGATCAATTTTGGCCAAGATTTCAGGAGACTATCCCTGCTCTTCGTTAAAGAGTTCTATCTCAATTTTTATTTCCAACTGAAGAAGTAGACTGGGCCTCATTTTAAAATTTTAATCCAAAAGTGACACTTCCAGCAGTGCAGCATTTTCTCAGTATTGCACGAAGTATCAGAATAGACTAATGTGTTAGTCTCTGGAATCGAGAAGGAACTTCTGACTTTGGCTCGAGGGATATTGTTAGGAGCACTATATAGCTAAGGAATGAACTCAAGGTTAGTACAATATGTTAACATATGCTGCCTAAAACTAGGTAGATGAACGGTAGAGAATGGTTTGGCCTGCACTTTATTGCATCAGGTCTTTATCTCATGTGATCTGACATCATGGTGTCATAGCTCTTCATACACATCAATACCAGGCTACACTAAAAGGTAGGTGTTGTGTTAGAATGAATCCATTGATCAGAAATTTCTCAACATTGTAGCTATTGTCAGAATATTAGTATAGTTAATCCTTTCATGCACATCTCCTGAAAAGTTCAATCTTGACTTCATGAACTGTTTATAGTTTTCATTCAACACTTACTTCTGAGACATACTGATTCTAAATTGAAAATGTAACCATGCCAATTGTGAATAGTATTCAGTTGTAGAGACCAGCATATACACTGAATTTTAAAGTTACAGTGTGAATAAATAAACTATCTGAACTGACCACTTTTTAAAAATAGGAAGCAGTAATATAGCTCCCAGTAAGGAGGCAATGTTTTCTAAGAGTGGTGATTAGTGATTCTAGTCTGAGACTGCTGTTGCTTTTATACTTCATTAGTGGTATGGAAAAGTATGCATCTAGTCAGATGAAATATCTTGATAACTTTAGTAAGCATTGGGAGCATTCAAAGACATCTGACTAGATGCAATTAAGTAATTTAAAATTGGTGATGCGAACCAGAACTGGGAGAGTACAGACCTCAAAAGGTTACAAAGATAAGGAAGGGCAAGGTTTTGAGTGATTTGATAACAATAATGACAACTTTCTGAGCACTTGATTCATTCTGACATAACTGCTTCCTTTTAATACAATCATATTCATCTTTCCTCAAAGTTCATTTTGGCAGTTTCCTCTCTCCAACCTAACTCAAATTTCACACTAATAACACTGCTTCTTCAAGTTGATATTCTTTTACTTTTCCAACTTCTTGGTTAAGGATAGCAGCCTCCGTCTTAATTCTTTCTTTTCCCACCAGAGAATTTCCTGCACTTTTTTAACACTAAACACAAAATGTTAATCTGCATCTTTCCCTCAAACCTTCTTTGTGATTATTTCCTCCTCCCTGTCTCCTGTTATTATCTTCTACATTCACCGCTTCATAAAATACACTGCAAAAATGTTTCAACTATTCCCCAGCACTACTACTCGACAGCATTTCGTATCCAAAAAAAATTCACTCTTCTGTACCAAGTCTTTAGGTCTGACTAAATTGCTTCTTCACAGTCTATCCTCAGAATGGTGAAGTTCTCATACATGAATATTCATGAAATTGAAAGCTCAATTACTCAGTTTTAATAATTTTGGTAATTGGCGATTCCTAACCAAACAGTCCTGTATGCATGTTTTACAAGCTAAACCTTTACATCAAAGTAACTGAGTTTTCTCTGAACTGTGTTCTACTCTTTTCTTGGAGAGAAATTATATTTGCTTCTGGATCCAGTCGGGTCCCCTTCAAACTGTGCTAAAAGCTTTTAATTTCTGTGTTTTCATTGCTGAGAATCAATACTTGATTACTCTGAAAGACATTAGTTTGCTCTTGGTTTAATGTTTACCTCCTGTCATAAACCCTGCAGTATAATCAAACAACCTTGCATTACCATTCCAGGGAGTTTGCAGTTTTCTGCTGTCTGACATATATTGTATTAGGTTTTGGTTTCAGCAGGGATGCTGACTTTCAAAGAAAATCCTTCCTGGAAGTAAAAAAACAGCAAAACAGTCAGTTCTTCTATAACGTAATGGTTGTGTTCTGTGTAACCCTGCGTTATAGAAAAATAGTGCTTTAGAAACAGTGTTTTAAAAGTTCGCACTGTGGAAACAGTTTCCCCAATTCGTCAATTGCATTACAGCAAATTCACATTGATGAACCCGCTTTATAACAGAACAACCTGTAGTTTGAAATCCAAACTCCAGAAGTGATATATCACACACCTTTCATCGCACTGCTGATAGTGGAAGGGATCTGAGAGTTGACATTCAGTCATTGAATTAATGTAATTAATTTCTTGGAACAATCGTAGAAATTGCACTATTCAGAGACAGGAATCACATCCGCCAGTCACAGAACAGTGTCAGAGACAGGAATTCTATGATTTCCTGTTTGCTCATAAGGTGCCACCAAGATGGACCAGTGACAACATTTGTACTGCTTCCTCTCTCGTCTGGGATTGGAACAGTTAATTAATGTTGCTGTTAATTTCCATGCTTCTCTTCTTCACCTTGTCTATCTTTAACTCTTCCTTTCCCTTTCTTGACTCTGCTATCTCCATACCGAGGAGTACACGGTCCAGTAATGTCTATTATAAACCCATCAGTTTATAATAGACATTACTGTTTATAAACTCCCACAGTTGCCTTGATTACACTTCCTTACTTCCTGCTTCTTGTAAAGCCTCCACTCCATTTTCCTAGTTTCTCCACCTCTGTCACATTGGTTCTAGTGCTCACCCTTTATAGAAGTGCTTCTGACGTGTCTTCACCTTTCCTCAACTGAGGAATCTACACCCCCTCACTGTGGGTGTCAGGGTTTCCAGGCAATTTCCCATACTTTTGTCTTCACGCTTCCTGGTCCTGCCTAGAACAATGATAGGGTTTTAATAAGTGTTTTAAACTTTTATTTTTGTGTTAAACGCCTGGAATGGAATCTGGAACCTTCTGACATAGAGGCAAAAGTGTGCTGATGTTTGTAACTGGTATTCCCACACTGCAGTTCAGTTTAGCACTAAATTATGGCAGCTTTGCTCAGTGAAATAAAATGATCATATCTGGAACTGAGCCAGCAAGTCAGGAGTGCTGCATGTTAACTCATGACTTGCTTTGTTTTCGTCATTAAGTTACCTCATTGACATTGGAGAAAGGTTGAGACTTGAGATAACATACAGCATTCTCAACTGTGCTGGCTTAATTGTGAGTGTGAGCATCTTATAATATGCTATTTGCATGCAACTGGGGTGATTTCCAAAGATAATACTGTTCACATCAGCACAGAGGTATCAAGAATCATGGGGATTCCTGATTTAGAGTTAGGAACCTTTTGGCAGTAAGTTCAAAAGTTACTACCAATTTCACATGTCTTAATCTAATATACTAGGATTTTAGGTATGTTTTAATGCAATGATTTATGATAGGCCTTTGTTCTTAAAAAGCTGATTTATCATTACATTAACTAGTAATGTGAGAGTGGAAATATGTCAATTATCCTGATTCAATATTTTAATTGAATAATCAATTCAATGTCTATTTTCCTGCACTGAAAGGTAAACAGATGGCTGAGCTCTTTCAATACCTTCAGAATTTTTAATGCACTCTGGAGGCTTTGCTAAACGTTGGTGCAATGAAATCCCATGAGGAAAGTTTGTCTGAGCTCTAAACCACATTAATGAATTCAGCAATTCAGTTCGTTAAGGGCACTGTGAGTTTATTTACATTCACAGTTTTATGTCCACTCAAGAGATGTGGTTTTTGAATGGTTGTTTGCAGAGTTGGAAATATTGTGAGGTCAAACAATAATTTGATGCCAGCATTCCGATTTTAAAACTCAATTCTGCAGCTTAAGCCTTCTTTTTAACAGAGCCAGCAGAATGTGTTGTCAGCAGCATAAAGGGGCCCTTTCCCACAGCGCTGTTTAAAAATTCAATAGCTACTTTAGGATTAGTTTTTGTTTCTTCTTTCTGTGAAAATGTGCTTGGCATTAAGTTTTGTAAAGTTACTAAACTTTAAAGGGAGTGGTGTAGTGTAAGCTGAAGGACTTTGTGTCTCTGATATTACATGCAGCAGCATGTACTCCTCTTGAATTTCATGAGAAAGAGAATAAGAAAATATGACACAGAATAGGAAAATCTGCTCAAAGAGGGAGGAGAAATTAGAATTAAGTTTGATTGTCACATGTACTCAATTTCAGGGATACATCTATACAGTGAAAATCATACAAAATCACCATTTCTGGCACCTTAGGTACATAGGTGCTTGGGTACAAAGGTTTAGGCATAAATTAGAAAAATAAAGAAATAAAGTTAAGAGTTCAGTGTCAGTGTCCTTCTAAAGCAGAATTGGTGAAAGTCATTCAACAGGAGGTGGTCTTTATTCAATGTGTTTAGAGAGTAGTTTGGTAACACGAATATCAATGAGGAGCAGAGTATCAGAACTTTATGCTTCTTTGTGTCTTGACTGAAACTTGTCACCTGCTGCAACTATAAGTGCAGGATGATATTGGTAATATCTATGAAGATGGGTTATGCACTGGCTGTGTTACGACTAGACCTGGATGAGGTTCCCCAATTCATTTTTGTTTCTAGATGGGATATTCCATGGTTCCCTGGCTTAGATTGTATTATGATTCTAAAAATTGTTAGGACCAGTCCTCAGCCAGGTTACACTTCCTGCTACTGTGACGATGCAGCTCCTTTAACAAGGTTAGGTTGCCCTATTTTTTCAAAGAGATCATAAAGATAGAGATTCCATTTTGTCTGTGTTAATCTATTTGAAGAAGCTTTTAAGTTTACAAAAAAACCTCTTGTACAATGAAAGGGAAGTGGCCAGTTTTCCCAGCTCAGCTTTTCTCTGGTTTGGTTTGGTTTGGTTTTTTTTTGAGGCTGTTGGTCAGTTATTAGTGGGGAATCCAAAACAAACATCGCCATAGAAGAAGGTGTTCCATGCTGAGTCCCTCTGTCATCTCTCTTTCCTGTATGACCCCGAGTATGAATTTACCTTGTTTTGCCAAAGTGTGTTTATGGGGATTGTCGCAGGAATTTGGAACAGCATCATTAAGTTGGGATAGTCTGTTGGGTTTTCAGATAGGTTAAGTTATTCTGTATTCTGTTCTCTTTCATTTGGTACTCTGTAAATAAATTCTGTTTTGTTTGAAACCGAGGGCTTTTGACTAGCTGCATCACTCCTGAAATGTCCACTCTAAACTTGCTCAAAACAATTAGAAAAGTTAGGGTCTAGGTTACCTTCTTGAAATGTCTGAGGGGGTCTGACCTGGTCCTTAACAATAGGGTACCCCAAATAATTGAGCTTCTGGATAAAATGTTGGGGGTGTGGGGCGGGGGGGGTGAACTGGCTCCCCTTCTTTACTCACCAATCCTCTTGATTGGTGGCAACAGGTTTAATGTAAACAGAATCTTTTCTCTTGTGGATATCTTTCTCTCAGATCAAAACAACTTCTTTTTCAAAAGAACCAATTTAACAAGACTTTCTTGAGCTAATGAGAAGAGTGAGTCTTTACGCATTCTGGGACCAGAGTCCTGGCAAATCACATAAGTAGGGCTGTGGACAGAGATTTATAATAAATGTGGGGTGGGGGGAATGTCCAAGTATGGAAAATTATGGAAAACATTAATAGGCAGGGAGTATTCAGCAGAGGGTATTAACATTTCCAGGGCAATAATAGGATAGAGAGTTTGGAAAGGCTCAGGAATCTATCTTCAGGCACTGCAGATAAGGGGTCAACTTTAAGAGGGGGGTAGTCAACAGATAACTGAGGGTGTTGGACCTAAATGAACAAGGTAAATGAGCTGCAGCGCAGATTGAAATTGGTACGATTTGAAGGTATTACAAAGATATGGCTGCAAGGAGATCAGGACTGGGCACTAAACATCCAAATATATAGACCCTATCAAAAAGACAGTCAGATAGGCAGAGAGGGTGGGTTGCCTTGTTGATAAGTAATTAAATTACATTGATAGCAAGAAGTAATATGGAGTTGGAAGGTGCAGAATCTGTGTGTGTCGAGTTGAGAAGCCACAAAGCAAGGAAGGCCCTGATGGAATTGGTGTACAGGCCTCCTAGCAGTAGTCAGGGTGTGGGGAAGAAAATAAAGTAGGAGATAGAAAAGGCATGTAAGAAAGACAACATTACAATAATCATGGGGGATTTTAATATGTAGGTGGACTGGTTAGTGGATCTCAGGAAAAGGAATTCATGTAATGTCTACATGATGGTTTCTTGGAGCAGATTGTGATAGAGGGAAAAATTGAGGACTACAGATGCTGGAGATCAGAGTTGAGAGTGTGGTGCTAGAAAAGCACAGCAGGTCAGGCAGCATCCGAGGAGCAGGATAATTGATGTTTCAGGCATAAGCCCTTCATCAGGAATTCCTTGTGATAGGGCCCCACAAGGGAACAGGCAATTCTGGATTTGGAAATGAGGCCACCTTGATTAGGGAGCTGAAGGTGAAGGAATCCCTTGGAGGCTGTGACTTCAATATTGTAGAATTCTTTCTGCAGTTTGAGATGGAGAAGCTGGAATTGGATGTAACAGTATTACAAATAAGGGACAGGCTGGCCAGAGTTGATTGGAAGGGGAGCATAGCAGGAAAGACTGGAACAACAACAGCAGGAGTTTCTGGGGGTAATTCAGGAGGCACAGCAGAAATCAATCTCAAAGAAGAAACATGATAAGGGGAGGATGAGGCAACTATTGCTGACTAGAGAAGTTGGGGACAACATAAAAGAAAAAGAAAAAGCATACAGTGTGGTGAAAATTTGTGGGAAGCCAGTGTATTAGGAAGCATTTAAAATTAGCAGAGGATAACTAAAAAGGCAATAAAGGAGAAGACATGAAATTTGAGAGTAAGCTAGCTAGTAATATAAAAGAAATTTGCAAGGTTTTTTTCAGGTGTAATAAGGGTAAGCATGGATATTGGACCTTTAAAAATGAGGCTGGAGAAGTAGTAATGGGGAACAAAGAAATGGTGGAGGAGCTGAATAGGCACTTTGTATTAGTCTTCTTGGTAGAAGATGCCAGCAACATCACAGAACTTCAAGAGAGTCAGGGGCAAGGGTGAATGTTGTAGTTATCACTAAGGGGAAAGTGCTGAGAAAGCAGAAAGGTCTCAAGGTGAATAAATTGCCCAGACCTGATGGACTAGATCCCAGAGTTCTGAAGGAGTTGGCTGAGGAGATTGTAGAGGCATTGGTGAGGATCATTCAAGAATTACTGGAGTTAAGGAGGGTGCCAGAGGACTGGAAAATGGCTAATGTAACATCCCTGTTCAAAAAGACAGGAAACTATAGGCCAGTTAGGGTGACCTTGGTCTTTGGCCAGATTTTAGAGCCTATTACGAAGGCTAAGATTGCAGAATATTTGGAAGTGCTTGGTAGAATATGCTGAGTCAGCATCTGCTTGAATGCTTTGAGGAGGTAATGAGCAAGTTAGACAAAGGAGACCCAGTGGACATGATCTGTTTGGAATTCCAGAAGGCCTTCGACAAGGAGCTGTACAGGAAGCTGCTAAATAAGATTACAGATCATTGTGTTAGTGGCAAGGTACTGGCATGGATGGAGGATTGGCTGACTGGCAGAAGGCAGAGAGTAGGGAGGTCCAGGGGAGGTTTGTAAGAATGATTCCGGGATGAAGGGCTTGTCAAATGAGGAGTGGTTAAGGACTCTGAATCTGTACTTAATGGGGTTTAGAAGGTTGAAGAGGGATCTGATTGAAACTTCAAAGCCTGGACAGAGTGGATGTAGAGAAGATGCTTCTACTAGGAAGGCAGACTAGGATTTGAGGGCCCAGCCTCAGTGTGCAGGGATGACAATTTAGTATGAGATGCGGAGGGGGTTTCTTCAGCCAGAGAGTGATTAATCTGTGGCACTCATTGCTGCTGAGAGCTATGGAGGCCAAGTCATTGTGTGTACTTTAGACAAAGATAGATAAGTTCGTGATTAGTAAAGGGATCAAGTGTTACAAGAGAAGGCAGGAAATTGAAGTGTATCTGCCATGATTGAATGTCAGTCAGACTCAATAGGCCAAATGGCTTATATTCTGCTCCTGCACCTGATGGCCTTATGACCTTACTACATGTGAGAAGTAATACTAAAGCAACACACATACACACAAATTAAAAATAAGAGTGAGTTTAAAAAGATATAAATAAAAGAAAATGTTTGCAGATCAATCTCTGTAATGTTCATGAAGAGTGAATAGTTGAACTTGATCACCATTTCAGTTAGTAATTGAGCTGATACTAGGAGTTGGGATATTTAGTCGGCGTGGAGGGATTGGACCGAAGGGTCTGTTTCCGTGCTGTACGTCTCTACGATTCTATGAGTTGAACACACAGTTTCATAATCCTTAATTTTGCAGATTCTCTGGTTCTGAAAGTTTTTCAACCAGGATTGAATTCCAATATTCAGGGTGTGTATGAGAGACAGAGAGCTCTTTGTTGAGCTTTTTCTTTCTGTCTAGTTTGCAGCAGATAGGGAAATTCTTCCTTCATCAGCAACACAGTGGTGGCTAGGGGATGGTTCTTCAAGTGTAACCTTCATAGGATGCTAATCCCTGAATCCAGGCTGGTCCACATCAGAACATTCAGTTCCATTAGTACACTCCAGTAGAGTTGAAATGGACTTTTTAACCCCTGTCCTTGTGTAATCTTCAGAACAAAAAAAAAAACAGCTGTAGCTGGGACATGATCTGCCAATTCTTGTATTCAATATCCCATCCAATGAAGGAAAGCATGCTGTACGCCTTCTTGACCACTCTGTTGACCTGTGTTGCCACTTTCAGGATACAATGGACCTGAACACCCAGATCTTTGTACATCAATTTTCCCCAGGGCTTTTCCATTTACCACTTCACCTGACAAAGGGATAGCGCTCTGAAAGCTTGTGATTTTAAATAAACCTATTGGACTAAAACCTCGTGTTATATGACTTCTGACCTTGTCCATCCCAGTCCAGCACTGGCACTTCCTCATCTGTAAGTTTGACATTCCTTGGGTTTCGCTGTCCAGACACTATTTCATATCTGCAGCTACTGGATCAGCACTGTTTTGAAAAAAAAACACATTTTGGGATTACAATATCCACAGTGCTTTGGAATTCTGATCTGTTACTTTAACAGCTGGAAAAGGGAACACATATAACATTGTCAAAGATATCACGCATTAAATAGAGAAGATTACTAGTATCTATATTCCATTTATTGCTCTCTTTCAAGAGAGAAGATGGTGGGTTAAGCTTTGTGAGGAATACAGGCTATAGGGTACCAACTCACTGCGTGCACATCCATGTACAGGGACAGATTGTTTAAGGTGTACTATAACACAAATGTATTACACTCTCATAAAGTTCAGATAAGAACCATATGCAATAAATCATGTAGGTCAATGCCTGGTATCCTGGCAACATCAATAAGATCTCCATTCTGCAGTCATGCTGTGTCAACTGCATCTGAGCCAAATGACAAATCAGAGGGTGGCTACTAAGCAACAAAGCTTATTCTTTAACGTGTATGTGAAAACGAAGAAGACCTGAAAACCAAAGGTATTTACAGTGTTCTTATTGTAGACAGAGTGCAGTGAAGGTGTATCAAATTGATTCCTGAGGTTGGCAGGATTGACAGATGAGGAAAGATTGAGTCAGTTAGGATTGTATTCACTACTATTCAGAAGAATGAAGGAGGACCTCACAGAAACCTATATAATTCCAACAGGTCTAGACAAGCTAGATGCAGGAAGCATGTTCCCAATGGTGTGGGGAGTCCAGAACCAGGGGTCATAGTTTAAGCAGAAGGGATAAACCTTTTAGGACTAAGATGAGAAGGAATTTTTTCGCCCAGAGAGTGGTGAGCCTGTGGAATTCATTACTGCAAAAAGTGGTTGAAGCCAAAACATTACGTGCTTTATAGAAGGACGTAACTGTACCTCCTGTGGCTAAAGGGATATGAAGCGGGGAGAATGGCAGCGGTGGCGGTAGTGAGGATGGGTTTACGGTATTGAGCTCTATGATCAATCAAGGATCGAATTGCTGGTGGAGCAGTCTCAAGGGGCTGAATGGCTTTCTCCTCCTGTTCCTCCTATTTCCTATGGTTTCTATGTTTCTATGAAAACAGACCCGATCAGACTTGTCGAAATGCTGAGGTCAGGCCCTTTAGAAAAAAAATTTGTTATGGATGGCATGGTAGCTCAGTGGTCAGCACTGCTGCCTCACAGCGCCAGAGACAGGGGTTCAATTCCCGCCTTGGACAACTGTCTGTGTGGAGTTTGCACATTCTCCCCGTGTCTGCGTGGGCTTCCTCCGGGTGCCCTGGTTTCCTCCCACAGTCCAAAAATGTGCAGGTCAGGTGAATTGGCCATGCTAAATTCCCCGTAGTGTTAGGTGAAGGGGTAAATGTAGGGAAATGGGTGGGTTGCTCTTCGGAGGGTCAGTGTGGATTTGTTGGGCCGAAGGGCTTGTTTCCACACTGTAAGTAATCTAATCTTCATGGATATAAAAGTGAAGTTTATTTACTAAAGGGCCCAAACTCACAATATCTTTGAGTCTGTTTGGGCTCGTTTGAGGGGAAACATCTTTCGCTTTTACATCCCATTAAGGTCAAGCAAAGTATTTTTTCCAGAGGACCCAGACATACCCAAACAGACCTAATAACATATGTGAAGACCAAAAATATTCTTTATCCAAAAGACGCTTCGACCTGAGGTTTTCCAATAAAAAAAATTCCTGACCTGTGTTCAACAAAGTGCCAAGATTTCTGGTGGTCTGCTGCATCCTCCACAATCTCTCAATCATGAGGACTCTCGCCTTGCCAACAACAATGTTCGAACCAGCTGAGGAGCAGGATGTTTGTTTGCATAGCTACCATGACAAAATAAAAGCCATTACAAAATAAACATTTCAGAAACGTTGATGAAGCAAATCATGTTATACATCATGCAAACATTATCTTTGTGTATTTCCTTTGTGCTTACCTTCTCCAGATTTCTGCCTGTCCTGTTTGCCCTGCAGTGTACCAGCCTAGTGGTTGCACTGTAGCTATTATGGGCTGATGGCTTTCTGGACAGGAGCTTGCAGATGGCTTTGGAGGATGAACTCTTGCAGTGCTGGGCTTAAAAGGGCCCGGCATCAGGCTGCATAGTCTTGGCCTGTGTATCAGCAGATTGGCTTGGTTTGCTAACAGGTAGAAGCAAAGTCACAGACTGAAAAGCAGGGATGGATGCAGTCTTTCTGAGAGACGACAGCAGGTTTCTCTGCTGGGGTGCCACTGCAACTCACCGGGGGCAGCTGCAGAGCAATCCTCATTGTGGCACTGCTCTAAGATCTTTGAAGACTGGTACTTGCAGCCTAGATGGGAGCAGTGCCAACGTACGTGGCAAAAGGCAGCACAAGGCCGAGAACAGTCTGAAAGTTCATTGCAGGAAGCTGACCTTGCCTCTCAAGTTTAGAACTTACACACTAGAAAGCCCTCTGTAAAATTCCTCCATGCTCTTTACTTTGAATGCATGCTTTCTGCAAGCCATGGTGCAGCAAGCATATCACTTTACATATTGATCAACATTCCTCTGCAGATTATCCCACTGAAATGTAAAAGAGCTCTCTTTTTCCAAACTGCCTTTGCTGCAGGCCACTTACAGCAGTCAGCTTATCAAATGCAGAGCCCAACTCGAACATTTTCTCTCACCGAGTCCATATCTGGTAACAGTGAGTGTGAAAGCGAATGTTTCTTCCTATTCCCCTGTCTCTGCCAAGTTGCAGTTCTTGAGTCCCTGAAAAAAGAAAGGTATCTGATGAACTTGTGATGACGAGATGGAGAAGACAAGAGGCTCATGCTTCCACCATCAATAAATCAGGAACGACTGTGGGTCTAGTGAAGATGGATTAGGTATCAAAATATTGTTAGCTTTGGTTTCAGTTGCACCACTTGTCATGACCTCAGTGATGACCATTCCAATGCTGTTGACCACTGTCTCCTCCATTAGGGTGAGCACATGTCTGGCCAACTGCTTTTAATTATTCGCCTCCTTCTCCTGATGGACAAGAAGGGGAGAGTGTGTTGATGATTGCGGTACAATCTGTATTAGTCATTTGGCAGTCATGGTTGAATCACTGGCAGGAAATGTGTGGACGCTGGAAGATGTGGATGTGAGCCTTGCAATGCATTTAAATCTTCACTGAAACTTCCATCTGTGTTCCTGAAAATATTAAGTTAAATAAAATTAGCAAATTCAATTTTCCCATTTATCACCAAAGTAGAAATTAATATTTATGTTCTGAAGGACCGTTCTCACCAAAAAAAACATTAACCATCATACCCTGTAAATTGAAATGGTTTGCTTTATGAATTCCTGTAGTGCTGAATTAAACTTTTTGGATTAAAGAAAAATAAACAATAAAATTCAAACAAAAGATTTTAATCCTTCTACTAAACTCCAACTTTCTGCTTCACTTGCTTCCTGACCTTTGTAGTCAACACCAATCCTTTTTTTGCCATTCCTCTCACTCCCTCATAGCCTGCTCCCTGACCCTACTCCACACCGGCCCTGTTCCTATTCCCCCATCTTTGAAACATCTTTGTGATTGAGCACTATGTTGAGGAGTGATGGAAGACAAGAATAGTAGCTCATAACTGCAGGAGTAAATCGACAAGCTGCAGAGTCTGTGGGTGGGAGGATCAGCAACAAGCAGGAAGGTCAGTGACCGGGAAAGTCAGGGAGCAGGAAGGCAGGACAGAGGCAGCAGGAGGGTCACGAAATGATAAAATTGTTTTGGCAGAGAGGGTCACAGAGTGAGAAACCTGGTGTGAGGGAGCGGGTCAGTGAGCTGGAAGGTCAGGAAGTGGGAGGTTTAGTGTGAGAGAGAGGGTCAGTGAGCTGGAGTGTCAGGGAGTGGGAGAGTTAGTGTGAGAGAGAGGGTCAGTGAGCAGGTGGGTCAGGGAGTGGGAGAGTTAGTGTGAGAGAGAGGGTCAGTGAGCAGGTGGGTCAGGGAGTGGGAGAGTTAGTATGAGAAAGAGGGTCAGTAAGATGAAGGGTCAGGGAGTGGGAGAGTTAGTGTGAGAGAGAGGGTCAGTGAGCTGGAGGGTCAGGGAGTGGGAGAGTTAGTGTGAGAGAGAGGGTCAGTGAGCAGGTGGGTCAGGGAGTGGGAGAGTTAGTATGAGAAAGAGGGTCAGTGAGCTGGAAAGTCAGGGAGTGGGAGGGTTAGCGTGAGAGAGAGGGTCAGTGAGCAGGTGGGTCAGGGAGTGGGCGAGTTAGTGTGAGAGAGAGGGTCAGTGAGCCGGAGAGTCAGGGAGTGGGAGAGTTAGTGTGAGAGAGAGGGTCAGTGAGCAGGTGGGTCAGGGAGTGGGAGAGTTAGTGTGAGAGAGAGGGTCAGTGAGCTGGAGGGTCAGGGAGTGGGAGGGTTAGTGTGAGAGAGAGGGTCAGTGAGCTGGAGGGTCAGGGAATGGGAGGGTTAGTGTGAGAGAGAGGGTCAGTGAGCTGAAGGGTCAGGGAGTGGGAGTTAGTGTGAGAGAGAGGGTCAGTGAGCAGATGGGTCAGGGAGTGGGAGGGTTCATGTGAGAGAGAGGGTCAGTGAGCTAGTGGGTCCGGGAATGGGAGGGTTAGTGTTAGAGAGTGGGTCAGTGAGCTGGTGGGTCAGGGAATGGGAGGGTTAGTGTGAGAGAGTGGGTCAGTGAGCTGGTGGGTCAGGGAATGGGAGGGTTAGTGTGAGAGAGAGGGTCAGTGAGCTGGAGGGTCAGGGAGTGGGAGGGTTAGTGTGAGAGAGAGGGTCAGTGAGCTGGAGGGTCAGGGAGTGGGAGGGTTAGTGTGAGAGAGAGGGTCAGTGAGCAGATGGGTCAGGGAGTGGGAGAGTTAGTGTGAGAGAGAGGGTCAGTGAGAAGGTGGGTTAGGGATTGGGAGGGTTAGTGTGAGAGAGAGGGTCAGTGAGCTGGAGGGTCAGGGAGTGGGAGAGTTAGTGTGAGAGAGGGTCAGTGAGCTGGAGGGTCAGGGAGTGGGAGAGTTAGTGTGAGAGAGTGGGTCAGTGAGCTGGAAGGTCAGGGAGTGGGAGGGTTAGTGTGAGAGAGAGGGTCAGTGAGCTGGAGGGTCAGGGAGTGGGAGGGTTAGTGTGAGAGAGAGGGTCAGTGAGCTGGAGGGTCAGGGAGTGGGAGGGTTAGTGTGAGAGAGAGGGTCAGTGAGCTGGAGGGTCAGGGAGTGGGAGCGTTAGTATGAGAGAGCAGGTTAGGGAGCAGGAGGTCAGGGAACAGAATGCCCACAAACCAACGGATTAGTGAGAGGGAGGTCAGAGAGTGGTAGGGCCAGGGGTGTGGGAAAGGTCGTGAGCTAAAAGGTTGATATGAGGGAGGTCAGGGTTTAGGAGTATTGACTTCAGAATGATTTCAATCAGGTCATGCAACCTTACATGAAACCTGGTATAAAATAACTTCTAAACAAAACTCTCAATGGCTAAACATGAAAACAGCCTCATTAACTGACTAATGTGAAAGCGGAATGATTTAAAATGGCGAATCAGAAAACAGGTATTTGTTGTCGTGATAATTGTGTGTGGGTTGGGTGAAACTATAAATATTAAGTCTGACTCCTGGTTGACAGAAAGTATTGATTGGTAAATGGTGCACTGTGGATGAATGTGTGATACATTAAGTAATGTGCAAGGCTAAAAGTGTCGTTGGAGAGAAGCGACATTAGAAAGTACACTCACTCTGACCTTGACCACTTGAATGAGGTATGCAGCCATTGAAGTTTTGCAGCACTGCATTCTTAACATTGATTACCACAGCTATTCAGTTTTACTATCTTGACAGATTTTGTTGAGTCCTCATCCCACCATCAAGGCATCTTGTGCTTTGTCAAAAGACTTTAGAGATTGCACTATAATTAATTCTTCTCCCTGCTCAAACTCTCTTTTACAACAGTTCCAGCACCTGGTCCAGCCTGCCGACTCCTTTAAAGGATGTTGGCTGGATTTCAGTGGTGCTAGCTTTGTACAAACTCTTGGCCTTTACTCAGACCTGCAGCTGGTCAATACTGTGTTTAACTCTGGCAATCATTGAAATTAACAGATAACGCAAGATGGGTGTCAGTTACTTATGTACCGTAAGGTATAGGAGCCATTAAAATTAGGCCATTCAGCCCACTGAATCTGTTCTGCCATTCGATCATGTCTGATGTGTTTATCGTCCCCATTCGCCTGTCTTCTCCATGTAACCCTTGATCCTTTTATTAATAAAGAACCTATCTATCTCCGTCCTAATATACTGAATGACTTGGCTTCCATAGTTCTCTACAGCAATGAATTCCACAGATTCACAATGTCCTGGCTGAAGACATTCCTCCTCATCAGGTGTACTCTACAACCACCTGATGAAAGAGCGGCACTCCAAAAGCTAGTGCTTCCAAATAAACCTATTGGACTATAACCCGGTGTTGTGTGATTTTTAACTTTGTTCACCCCAGTCCAACACCGGCATCTCCAAATCATGATCTCCTCATCTCTGTTCTGAAGGGTCATTCCTTCACCCTGAGACTATGCCCTTGGGTACCGATCTCTCCTACTAGTGGAAACATCGTCTCCATGTGCACTCCATCCAGTCCAGTCAGTATTCTTTAAGTTTCAATCAGATCCCCCCCTAATCCTTCTAAACTTAATCAAGTCCAGAGCCAAAGCCCTCAATCACTCCTCATATGACAAGCCTGGGATCATTCTTGTAAATTTCCTGTGGACCGTCTCCAATGCAAGCACATCCTTCCTTTGATATGGGGCCCAAAAATGCTCATAGTGTTCCAAATGTGATTTGACCAGAGTCAGCAGTACATGTCTGCTCTTGTATTCCAGCCCTCCCAAAATGAAGCCCAACCATTTTGGGGACTGTTGAATTTTGTTCCCACGATCAGAAACAAGATTCCACAAATAGTCGGTAGCAGGTAGTGAATGTCTTCACACTCAAACACACCACGTAGGTGGCAATCCAGCGTGATTAGAAATTTGCAACTCAAAGAACTCTATTTTAGAAAGCACTTTACCTTACCCTCAAGATTTCCCTCAGGACCTCATAACTAATTAATGACTTTTAATGCAAAACCATCTAATGCTTTGCAGCAAATACAATGGTAAATCTGCTCACAGCAAGATCCTACTAACAGTATGGGAGATGAGTGACTAGTTAATCTGATTTTGATGGTGGGGGTGGGGGTTGGTGCTGAGGAATGGCTGAAGTAAGATGTAACACTGGAAAAGCTTTCCATACTTAAAGAAGGACTACGGAACTTTTAATAGGTCATCAAAAGAAACAGAAAGATTTGTAGTGATTGATGCAAAAGATGGCACCTTGAACAAGGTGGTTCTTCTTCAATACAAAGTGGGTTTTGTGAGAATTTCTAACTCACAGTGAACATAGAACAGTACACCACAGGAATGGGCCCTGTGGCCCACGTTGTTGTGCCGTACATGACACCAAATTAAAGTAATCCCATCTGCCAGCCCTTGGTCCATATCGCTCCATTCCTTGCTTATCTAGATGTCCCTTAAATGCCCCTATCTTAGCTACCCCCACCACCATACCTGGCAGCATGTTCCAGTCTCCTACCACTCTCTGCCCCTCACATCTCCTTTGAACGTTCTCCCTCTCACCTTAAATGCATGCCCCTAATATTAAGCACTTCAAACCTGGAAAAGAAAGATCCTGACCATCAACCCTATCAATGCAGTGGTACAGACTAAGATCAGTTGACATTGTAATTTTAGGTACAGAAGGTCATACCAACTAAATATAAATCCTGAGCATTGGAATAAAGATAATAGTTTGCATTTTCTTCAAAGCAGTAAATTTTGATTAAAAATACAGATGAACACGACTTTTTCATTGAAAAAAATTGTCAGCATTTAAAATATATTTTCTATTCCTACCTTCTCATACCTTGTCTTTTACAGAAGGTAAGACACTGTAGTTTCTCACTGGTCTAACATATATCCTGTCTTAGCAAATGTTTGTTAAATCTGGCTTTAGGCAATAAGTTATTTGGAGGAATTATCCTGATGTTGGTCTTGCTTTAGCCTGACATCCACGACTTCACATTTTTCAGTGAAAGTGCAGTTGGCAACAAGGGGAGAAATTGCCAGCTTCTCTTCTTAGCCCAGAGTCATTAAGGCAAATTGTAGCACCCAACCACTGCCCCAACTAAAATAATACTCCCTGAGAAACACCACTAATAGGGTATTGAAATGTTCATGCATTCAGAACACTTAATACTAACAGATTACTCAGCTATGTGAATCATACCCATGCAAACATATTGCAAAAGAACATTTGCCAGTAAACTTGGATTTGGACTATATTAATTCTTGTTTACATTTACAATTGGGTCACAATCACGCATTTGTGCTATGTTATGTCTAGAATTTTTTTTGTAATATAATGAGAAGATATTTGTTACATTGGAATTTTTGTTTGGAAAAAGGTTTCTACTTGAGCCAGGTATTTGTCATGAGATAAACAGTGTTTGAAGACAGTATTGTGACACTCGACTTCCTTTAAACGCCAGTTACATTTGCAGTGTCATTATACCTTAACAAACCACAGACCTAATCCTTAACTCTGAAAGGGTTCAGACTCTCTAACATCTGCAACCAATTAATTTCCATCCCAGGAGGCATTTTGCAACATGATAACTACAATTAGGCACAGTACATCATTTGTTAAGCATTTTATAAATACTGTATCGATAATGATTAAGTTTGTGTATTTTAAACAGTATCTGTTTACTGTTACCTGCATATTTTTAGTGTGACTGCTGACTCTTTAGTCCGTGATTTATTTTTAAAATAATTCCTCTCATCTTTAATATAGTAAAATGCTCATCTTCCCTAATGGCACAAATGAAAATAGTTAAATGTGAAATAGTTAATATATTGCAGATTTTCAGAGCCTGAATTTCTTTTTTAGATAAAACAAAGAATGATAGATCTTACTGCATAACTAATCAGCATCTCAGTGCCCAGTGCAGTACCTGATACCTGAGTTATATATTCCAACGATTGGTCAATCAAATTAAACAGCATGTTCTTTAGTTGTTCATGCCAAGCAAAGTACCAACTATGCTCAACCAGTCTATGCTTGAAAAACCCAAAGCAACATATCTACTGTTTAATGAGATTTTGCAATGGGCAATACTTGCTGAACAATCTTCAGTGTTTTAATAGGTGGACTAACACCAATTTAAGAAAACCAGTTAAGCTCTTAACATAAATCATTTACATTTACTAGAAGTCATACTGATATGCAGGGACCTTTTTTGAAAACGAAAGAAACATGTTCAAGCCTTGTACCTTTTTTGAATAGCCTGGGAATCTACAGTTCCTCGTTGCTTTCTCCATGGCTAATCAGGGGCAGTTTTTCATCCAATCAGCATCTTTTTCACCTCTAGTACAAATCCTTCCAATTATTAGAAATTCGTCAATCTTGCATTTGTCTTGCTGAGTGTGAGGCAAAATGCTTCAATAATACTCAGGTTCTATGCAGCTAAGTGATTGTCTGAACACCCTAGAGGCTAGACACCATCCAAGATCAAAGCAGTCCATTTGATCAGCACCCCATCCATCAAATTAGACATTCACTCCTTTCAGGTTCAGCAGTATGTACTAAATACAGGAAGTACTGCAAAAACCCATCGAGTGACCTTTGATAACACTTTCCAAAACCAGATCTTTGCTACCTAGAAGGACAAAGATGACAGATTCATGAAAACACCTTCATCAGCCTGACTTCAAACTATATTGCCAATGCTTTGCTGTCACTGGGTCAAACCTTAAAAGTCTCTTCCTAACAGTACTGTGGGTATCTGTACCTTAGAGAAATGTGTTGGTTCATGCAGGTGGTTCTCCACCACTTTTTCAAGGATACTTAAGGATGAGCAACAAAAGTTGACCTTAGCACCAAGGCTATGTCGCAGGAAAGGATATAAAAGGAAGTGAGCATGTGATGTAACGGCCTCCAAGGGTGGACACTTCAGCCGGAAGAGAATGAATTTTCATGGAATTATTGTAAGAATGGAACTAATCAAAGTTGCGTGTATCTGTATTTGCTTGTGGTTGTGGTTTCACATTCAGAACAAAATGAGTCCCAGCGAACTCAGTCCTGCTGAATGAGTCACACTCAGGTGAAATGTATCTAAATCAGATTGTCACTAGTGTCCATGCCATCCTAATGACACTTCTAGTCTTGAGGTATTTCCAGAAAAGCGCAGCAGGTCAGATAGCATCCAAGGAGCAGGAGAATCGACGTTTCGGGCATGAGCCCTTCTTCAAGCCTGAAGAAGGGCTCATGCCCGAAATGTCGATTCTCCTGCTTCTTGGATGCTGCCTGACCTGCTGCGCTTTTCCAGCAACACTTTTTCAGCTCTGATCTCCAGCATCTGCAGTCCTCACTTTCTCCTTGAGGTATTTCTGGCAACCTCACTACACAGTGCAAACCCCAGTCTTGTTCAGCATTGTCTTTTTCCTCCTCTGAAGAAGAACTGTGTTGTTCCAGGGCTTCACCCACTTCACCCGCTTGGAGGGCTGTCTTATGAGAACACAGCAGAACCATTACAATGAAAAATAAGCTTTGAAGCATATATTATGGAGTGCCACTTGATAAGTTAAGACATTGTAACCATATTTTCTTATGAGCAGAAGAATTTGCTTAAGACATGTCTGCAGCTCCATTGCAGTGTCACACAAAGGTATTGTTAACGGTCTATTCAAGGGGTGTCCCTTATTGATGGGAAGTTGCCCAGGAAATCTCAGTAGTGCTACTAAGAGAAACAATATCCTCAATTGCTTGATGCATTGTAAAACAAAGTATGATACCAAGCCATATCAGGAGAAATTAGGTCAGATGAATGCACAAATTGTGAATGTACAAGAAATCTGTACTCTAGGAATTCACATTTCTCAGAGGGTTGTAGGACTAATGGAGATTACTGAGATAAGGAAAGACCATTTTTGAATTTTCAAGTTATGGTGACAGTTTTAAAATCACAATTTTGCCAATTAAAGTCAGTCAGCAGAGTGATGGTAGGGGGAATAGAACTTGGTGGGAGTTCTTTTTAAATCATTGATAGGATGTAGGCATTGTTGGCTTGGTCAGCATTTATCAGCCAGCCCTAATCCAGTTAAAGGTCGATCACATTCTTGTGGGTCTAGAGTTACCCGGAGAGTGGTCCAGGCAAGGATGGTAGATCTTCTTTTCTAATGAGCATTACTGAACCAAATGGGTTTTAATGACAATTGACAAAGTTGTCATTAGGCTAGTAGATTATTCCAGATTTTTATTGAAATCAAATCTCACCCTGGGTTTGAAATCATGCCTTTGGAACATTAGCCTGAGGTTCTGGATTGTTTGCTCACTGATATTGCCACCATGCCACTGCCTCCCAACACAGGCAGTACAGCTTTGGATGGCTTCAATTTACAGAGTGCAGAATATAAGAAACTAGTCAGAACTATGTTGGAATATTCTGATAAACATACATAGGCATCAATGATGGTTTCAGTTGGCTTCTATTCTGCTTTTTCTGCATTTGCTCCTGTGGATGTCGATCCTCATCACTTACACGTCCCCATCTTTGTGTAACTCTATTTGCTGTCCTGCGATTGCCTTTCCTGGGATCAGCTGCCCTAGTAATGCTCCCTAGAAGTACCCTGACCCCGCCACCATTTAAATGATCCCTACTGGTACGCTTCTCCTCAAATTGGCCCAGTGCTCCTTGATAGCTTACTCTCAGGGCATTTCCACACCACAGGCTTTAAAGGATAAATACCTGCTAGGGATATTCAACCATTTCATAAGCCCATTTTGTTGACTGCCAGTCTTCTCCAGCACTATCACCTCCAAATTGCAGACATAGCTGAGATACAGAAAGATACAGATGCTTTCCTTCAAAAACTACACATTAATGAATTTGAGGTGAACTATCTGGAAATAACTTGTCAATTTTATGCCATTGAAAATTTCTATTAATTTAAACTCTATTCACGTGATAATAACACATTGATTGAAAGACTTACGTTTCATTGATGTGGTCACAGGCTGATAGTCACTTTGACTATTTCAACCAGGAACAGGGCTGTAGCCACTACTTTGCTAATCCTAAAAAGCCCCTCAGTAAGGTTTTTGTCCCAAGCTGTGGGCAAAAGCAAAGGCTAGAGAATTTTTACGGAAGACTCCAAGCTATTTTGCACGCATCCTTTGCATAGACATTCAAGAAATATAACGATTACAAAAATACTCACATGATATAGCACTTAATAATGGAATAATAGAAACTATGTTTGTAAGTAGGCCAGACATATTTGTTTCAGTAACCATTTGATTTTGGTTGTAATCTTGCTGAAAGGGTTAATAAAACCATTATTTTTTATGAATGATTACTCACCACATGCAACCAAAGATTATTCATATACGGGAAACGATCCAAGACCAACTTACTTTTCATTTTGATTACAATCAACAAACTATGCAAACTTTCTAAATCTTCCCAAGGCATTTCTTCTCAATTATAAGCAGCCAAAATAAACTGATAACTAGGGGATTTTTGAAGGCTTTCCAATTAGTTACTTCTCAATTGCAACAAGTTCAAGATCTTGCACTTCTTTTGATACTCAAAACTTTGATCCTGACCTTCCAGTATCCAGGTTGTCTGAGACCAGACATAGTCCCCAAGGTATATTTTAGGACCATTTGGAAGTCCTGATGGATTGATTCTACAGGAATTACCTGAGAAGTCTGAACTTCTGACATCTGATTAACTTACCTGTACATACCCAGGCTATGTTAGACAGATGAAACTCATGTCTAACTCCTACGTAGCAACAGGATTCATGCCCTCTGACACCTCACAATCCTCCAACATCCCTCCCTACCCTCTGATTTCCCCAGATTCCCAGTTTATCCTGACACTGCAACATGACCTTACCCAGCCTCACCACTGGACTTTCCTCAAACATCATAACCCACTCTAGCCTCTTACCCACTTCTCTTATCCACTCATAGCCTTCCCTGTTATGAATACACCTTGCACTACGTTATCTCAAATATAACTGTTGCATCGATCCACATCCCTTAATGCACTCCCTCTTCCAGAAACCATTTTAACATATTTTCGCAAGCAACCAATGTGGATTTTAACAATAATAGAAATATTTAAAAGTTGAATGTTGAAACATACACTGAAATTCTTACAGGTGTCCAGGAAGCTCTGCCTCTTTCTGGACTTGGGTTCAATTTGGAGCTCAATTGGCTGTATAAAGCAAACAGAGTGTGCAGTGTCAGTGTCATGCCAACTTTATCATTTCCAACTCTGCATGAGGTCTAAGCTGTTGCTGCTTTTCTCCTTTTAATTGCATAACTTCCTATTTGCATGCTTAGGAATTGAAACTTTACCTAACATCTCCCCCATGTCCTTTGCCAATACAATATGCCTTTGTACAGTCTCCCACATCTCCTCCAAAATCGCTGTTTTACAAAACAGTCACTGTGATGGTTTCACTAAACATTATGTTCTGATACGGAGTTCTGTTTGAAGCTGTTGAGGATCTCCATTCAAGTCAGAGAATCATAGAATCACTGAGGTCTATAGCTCAGTAAGAGGCCCTTCACCCCATTCAGCCTGTGCTGGACAAAAACAATCACTAAACTATTCTAATCACATTTCTTAGCACTTGACCATAGCCTTGAATTTGTTTCTTTATTTAGATTCCTCTTTCCATTTATATTCTCCTTTCTCCATTCTCCCATTCTTGGGATTGAACGTTTGTATTCTTCAGAGTTAATTTTTTTCTTTCTGTTCCTTGCTAGTGTATTGAAGTATTTAATAGGGCTATAAAAGCTTCAAGTTCTTCAATGAAGTCTGTGTCTTCCTGTCACGGATAATCAACAGGTCTCCTGAAAAGGAGGTTCACATTTTCAGTGAATGTATTCAGCAATGGTGCCATATTAAATTAACATAAATCTGAATTGTTTGATCTCATGCGGCATCTTAGTAATTTGTATTATAACAAATAGTATTTGGCCACTTTCAATCTCAAAATATAACCTGAGAACAAAGATTGCTTCTCATGTGAGTGTAATAGCCTCTTCTGTGACTATACATCTCTATTCCATTTCTGTTACTGGTCGTAATGCATAATAGACTCATCGTCTAATGTGGAACCGCAGTACTCTAAGTCTGATTGATTAGATTAGATTACTTACAGTGTGCAAATAGGCCCTTTGGCCCAACAAGTCCACACCGACCCGCAACCCACCATTTACCCCTTCACCTAACACTACAGGCAATTTAGCATGGCCAATTCACCTAACCTTGCCCACTTGGTTGACCATTTTGCTGAGTTTCTGTAATTCTATCACATTCCTGGGTAGTGCAAAGTCTTTTAGGGCTTTTGTTTTTGGTGTGTCTACCATGAATGCTGCTGCTTGCACAATGTGTCCTAAAAGCTGTTTTGTAGACAGAGACATATACTTGTCATTTAATGTTAATCCTACCTCTTTATAAAGTATTAAGCATTTTGAATTCTCTCATGTGCTGTTTTTGCTGAACCATGAATCAAGATGTTGTCCATATAGTGCATTCCATTCTTTCCAACATATTTGACATTGTCCTCTGGAATACTTCCAGTGCAGACATGATTCCCAAGGGTAGGCAGTTAAAGCAGGAAATACAAATAGCAGAATGAAGGTTGTTAAAAGCTTCAACTCTTCGTTTATTCATAAGTACTAAAATCCACTGATATATCCAGTTTGTGAATGTGGTATTCTTCACAAGTTTTACCAAGCTTTTATCTACTGATGTCATGGGACGTTTTTCATGTTTGACAGTTTTGTTCAACTGCATAAGATAAATTATGATGGAAAAATTTGGTTTTGGAACAGGTAGCATATCAAAACATTCACCTACGTCATGGATCCATTTACTAGCAAAATAAACTGCTGCTGAAGCATTCTCTCCATTTCATTCTCACTTTTTTCCAAAGTGGGTGTGAGACTTCTCAAAGTGTAACCAGACAAATGGATTTCACAGCTGTTCTGAGTGTGATGTGTTATGCAGTTTCCAGTTTGCCCAAACCTTTGAGTAATTCCAGGAATTTATTTCTGAATTAATTGTTTGTTCCTTTTCAATGAGTTTGTCCCTATGTAATTTAATATCAGAACCATATAGGGCTTTGTTTCATCATGAGCATTCTTGGCTCTGGATAATACATGGTCTTTTGAAACTTCATCTGTCTTTGTAGCTTTGCGGTTAGCTGGCCTTTAATCCTCAGTTTGATACTTCCTGGACCTTGTAGACGAATTGACAAAAGTTATTTGTTTGAGACATTCTGCTTGATCAGAAATTATTGAGACTGCTGTTCCTCTGTCTGGTTTAAAATTGATAAGGTTTTCATTGACTGCTTTGTAATATTCCAGTATTTGCTTTCTAATTCTTTGATTTCCCCAAGGAAGGTGACTTCACATTCTGATTCTTTGATCTCTTGTATGGCTCTCTTCTTTGGATGCCTCTCCCTCTGTTTGAGGATAAGACATTAAGACCAACATACCAATCTATAATGACCAATTCTCCTGCAGGAATTGGCAGTCTGCCATTCTGGTATACACTCTTTGCAACTGTTGACCTTGTTCCAACCATAGTAGGAACATGACAAGATGGTGCTTTGGAATCTTTCTCCACGCTTGCCTGTCACGACACACTTTCAGATTTATACCCAATACTTTCAATGGACTTAAACCATTCCTTCCAAGAGATTTCTCTCTGTTTTAATGAAGGCTTGATCCTGTTTTCATTTCTCAGCCACCAAGCCTGCTAATATATTCCTCCACAGACTGTAAGAAATCTGAAAGTGTTTAGTCTAAAACTTTGTCTGCTATATTCTATCTCTGATCAAATTGTCCATCAGTTTTACATAATCAAAATTGTCTGCCAAATGGCAAAGGTTGTTAATAAGGTGTAAATGCATTCTCCTGCCCTTTGTTTCCAATTTTGTTTACCCCATTGCCAACATGCTAGTCTCTGCTGTTCATCTTTTGGGTTTTCCCCTGTGTTGTGGGATCATTGGGTGGTTGTCATAAGTTTTCACCTGTGGCACTAACTCTACTGCTGGATGGGCCTTCAGGTCTCTTCACCATTGTCACTATCAGTAACAATAATTTATCTATCTCAGATTTAAATCTAACAACTGACTAAGCATCTACTGCCATTTGTGGAAGAGGTTTCCAAACATTTACTACCCTTTGTGAGAAGAAGTGTTTCCTAACATCTTTGCTGAATCATCTGATCATAATTTTTAAACTATACCCCCTAGTTCCAGAATCCCCAACCAATGGAAATAGTTTACCTTTACCTACTGTGTCCTTTTCAGTTAATATCTTGCAGACTTCAATCAGGTTACCTATCAATCTTCTAACTTCATGGGAAAACATGTCTAATTTGTATAATCTCTCCTCATAAATTGGCCTCTGAAGTTCAGACATCCTTCTCGTAACTCTCCATCTCCCTTCCGAAGGTGTGGTGCCAAGATCTGCTTGCAGTACTCCAAGTGGGGTCTGTCTAGAGTTTTGTATAACCTCTGCAATGTTACACTGCAATCCTCTGGATATAAAGGCCAGTATTCAATTATCCTCCTTGTTTATTATCTGCACCTAGTTGTGACATTTTAAAGATCAATGCCCTTGAACCCCCAAGTCAGTCCAGAGCACCCGGAGGAAACCCACGCAGACATGGGGAGCATGTGCAAACTCCACACAGAGAGTCACCTGAGGCAGGAATTGAACATGGGTCTTTGGCGCTGTGAGGCAGCAGTGCTAACCACCGTGCCGCCCATATTGTAATGGAGCAGACCAAACTCCCTCAGCACCTGTCAAAGAGATAGCCTAGACCCCAACCTTTTCTTCTTTTAAAGGGCCAGTGCCAGGCAGTGAGTTCTAGATGCAATTTGATTGGTCAAATTACAGGGACTGAAGCAAAAATACTTTATTCATGCACTATGGTCAAAATACAGACAAAATAAATGAAAAGGATTGGCTTAACTTTAACTGTATTGGAGTACTTACCAAAATAATAAACTGTTTACTATCTGTTCCAGTATAGTAACATTCCATAAACACACCCTTGGCAAAGGCAAATTCAGTAAAATAGATTGTCATATGTGCAATTCTAGCAGCAGGAAGAAAACTCCAGCTTTTAGCTGTAGTAAAAAGAAATAAGAGCTTCCATATCCAGCTTCAAGACCCCAGCAACTGCTACTGAAAGCTAAACTAAAAATCCTGGTTCTTTGGGAGCTTCACCCCACCCATTCAGGCTGCTTCTATTGTTCCAACTTAAAAATACCCAAGGCATCATAAGCTGTTTACTTTATTGGTTTTGAGCAAATTGCTCTGTACCTCTGTCTCAACCTCTCATCATGAAAAAAAAGGACAAAATATATCTCTTAAAGCCATAGTTTTGTCACAAAATGTGGGACTTGATCAAAAGCCTGTTGTTATTGGGTGGAGTTTCAAATGATGTTTTGAGGTGCACTACTGCAAGGTAGTGAGTTAGTTAAAATCATTGTTTTTTCAGTAGTTGTTTATTTATACCTTGCTAACTGTACACATTACAACTCAGCCAGATGTCTAAGATATTGTTGCTTTTCTTGAGAGTCATATAATCATTGACATAGTTTTCAATGTACATATTCAGGAGTTAGCCCCTAAATCTAAATATCAGAATCTGTGCATTCTGGTTTGTGCAAAATATTCATGGATGGTATTGGAATTCAACAATCTTTAACCAACGATGTTTTCCCTCAATCTTTGTGTGTTCATTCAGAGATTACTAAGCAACTAAGTGATTTCATGTAGAAATGTCAGCCATGAGATAATTAATGATTGATGATACTATTTCTGAAAACCACACTTTCTATTGTGATTCCGAACTGGAAATAACACAATTAACACAACCTTTGAGACAATTGGGAATATAGTAACTTGCTCCTGTCAAAGAGGTTGTGATTTCTACACAAAGATTCTCTGTTACTCCCTCTCAGGATTCCTGTGCTGAAAATGTGCAGAAGGATCCTTCATCAAAAATTGGCCAGAAAAGTTGGAAGAAGGAATATTGGTAAAGTCTTGTCTGAAAAGGATCGCAAACAAGGATGTTGACCCTAATCACAAGGTTTTCACCTATGTAATTCTTAAACTCAAAAAAATTCTGATCAACTGCAGATTGATAATGATCCTAAATATGCATGGATATTAGACAAAGTCACACGTAATAATGAAATGGCCAAACATCCCTGAATGTCAAAATGGAGAACATTCATTTGAGATGATACCAAACACATTAAAAGCCCTCACTGGGATATACAGAGATGAGATCAAGGTAAAGGGAGAGCATAAACCTCCAATCAACCAGCTACCCAACCCTTCAACCACCACCTGCCCAACATGTTACTGAGTCGGCATACTGCACATTCGAATCATTTGAGGCCCTATTGAACCAGAGTAAAAATAGGTCATTCTCAATCCTGAAGGATTACAGAAGAAGAATGCAACACTAATATCGATGAATGCTTTAATTATACTCATGTGAACGTCTATTGCTCTTTAATGAATCCATTAATTCATTTAAATTAAGTTGTTTAATATCTTTATTAAAATAAAAGATAAAGGAATGTCCTAATCACTAATACAGTCTTGCAAACGTTTCGTCCCCTGTCTAGGTGACATCCTCAGTGCTTGGGAGCCCCCTGTGAAGCGCTTCTGTGGTGTTTCCTCCGGCATTTATAGTGGCCTGTCCCTGCCGCTTCCGGTTGTCAGTTTCAACTATCTGCTGTAGTGGCCGTTATATTGGGTCCAGGTCGATGTGTTTGTTGATGGAGTTTGTGGATGAGTGCCATGCTTCTAGGAATTCCCTGGCTGTTCTTTGTTTGGCTTGCCCTATAATGGTAGTGTTGTCCCAGTCGAATTCATGTTGCTTGTCGTCTGCGTGTGACCACAAGGTGTACCACAAAACAGCACGGGAACGGTGTCTGGAGGCACACAGAAGGAAGGGTAGGCTGAAGCAGAGCAGGCGGCAGACAGCGGGGAGATGCAGCAGCCGATCCAAGCTCCTTCAAGACAGATGGAGGAAATGGAAGAGCAGGGATCAAAGGAGGCAGAGGATTGAATTACTGTCAAAAGCAGGAAGAGGAAACCTCCCAAAGCCACCCAGCGAGGGGGGGAGCGACACCTACACAACGAGGATACAGGCAGCTCTTCCGACGGAGAAGACGGGCGCAAGGAGGGTCGTCACCAGAGGAAGAGACAGAGCGCCGTGGGGAGAAAGGAGGGCAGCACCGCCCAAGCAGGAAAAGACAATCCCTCTGAAGGGATGGGTAAAGGTCTCCCCCCCCACCCGGTGAGAACCACGAGGTACCCACCTCCCCACAGCTCCAGGTAACTGGGAGCAGCGGTCCTGTGACAGCCCCGCTGTCAGATGGAGAACTGGACTATGCGGACCCTGGGCCCGACCCGAAGACTCCAGAGCGAGGAAATGGCTTCAGCGTGGAGCCGGACAGCTACCTCAGCCCTGGGAGGGTCCAGCAGTTTGCAGTCACCACGGGGATGCACACAGCTACCCCAGAGGGGCAAGACCAGCAACAAATGGACAGTGTCAACCTTGTAAACTGTTAAAATGGGGTTAAAAATTGCCAGCATCAATGTGCGTAGCATCAAATCGGCTACGCGATGTGTTTCTACGATGGCCTTCCTGGCCAACGTTAAAGCCGACGTCCTGTTTCTGCAGGAGTGTGGGATACCGCACCTCAGCAGTTACAGGAGATGGTCGAGCTTGTGGGCCCATGGGCCGTCAGTTTGGTCGGGGGGCAACGATAGCCGCGCCTCCGGCCTGGGTATCCTGTTGCGAGGAGGCAACTTCACCATCTCCGAGGTTAAGGAGGTGGTGGGCGGGGGCCTCCTTGTCGCCGATGTCATGTACAGGAATGCTTCCCCGAGACTCATTAATGTGTACACCCCAGTGGGTAAGAGTGAACGGTTGGCTGTCCTGCAGCAGCTTCCACTGTTGCTGGCTACGTTCAGGCCAGTCATTCTGACCGGAGACTTCAACTGTATCATTGATGCAGATGGACGATCCGGCGGGGGGGACAGTAAACTGGACGCCACGTCCAGAACCCTGATGGACACGGTAAAAGATGCCAAGCTGCACGACGTCTTCAGCACCCCTGCAGATGGAGCACAGCGTAGATACACCTGGTCACGGGTAGACGGGTCTATCCGCTCAAGGATAGATTACCTGTTTGTGTCCCGAACGCTCTCGGTCAGATCCACCGACGTCAAGCCGGTGTTCTTCACTGACCACTGCCTCCTGCTGGCCGACTGTCACCTACAGGACGAGCAGCGGGCTGGTAAGGGAACGTGAAAGCTGAACACAAAGCTCTTGACCCCGGGAAACATTGAGGAGCTCAAGAGGGACTACGCAGGTTGGAGAACCGTGAAGCCCCTCTTTGAGTCCCCAGCGGACTGGTGGGAAACAGTAAAAGGGAACATCAAGAGGTTCTTCATCCTCAAAGGTGTTCAGGAGGCGAGAGAGAGGCGAGGAAAACTGTCCCAGCTCCAGGAAAGTATGCAGAACCTGCTCCTGCTGCAGACGATGGGGGTGGATGTCACGGAGGACCTCAAGGAGGTGAAGGGCCAGCAAGCCTCGCTCTTTGCCTCGGAGGCCTCCAAGATAATCTTCCGGTCCAGGGTCCGCTCGGTGGAGCAGGACGAGACATGCTCACGTTTCTTCTTCCAGAAGGTGCACAAAGAGAGCTCCGTGCTCAGCAGCCTGAAGGAAGAAGGTGGCTCGCTAACGTCATCTCAGGCTGACGTCATGAGGATCAGTAAATCCTTCTATGCCAGTCTGTATGACGCGAAGCCGACCGACAGCACAGCCTCCCAGTCGTTCCTGTCCTCTATCATGGAGGTCTTAGACGACAGAACACGCGAGAGGCTGGACCAGCCGCTATCTCTGGACGAGCTGACCAAGGCCCTCGAGTCCTTCGAAAAGAATAAAACTCCCGGAAGCGACGGCTTACTGGTCGAGCTCTATTCCACTCTGTGGGACTTGATTGGCCAGGACCTGCTGGAGGTGAATGTCAGTATGCTTTGGGCAGGTACCATGAGTGAATCCATGAGGAAAGGCATCATCACCCTCATCTCCAAGCGGAATGGGGAGAGGGAGGAACTCAAAAATTGGAGACCAATCTCACTGTTGAATGCGGATTACAAAATTCTGTCAAAGGTAATCGCCAACCGGGTCAGGTCTGCTCTGGGGTCGGTGATTCACCCTGACCAAACCTGTGCTGTGCCGGGCAGGAAGATCGCTGAGATTCTCGTACTCCTCAGGGATACGATCGCCTACGTGCAGGACAGAGGGTTGGACACCTGCCTGATCAGCCTGGACCAGGAGAAAGCCTTTGACAGGATATCAGACAGGTATATGAGAGATGTTCTCTCCCAAATGGGCTTTGGGGAGGGAATCTGCAATTGGATCAGACTGCTCTACACCAACATTGTCAGTGCAGTCTCAATCAATGGGTGGGAATCAGATAGCTTCCCAGTCAGATCTGGAGTCAGGCAGGGCAGCCCTCTATTTCCTGCCTTGTTTGTGTGCTGCATAGAGCCATTTGCCGAGTCCATCAGGAAGGATGTGAGCCTGAGAGGGGTGACTATTCCTGGCAGTGGGGTCTGCAGGTTAAGGCCTCCCTGTACATGGATGACGTCGCCGTTTTCTGCTCGGATCCGCTGTCCGTGCGCAGACAGATGTGCATATGTGACCAGTTCAAACGGGCCTCGGGGGCCAAGGTAAACCAAGGCAAGAGCGAGGCCATGCTCTTCGGGAACTGGGCCAACCAATCCTCGATCTCCTTCACCGTCAGGATCGACCACCTGAAGGTGCTGGGTATTTGGTTCGGAGGGGCTGGGGCGTGCGCCAAGTCTTGGGAGGAGCGTATCAGCAAAGTGAGGCAGAAACTGGGCAGATGGAAGCTACGATCGCTCTCTATCACGGGAAAAAACCTGGTCATCAGGTGTGAGGCACTATCATTGCTGTTATACGCGGCACAGGTCTGGCTTATCCCCAGAACCTGTGCCGCTGCAGTCACCCGGGCCATCTTCCAGTTTAAATGGAGGTCAAAGATGGACCGGGTCCGAAGGGACTTGCTGTACAAAGATCTGGGCAACGGGGGAAAAAATACACCCAATGCCACCCTCACCATGATGGCCACCTTTGTGTGTGGCTGCATCAAGCTGTGTGTGGATCCCCGGTACGCAAACACCAAGTGTCACTATGTACTGAGGTTCTACCTATCCCCGGTGTTGCGAAGGATGGGCCTAGCCTCACTGCCGCGGAACGCTCCGAGTAGTTGGACCGTTCTGTATCACCTGTCCTTCGTGGAGAAGTTTATGAAGAAAAACACCTTTGACCAGAAGTCCATCAGGAAGTGGTCAGCACATAGTGTCCTTGAGACCCTTCGGGAAAAGGAGAGGGCGGATCCTATCGAGCAGTTCCCTGAGCAGACTGTCAAAGCCATTTGGCAGAATGCCTCATCGCTAGAACTTTCCAACAAGCACCAAGACATGGCTTGGCTGGTGGGCTCTGCCTGTGAGATCCTTTATGCACGCCCGGACTCTCAGCCGCACCGCATGCTGCCCTCGAAGCGGCTGCGGGGGGGACGAGACTGTCACACACCTCCTTCTGGAATGTGCCTACGCAGAAGAAGTCTGGAGAGGAATGCAGTGGTGTTTGTCGAGGTTGGTCCCGAGCAGTGCCGTGACGCGGGACTCCGTGTTCTACGGCCTGTTCCCCGGGACGCACACCGAGACGAACATCAACTGTGCCTGGAGGATCATCAACTTGGTGAAGGACGTTCTCTGGGTGGTCCGAAACCAGCTGAAGGAGTTGACCCCGACTGAGTGCTGCAGACTGGCACATTCCAAGGTCCAGGGCTACGTGTTGAGGGACGCACTGAAGCCTGGGGCAGCTGCCGCCAAGGCGCGGTGGGGAAAGACCACCGTGTAACATC
Source organism: Chiloscyllium plagiosum (assembly GCF_037043375.1). NCBI lineage: Eukaryota > Metazoa > Chordata > Chondrichthyes > Orectolobiformes > Hemiscylliidae > Chiloscyllium > Chiloscyllium plagiosum. Next base: position 44,461,005 of record NW_028270145.1, read on the forward strand.
TGCCTGCCTAAGAAGAACAGGGGACCCACGCAGTCATTTGGGCTCTGCTGACGCCTCAGCTAAATATATGGGCATATGATTGATAAACGTACAGACCTGTATATAAAAATGATAAATTCTGATCTTTGTATGTAAATGTTTACGTATGTATGGCATGACCAAATGTACAGACCATCAAATTATTTTATGAATAAAGTATATTTTTGAAATAAAAAAACCCTAGGAGGTACTTGGTCTGCTTGTAAAGATAGTATTGTAATGTAAGTGATCAGTTAATTAGAAATGATTAATGAATTAATTTGAGAAGGGCTGTTGTGTGGTAGCAGTGATAGTGGTTGGTATAAATGCAGGCTCTAGTGGATATTGGGCTTCAATGAGATTTCTGGGATGGTTGGAATGTGATATTATAAGAGATTGGGCAACCAGGCCTGTTTTTCCTTGAAATTTAGAAGAGTGAAAAGCGATCTCTTTGAAACACAAAGTTCTGACATGGCTGGACGGACGGGGTGCAGGGATGATGCTTCTCCTGTCAGGAGGGTCCAGAACAAGGAGTGATAGTCTCAGGAATATAAGAGATGTCATTTTAGGACTTGGGTGAGGAGAACTTCCTTCACTCAAAGGGTTTTGAATCTATAGAATTCTCTAGCTCAGTAGAATATAGTTAAAAATTACACAATACCAAATTATAGTCCAACAGGTTTATTTGGAAGTACTAACTTTCAGAGCATTGCTCCTTCATCAGTAGGATATGAAGGTCAACTCACTGAATATAGTTTTCAAAAAGAGGTAGAATTCTAGGTACTAAAGGCATAAAGGAGCATGGGGAGCAGTGCATAAATATGGTATTGGGTTAGAGGATCAGTCATGATCATGTTGAACGGTGGATCAGGCTCAGTGGGCTGATGGAGTCTTTGGAATTCTTTAGATTAGATTAGATTACAGTGTGGAAACAGGCCCTTCGGCCCAACAAGTCCACACCGACCCGCCGAAGCGAAACCCACCCATGCTCCTACATTTACCCCTTACCTAACACTACAGGCAATTTAGTATGGCCAATTCACCTGACCCTGCACATCTTTGTGATGACGGGAGGAAACCGGAGCACCCGGAGGAAACCCACGCAGACACGGGGAGAACGTGCAAACTCCACACAGTCAGTCGCCTGAGGCGGGAATTGAACCCGGGTCTCTGGCGCTGTGAGGCAGCAGTGCTAACCCTTGCCCATTACTATAGTAATGACAGGAAGCAGAGCAGATCAGTCAACATCTGAGGAGCAGGAAAAATCAATGTTTTGGGCAAAAGTCCTTCATCAGAAATGAAGGGTTTTTGCCCGAAACGTCAATTTTCCTGCTCCTCAGATGCTGTCTGACCTGCTGTCCTTTTCCAGCACCACTCTAATCTTGATTTTAATCTCCAGCATCTGCAGTACCCACTTCTGCTGAATGATAGAAAGCAGTTGATACCAAAACATTGTATGATTTTGAGAAGGTTTTGGATATAGTACTTGGGGCTAAAGGGATCAAAAGATATGGGTCGAGAAAGGGGAACAGGCTATTGAGTTGGATGATCAGCCGTGTTTGTTATTATTAAGCAAACTGTTAACCAAGCTTACCTCGGGAGTCTGCGGCCTCCGTTTTAATTGCAGCGAGGGCAGAGAGAACGAGGATCAAAGGGCTACCGGGAAGCTAAGCAGACCGTTTAAAAAACTGAAATGTTTGGGCAGCAGCTGAACACAAGACACCACACATGACTCTGTGGTGTGTTGATAAGGCAAGGATTTTCTGGTTTTTTAATTTCATCATGTGATTGGGAAAATCTTTTCTTTCCTTTCTCGTAACTTTAGTCTCAACTTAGGCAAAGTTTAAGATTAAAACTGGCAGGAGATGTCAGACCCATGTTATGCTCCTCTTGCTCAATATGGGAACTCAGGAACGCGGCTGATGTCCCTGGCTCCTTCACATGCAAGGAGTGTGTCAGCTGCAGTTTTTGTTAGACTAGATGACAGCTCTGAAGCTGCGGATAGACTCACTGTGGAGCATCCGCGATGCTGAGGCGGTCGTAGACAGCACGTTTAGTGAATTGTTTACACCACAGGTTAGGATTGCTGAGGGAGAAAGGGAATGGGTGTCCAAAAGGCAAAGAAAGAGCAGGAAGGCAGTGCAGGTCTCCCCTGCGGTCATCTCCCTCCAATACAGGTATACCATTTTGGATACTGTTGGGGGAGATGGTTCACCAGGAGAAGGCAGCAGTAGCCAGGTTCATGGCAACGTGGCTGGTTCTGTTGTCCAGAAGGACAGAAAGAAGAATAGAAGGGCTATAGTCACAGGGGATTCAATTGTAAGGGGAGTAGATAAGAGTGTCTGTGGTCGTAAACGAGACTCCCAAATGGTATGTTGCTTCCCAGGTGTACGGGCCAGGGATGTGTCAGATCGACTGCAGAAAATTCTCAAAAGGGAGGGTGAACAGCCAGTTGTCATGGTGCATGTAGGCACCAATGATATAGGTTCAAAAAGTGGGATGAGGTCCTACAAGAAGAATTTAGGGAGTTCGGAGCCAAGTTAAAAAGTAGGACCTCAGAGGTAGTAATCTCAGGATTGCTAACAGTGTCATGTCCTAGTCAAAGGAGAAATGAAAGAATAGACAGGATGAATGTATGGCTTGAGAGATGGTGCAGGAGGGAGGGGTTCAGATTTTTGGGACATTGGGACCTGTTCTGGGGGAGGTGGGCCTATTACAAATTGGATGGTTTACACCAGACTGAACAAATGTCCTTGGGGGCGTTTTGCTAATGCTGTTGGGGAGGGCTTAAAATAATGTGGCAGGGGGATGGGAATCAAATGAGGAGGTTAGTGGACAGAAAGGACATAGGAATTAAAGCCTGTAAGGAACTAGATAATGAAGTCAGCGTGATCATGATCGATTGGCCAATGGGCTGAGAAGTGGCAGATGGAGTTTAATTCAGATAAATGTGAGGTGCTGCATTTTGGAAAGACAAATCAGGACAGGACATATCCGCTTAATGGAATAGTCCTGGAGAGTGTTGCCGAACAAAGTGACCTTTGAATGCAGGTTCATAGCTCCTTGAAAGTAGAGTGGCAGGTAGACAGGATAGTGAAGAAGGCGTTTGGTATGCTTTCCTTTATTGGTCAGAGTATTGAGTACAGAAGTTGGGAGGTCATGTTGCAGCTGTACAGGACATTGGTTAGACCACTGTTGGAATATTGCGTGCAATTCTGGTCTCCTTCCTATCGGAAAGTTGTTGTAAAACTTGAAAGGATTCAGAAAACATTTACAAGGATGTTGCCAGGATTGGAGGATTTGAGCTATAGGAAGAGGTTGAATAGGCTGGGGCTGTTTTCCCTAGAGTGCTGGAGGCTGAGGGGTGACCTTCTAGAGGTTTACAAAATCATGAGGGGCATGGATAAGATAAATAGACAAAATCTTTTCTCTGAGGTGGGGGAGTCCAGAACTAGAGGGCATAGGTTTGTGGTGAGAGGGGAAAGATATAAAAGAGACCTAAGAGACAACTTTTTCACTTGGAGGGTAGTACGTGTATGGAATGAGCTGCCAGAGGAAGTGGTGGAGGTTAGTACAATTGCAACATTTAAGAGGCATTTGGATGGGTATATGAATAGGAAGTGTTTGGAGGGATATGGGCCAGGTGCTGGCAGATGAGAATAGATTGGGTTAGGATATCTGGTTGGCATGGACAAGTTGGACCGAATGGTCTGTTTCCGTGCTGTACATCTCTATGACTCTATGACTCGGGGAAGAGTAGGTAGGGAGCAGAGGATGAATGCAGAGGGACTGACGGTCTGTTTTAATGCAAGAAATATTGTAGGTAAGGCAGATGAATGTAGAGCTTGAATAAGTACCTGGGGGTATGATGTTATTGCTATTGCTGAGACTTGGTAGAGGGAAGAGCATGATTGTCAACTAAATATCCCAGGACATTGATGCTTCAGGCGGGGTAGAGTGGGAGTTAAAAGGGGTGGAAGAGTTACATTACTGGTCAGAGAGGACATCACATTCGTGCTGAAGGAGGGCACTATGGAAGACTTGAGCAAGTGAGGCAATATGGGCAGAGTTCAGAAATAGGAAGGGTGCGGTAACAATATTGGGACTGTACTACAGGCTTCCCAACAGGAAACATGAGGTAGAGGTACAAATATATAGGGAGATCATAGAAAGATGTAGGAGCCACAGGGTGGTGGTAATAGATTTTAATTATCCCAACCGTGACTGGGATTCACTTAGTGTTAGAGATGTGGATGGAGCAGAATTTGTAAGGAGCATCCAGGAGGGTTTTCAGGAGCAGTATGTAAATAGTCCAATTCTGGAATGACCCATTCTGCACCTGGTTTTGTAAAATGAGCCCGGCCAGTTAGTTGAAGCCAGTAGGGGATTACTTTGGGAATAGTGATCACAATTCCATTAGTTTTAGAATACTCATGGACAAAGACAGGAGTGGTCCTAAAGAAAGAGTGCTAAATTGAGGAAAGGCCAACTATACCAAAATTCAGCAGGAGCTGGGAATGTAGATTGGGAGCAGCTGGTGGAAGAGAAATCTACATTCAATACGTGGAGGCTTTTAAAGAGAGTTGATTAGAGTTCAGGAGAGATATGTTTCTGTGAAAATGAGGGATAGAAATGGCAAAGTTAAGGAACCATGGATGACAGGTAAAATTTTGAGACTAACTAAGAGGAAAAAGGATATGTACATAAGGTCTAGGCGACTGAGGACAGACGAAGGGTTAAAAGGGGTCATGAGATATCCTTAGCGAGCAGGGTTAAGGAAAACCCCAAAGCCTTGTATTCATATATATGGAGCAAGAGGGTAACTAGAGAAAGGGTTCAAGGTGAAAGGAGGAATGTTATGTGTGGAGTCAGAGAAAATGGATGAGATTCTTAATGAGTACTTTGCATCAGTAGTCACTGAGGAGAGGGACATGATGGATGTTGAGGTTAGGGATAGACCTTTGATTACTCTAGGTCAAGTCAGCAGAAGGAGGGAAGAAGTGTTGGGTATTCTAAAAGACACTAAGGTGGACATGTCACCAGGTCTACTCCAGGTTGCATAGGGAAGCGAGAGAGGAAATAGCTGGGAATTTAACAGATATCTTTGCGACATCCTTGAACATGGGGGAGGTCCCAGAGAACAGCATAATTGCTAATGTTGTCCCCTTTATTTAAGAAAGGTAGCAGGAATAATTCAACTAACTACAGACCTGTGAGCCTGATGTCAGTGGTAGTGAAGCTACTGGAGAAGATACTGAAGGATAGGATATATATCCATTTGGAAGAATATTGGCTTATCAGTGATAAGCAGCATAGTTTTGTACAGGGAAAGTCATGTCTTACAAACCTAATAGAATTCTTTGAAGAGGTCACAAAATTGATTAATGAGGGAGGGAATGTAGATGTCATATACATGGTCTATAGTAAGGCATTCGATAAGGTTCCCCATGGTAGGCTGATGAAGAAAGTGAAATCGCATGGGGTCCAGGGTGTTCTCGATAGATGGATAGAGAACTGGTTGAGCAATAGGAGACAGAGAGGAGTAGTGGAAGGAAGCTTCTCAAAATGGAGACCTGTGACCAGTGGTATTCCACAGGGATCCGTGCTACATAAATGATTTGGAGGAAGGTGTAGGTTGCCTCATTAGCAAGTTTGCAGATGACACTAAGATTGATGGAGTAGCAGATAGTGAAGTGGATTGTCAGAGAGTACAGCAGAATATAGATAGATTGGAGAGTTGGGCAGAGCAATTGCAGATGGAGTTCAGTCCGGACAAATGTGAGCTGATATTTTTTGGAAGATCCAATTCAAGAGCAAACTATACAGTAAATGAAAAAGTCGTGGAGAAAATTAATGTACAGAGACATCTGGGTGTTCAGGTCCATTGTTCCCTGAAGGTGGCAATGCAGGTCAGTAGAGAAGTCAAGAAGGCATACGGCATCCTTTACTTCATCGGATGGGGTATTGAGTACAAGAGTTAGCAGATCATGTTACAGTTGTATCAGACATTGGTTCGGCCACATTTGGAATACTGTGTACAGTTCTGGTCACCACATTATCAAAAGGGTGTGGATGCTTTGGAGAGGATGCAGAGGAGTTTCACCAGGATGTTGCCTGGTATGGAGGATGCTAGCTATGAGGACAGGTTGAGTACATTCGGATTATTTTCATTGGAAAGACGGAAATTGAGGGGGGACCTAATTGAGGCTTACAAAACCATGAGAGGTGTAAACAGGATGGATAGCAAGAAACTTTCCCAGAGTGGGGGAATCAATTACTTGGGGTCACGATTTCAAAGTGAGTGGGGAAAAGTTTAGGGGAGATATGCATGGAAAGTTCTTCACACAGTGCGTGGTGGGTGCCTGGAATGCATTGCCAACAGAGGTGGTAGGGGCAGGAAAGGTAGCATCATTTAGGATGTATATGGGCAGATACATGAATGAGCAGAGAGCAAAAGGATACAGATCCTTAGAAAATAGGCGGCAGGTTTAGATAGAGGATCTGGATCGGCACAGGCTTGGAGGGCCGAAGGGCCTGTTCCTGTGCTGTAATGTTCTTTGTTCTTTGTTCATTAGCACAGCAGATGTGAGAGATGAAATCGCCTACTCTTGCTCTTATTTTCTATGTTTCTACAAGGGGTGATCTTATAGAAGTTTATAAAATCATGAGGGGCATGGACAGCGTAAATAGGCAAGGTTTTTTCGGGTGGGGGATTCCAGACCTAGAGGGCAGGGTGAGAGGGTTTAGGGTGAGAGGGGAGAAGTTTAAAAGGAACCGAAGGGGCAACGTTTTCACACAGAGGGTGGTGCATGTATGGAACGAGCTACCAAAGGAAGTGGTAGAGGCTAATACAATTATAGAATTTAAAAGGCATCTGGATGCCTTTTAAAGGCAAATGGGATCAGATTAGATTAGGCTATCTGGTCGGCATGGACGAGTTGGACTGAAGGATTTGTTTCCATATGATTAGGAAGTGTTTAGAGGGATATTAGAATACTTACAGTGTGGAAACAGGCCCTTCGGCCCAACAAGTCCACACCGACCCTCTGAAGAGCAACCCACCCAGACCATTCCCCTAACACTACAGGCAATTTAGCATGGCCAATTCACCTAACCTGCACATCTTTGGACTGAGAGAGGAAACCGGAGCATTCCCACACAGACACAGGGAGAACGTGCAAACTCCACACAGACATTTGTCCGAGGCAGGAATTGAACCCTGGTCTCTGGTGTTGTGAGGCAGCAGTGCTAACCACTGTGCCACCGTGCCGCCATATGGAGGATGCTAGCTATGAGGACAGGTTGATTACATTAGGATTATTTTCATTGGAAAGACAGAACTTGAGGGGCCAAGTGCTGGCAAATGGGATCAGATTAGATTAGGCTATCTGGTCGGCATGGACGAGTTGGACTGAAGGATTTGTTTCCATGCCGTACATCTCTATAATCTATTATTCTTAAGTTACCTAGGGTATTAGTAAGAGCATTATGAGAAATCACATACCAACCTGTTTAATGCACACTTACACTAATAGTTGCACTTCAATTCACTACTTAACATAATTACAGCTTATGCTTAACAGTGTAACAGAGGGCATAGTCAATGGGAAAGGGATACAAATAAAATCTATCATTCAGCATGGAATTAAATGAGAAATGTGTTTATATAGTTTGACATTTCCTCCTCTATAAACACTATTTTTTATTGACATGAAGCTGGGCAAGCAATCAGGTACATTATATTGATATATTTTGAACTGTAGACACTGTAGATTGGAGTGGAGAGCAAATTACCAGGATGATGTGGGCTCTGGAAGGCTTCATAACAGCTGTAGGCATCTGTGGCAGTCAGCTCAGGAGTGGTTTAAAATGTTGATGAATGATGTTAAGGAACAGGATTGACAGCAATGGGAGGTGATAAAGGAGATGTGACAAACTAAGTGTATGAACAAACTCATTGCCAGAAATGCAATGAATATATACATACTTAAGTGCCAATCAAATCCTGAGTCCAGCAAATATTTTAAAGCAACAGTCAGATTTTGTGCCAGTGTTTCAGCAGGAGACCAAGCTCACCCAGAGACTTGCAAAGATCTTAATGTCAAAATTATCAGGACCCAGTGAATCATCAGACAGCAGAAAAACACAAGTATGTTTTGTGCCACACCAGCAATATGCATCCAACACATGAATTTCAATATATGTCCAACAGCCAAACATTCAGATCACTCCGGTATACAATACCCAATGGGATTTGGATGGAGAGGAAGATTATTTTTTGTGGAGGGATTATTATGGAACCAAAAGCACAACTTCTGATCCAGAATAGGGTCCTTACAATGATGACATTGCTAAACTAGCTCAGGGTACATTTTGTCAAACTATGCTTGTAAAATTACTTCATTTCATGAAATGTAATAACTGGCTTAATTTAAATGACCAGTATTTTTTTTCCACATTCCATAATGATGATTAAACATGCTACATTTGGCATGTAGATTGATTCTGATTTTCAGGAGAATTTTGAAGCTTAAAAAAATTACCTTTATAGAATTTCTACAGTGTGGAAACAGACTATTCGGCCCATTAAGTCCTCACTGACCCTCTAAAGAGCATCCCACTCAAACACCCCTAGCTTGTCCCTGTAACCCTGCATTTCCCATGGCTAACTCACTTAGCTTGCACATCCCTGGACACTATGGACAACTTAGCCTGTCATGTGGAGGAAACCCAAGCAGACAGTGAGAGTATATGCAAACTCCACACAGTCAGCCAAGGGTGGTCTTGAACCTAGGTCCCTGGCACCATGAGGTAGCGGTGCTAACTACAGAGCCACCATGTTGCCCTTACTTGCTTCAATATATGATAATATAAATAAGTTAACACTGATAACATAATAGCAACAATAGTAAATTGCGATAAAAGTCCAGGCCCAGATTGCTTTCATCTTAGGAAGGAGATGAGAACATGCAGTTGTCCTAATGTCATCATCACCATTTTTGCCCCAACATCCTGAAAAGCACGACCTCAGGAAATCTTACTGAAACATTGATAATTGTTAAATGATACTGCTTTTCACTTTTGATCTACATAATCTCTCAAGTCAATACTAAATTATTCTTCAAAAGTAACATTGAATTAAAGGTACACTATTGTATTTGACAAATTTAACTACATCCTTATGTAATGCAAGTCAATAAAAAAGGTTTTACTACTGGTAGCCCGTAGGAGGTCTTGCAATTATTTTCCAGAAATAGTTTTATATTTCCAGCTTTATTACAAGGTGAGCATGTTATTGTCTTATATTATTTTAGATTATTGCCATTCTCCTTTATTAGTTTGATGCCTTTCTCTTTATTCCCTCAGAATAATAGATTTCTATCCTCAGATTTCTATTCTTCCAGTTTCCTTGTTGATTCCCAGTTGATCATTCCTACATGTATTTACCTGTGTGAGATTGCATAGCTATCGCCAAACTGCAGCTTCTTAGATCTTTCATATTTTGAGCTCATCTAGATAAGTCTTTAATCAGTTCATTAATACTATTTTGAAATTCTTCCATAGCCAGGATTTTTTCATCTTCTCAAAATTTTTCTTTAATTTCAATGATTTTAACTGTTGATCCCATAACAATTATTTTCCCCTTGCAAATTCTCCAATGTCTGATTAGGTTTCTTTCTTATACTCCTCAATTTTAATTGATGAACTCCAGGCAAAAGACCATAAACTTTGAGTATTGCTGTCAACAACTTCATACTATGCAGAATATTCTTCTGAAATACTGGTGCACACATTCATAGTTGTACCTATCAGGACCCTCTGCAACACTAACTATCTTACTATTGAGGGAGTCCAGTAAAGGTTCACCAGACTGATTCCCAGGATGGCAGACCTGACATATGAGGAACAATTGGATTTACTGGGCTTGGACTGACTGGAATTTAGAAGAATGGAGGGGGAGTCTCATAGAAACATATAAAATCCTGATGGGACAGGACAGGTTAGATGTGGGAAGAATGTTCCCAAAGTTGGGGATGTCCAGAACAAGGCATCACAGTCTTTGAATAAGGGGTAAGCCCTTCAGGACTGAGATGAGGAAGAATTTGTTCACTCCAAGAGTTATGAACCTGTGGAATTCTGTCTCAAAAGAAGCTGTTGGGGCCAGTTCATTAGATACATTCAAGAGGGAGTTGGATGTGGCCCTTGTGGCTAAAGGGATCAAAGGATATGGAGAGAAAGCAGGAATGGGATATTGAGATTGTATGATCAGCCATGATCATTTTGAATGGTGGTGTACGCTCGAAGGGCCTACTGCTGCACTTATTTTCTATGTTTCTATGTAACACTGTTTAATCATTTCAAACTCAAAGCTATCTTTTCAATGAGGTGAAATATCTTTTGACTCCAACTTTTGTAAAAGTTGGCACTAGATGCAGATTTCTAGTTAAATCAAAATCCTAATTAAAATTGAATCACCATCTGAACTGTTGTTTCTTTTGTCTTGCCTTACTCTAAGCTTTTCTCTTTTGGAATACTACATGCAATTCTGGTCTCCCTGCTACAGGAAGGATGTTGTGAAATTTGAAAGGGATCAGAAAAGATTTACAAAGATGTTACCAGGATTAAAGGGTTTGAGCAATAGGGAGAGGTTGAATAGACTGGGGTTATTTTCCCTGGAGCATTGTAGGCTGAGGCGTGACCTTATAGAGGTTTATAAAATCATGAGGGGCATGGATAGGGTGAGTAGCCACGGTCTTCTCTCTTCGGTAGGTAAGTGAAAAACTAGAGAGCATAGGTTCAAGGTGAGAGGTACCTAAGGGGCAACATTTTCACTTAGAAGGTGGTCTGTGTATGGAATGAGCTGCGAGAAGAAGTAGTGGACTGGTACAATTACAACATCTGAAAGGCACCTGAATGGGTATATGAATAGGAATGATTTAGAGGGATATAGGCCAACTGCTAGCAAATGGGATTAGATTTATCTGGGATATCTGGTTGGCATGGATGAGTTGGACTGAAGGATTTGTTTCTGTGCTGTACATCTCTATGACTCTGTGATTCTGTCTAAGTCGTGGTGTCACAGATCTCCATCTCCATGGAGTTTAAGCTTTTGAATTCCATTTCTTTTACTTTTTCATTCTCCCTTCTTTCTAATTCAAGTGTTAATTCCAGTTCTCTTCTCTTTCTTTCCCCTTCCCATTTCAGTTATTTTTCCATCTCGCCTCTTCTCATTTCTCTGAATTTCTTTTTCTCTTAATTCAAGTCATTTCTTTTTGGACTGAATCTTAGCCAAGTCTAGCAGGAGGGCATTAACTTCAGCTTTCCCTAATTTTAATTGTAAAAGATGTACAATCATTTTAGGCACCTCTTTCTTACATGAATATACTTTTACCTTTTCTTTCTATTGATCTAACTCCCTTAATGCTTCTTTCTTCAAAGATTTGATGCAGTTGTGTTTTCTACTCCCAGAAAATTCTTAGCAATTGTCAAAGCTATTTTGAAAGTCAGCCTGAATAATATATTTCACAACAACACTCCTGGGCTTTTTACTATCCAGTGTCTCCACATACTAACGTCTTTAAAGATTCACAGAACCTTCTTAAATTCAAACCAGATTCCAGAGAGAAACCTGGCTTGATAGATCATAAGTTTTATTTTTGCTTTTGTTTACCATGGTGGTCAGTTATTGAAGATATTCACAGGAGTCTACCAAAGTACTTCTAATGGGAGAGCATTAAGGATATGCACAAAAATGAAGACACGTACTAAATTATATGAATTCATTACAAATATCATCAAGAATGATTCAACACTTCTACAACATAAACAAATTTAGACATACTGGCACTTCGATGAAGTATCATCCTTTTCTGTATGTTCAGCTGTTCACCTGGCATGGTTACAATTGGTTTCTTTTTGGTAAAGTTCCCTATTTACTCAATGCTAGTCATTTAATTAAACTTATATTGTCCTTAGCTTAATGTTTTAAATGATTTTCTGACCTTTGACATTTCCAAGGTAAGAATTAAAATAGAATTGCTTAAATCTGTCCGAATTATTTAAAATCTGTGTTTTGTGTACAGCACATGAAGATGAATAAATAATGGTAAATAATTGTCACAATAAAGGGACTGTAAGGTGTCTGGACATAACCCACAGTCCCATCCAAATTACATTAATTCTTATGGGAAATAAATCTCCATTTTTTGTTTTATTGCTATTCATCAGATTGTTTTGAAACACATCTCCTGTAGTTCGTGAGGATCCCTTAGAACATATCTTCATCATACTAGCAATGACCTTCCAAAATTCTCTCAACCCATTTCTTTGATTGGAAAATTGCTCATCATTCGACATTTCAAAAAGATAAGTGAAAGATACCAAGCAATTTGTAATTAAGATTCAATTGAGTGAAAACCTTGAAAGTTGCTGAAAAACAGCCAGCATTTGTAACGGAAATGTCATGTCTAATGAACAAAATTGAATTTTTCGAAGATCTTGCTAAAATAATAGACAGAGGAATGCCTGTAAATGTTATTTAAATGGTTTTGTGAAAGGTATTTGATAACGTTCCTCAGGGAATTGAAAACAATTGATTGACTTGATTAGAAAATTGGCTGAGTGACAGGAGACAGAAAATAAAGGTTAGAGGCAGGTAATCTCCTTGGTGACATGTTTCTTGTGACATCCTGCAAGATTCTGTACCATAGTCCTAACTATTTAACTATTTATTAGCAACTTAGAGAATAGAATGGTGAGCTGCATATCCTATATCACACAGAATGGTGACAATGCAAACAGTGTAGAGGGATGCAAGTATGGTAAATTGATATTAACAGACTAAGTAATGAGAAAATCTACAGAATCATAGAATCCCTACAGTGTGGAAACAGGCTATTTGGCCCAAAAAGTCCATATCAACCCTCCAAAGAGTATCTCATCCAGACCCAATCCCCTACTCTATTACTCTACATTTTCCCTGACTAATGCACCTAGCTTACACATTCCTGAACACTATGGGCAATTCAGCATGGCCAATTCACCTCACCTGCACATCTTTGAACTGTGGGAAGAAACCAAAACACCCGGAGGAAACCCATGCAGACACGGGGAAACTCCACACAGTCAACCGAGGTTGGAATTGAACCTGGGCCCCTGGTGCTGTGAGGCAGCAGTGGTAGCTACTGAGCCACTGGGCCACCAAATGTCAAGTTTATTTCAATAGCTGCAGTGTGAGGTATTTTACTGTGGATAGGAAAACGTTTATCATATGTTAATTCTGGGTGTTAGGATATCTGATCGGTATGGATGAGTTGGACCGAAGGGTCTGTTTCCATGCTGTTCACCTCTAAGACTCTAAGTTGTATGTGTATTGTATATTGTATTTCTGTCCTATTTGTTTCGAAAAGTGTGCTGTTTGTCAAATTTACACCAGACCGCAAACTTCATGTTGTAATCTGGTGGGGACCAGTAACGTTTGATTTTTGAAGTGCTATAGTGAAAAGGTGTGAATAAAGCAACAAATTCCATAGATTTAATAAACAGCAGACTTTCCTATACAATTAGAACAGTAATACAATATACAAAACACATATAACCTATTTCTAACACCCAGAATTAACACATGGTATATTGCAATTTAACACCTACACGCACATCAAAAAGCAAATACAGTCTGGCTACACCACATGGATTTCTGAGGAACTAACCCCAGGCATTAATAACAAAGTGAGCCATCAAAACTTATTAACCTTCACAAGTGACTGCAACTCCCTACTTTTACCATTCTGGTCTTAAACTTCCCTTTCGAGAGCCGCTTCAGATGATTGCTCCTGTTCTGGTATACTCTTACTGGATTCTGAAAACTGTATTCCACCTTTTCACAAATAATTAACAATTAAACCAGGTCTTTCCCTCTGTTCTCCCTGAGTTGCAATCTTGCTCAATTGTATGATGCAAATATTGCTTCTGAGCTAAGCCCTCACTCCTCTCGCTGCACCAAAGTATTCATGCTTTCAGTTTTCTTCAAAGTCCCTCGCAGCTTGTCCAATACAGGACAAGCATCCTTCCCATTTTTACAGTTGCCAGAACCTCCTTTGAGTCTTGACTCCAACTCTTAGCTGATTTCTAATTCCTGAGTTCATTCTAACAACACAGAGCCATCTAACTACACGTGATTCCTAAAAATCTGCACTCCTAACACGGAGCCTGCTTGTCTCCATCTCTTTCTCCAAATCTCTGTGTCCCCTAAACTGATTTTCAGTGACCCTCATACTTTCCTGAGGGACATAAAGAAACACTTGCAAAAAGCTCTACTTCTGTTGCTGGGCAGAATTCAACTCTGCCATTTAACTACTTTTGGAACTCTCTGTGCACCTGAATGTTACAATGTTACTAATTGCACAGAACTCAAGGCTTTTAGCAAAGAGGATTACAACAAAGGGGTTAGAAAACTTGCTACAACTATACAAATCCCTAGTTGGACCTTATTTGGAATACCGGTCATTATACCTTTGGAAAAATATATTGCTTTTGGGGGGAGTTGAGCATAGACTTACCAGAATATTATATTTTAGTGGAATGTTAGCATTTTGAGATGAACTGAGATCATAAAAGTTGCTACATAAATGACAGCTTTTATTAATCTTTCAAGGTGCAGCCACAATCTGTAGTTAAAACAGGAACTAACAATAGAGTGAAGCAGCATTGGGAGCACTAGCGAAACATCTTATTTTGATTTGCTTCAGAGTAATTCCAGTGTTTCACAACTAAGTTGGCATTACTTTGCTTTAATAACATGAAAATTATATGTCATTTACATTACTGATGCTATAATCAGGCATTCGGCCCAGTTAGTCTACGTTTGTGTTTATGCTTCACATGAACCTCCTTGCATACTACTTCATTTAACCCTATTTTTATCACCTTCTATTCTTTACTCTCAAGCATGTATCTAGCTTTACCTGAAATAAAGTTATGCTATTCACTTCAATGGTACAGTGAGGGAGCAAGTTCTATAGTCTAACCTATATTTCCTACAGTGTGGAAACAGGCCCTTCGGCCCAACAAGTCCACACTGACCCTCTGAAGAGTAACCCACCCAGACCCATTTCCCTCTGACTAATGTACCTAACACGATGGGCAATTTAGCATGGCCAATTCACCTAACCTGCACATCTTTGGATTGTGGGGGAAACCAGAGCACCCAGAAGAAACCCGCACAGACGTGGGGAAAATGTGCAAAGTCCACACAGACAGTTGCCCAAGGTTGGAATTGAACCTGGGTCCCTGGTGCTGTGAGACAGCAGTGCTAACCACTGAGCCATCATGCCTCCATATGTAAAATGTTTCTTCCAAATTGCTTCAGTGGATTTATTATTGACTAATTTTCATGATCCCTAGGTTTGGACACACTTGCAAGTAGAACATCTCTATTTTTGTTTAAATCTTTCTTAATTTTAACAGTGAGTCACTGCTTTTCCTTTCTTTCTGGAGAAAGAATCCTAAGCCTCTTCAATTTTTCCAGATATTTATTATCCTTTCAGTTCTGGCATTATTCTTGTAAATATTACTGCAGTGTATATCCTTTTGTTCATATGGGACTAGAACTTGAACAGTATTTTAATTTAATTTAACCCGAACTTTCAATTTGAGTTTGGCCTGGATTCTCATAATGCTACTCATCATCTCCTCTGTCTGCAACTTATTAACTTTGGTGTCTGCAACCTCTAGAGCTTCCTTTGTTCAAATTTCTGACAGCCATCCCTATTGAATTTCTTCAACAGTCTTAAAAGGATCTACTTTTTAAGCTTGTGCTGTTTCACACATTATAATTAAATACAAAAATAAACTTACTGTACCCCTATTAAAAAGGTAAAGTAAAAATGACTTTGGCCAAGTCTTAACCCTGTAAACAACTGGATTTAGTAAATTATGAGGCAAAAAATGAACACAGATTCATTATAGAATCTGGCTTTAGTTCCAAATCACAAACATTTGAGTCATTTATGTAAGTTGAAAAAAAAGCCTTGAAGGCACAACTGTACTAAATAATAACCACAAAAAATGGATAATGTCCACTTCTACAACTGACCTGGAGCTATCTATTCAAAACATGCATCCTCATTCATAATAGAACTTAAGCTTATTTACTTTACATTGTCCAATTTAGTCTATATCAATGCTTCTAAAATCTGATGATCTGTTTGTTTAGTGCTATTTCCGTTCTTCTGCTGTTCACAAATTGATTGTCATGTTTACCTGTAATGGAACAACTCACTGTCTCCATCATCAATATAGTGGCAGCAAAATGCACCACCTGCAAGATGTACTACAACAGCTCCCCAACACTTTTTCGACAACACCTTCCAAACTCACCACCTAAAAGGACAACATGTACATGGAAATACCTCCATGTGCAAGTTCTCTCCAAGCCACAGAACACATAGAACATGGAACTTTATACCTTCTTAACAAACCTATCAACCTGGGTGGCAACTTTCAAGGATCTATGTACATAGACACTGAGATCTCTCTGCTCATCCGCACTACCAAGAATCTTACCATGAGCCCAGTACTCTGTATTCCTGTTACTCCTTCCAAAGTGAATCACCTCCCACCTTTCCACATTAAACTCCATTTGCCACCACTCAGCCCAGCTCTGCAGTTTATCTATGTCCCTCTGTAACCTGCAACATCCTTCTGCACTGTCCAAAACTCCACCGACCTTGGTGTCATCCACAAATTTACTAACCCATCATTTTACGCCCTCATCCGGGTCATTTATAAAAATTACAAACAGCAGTGGTCCCAAAGGAGATCCTTGCGGTACACCACTAGTAACTGAACTCCAGGATGAACTTTTTCCATCAACCACCACCCTCTGTATTCTTTCAGCTAGCCAATTTCTGATCCAAACCACCAAATCACCCTTAATCCCATGCCTCAGCATTTTGTGCAATAGCCTACCGTGGGGCATCTAATCAAATGCCTGACTGAAATCCATTTATACCACATCAACCACTTTACCCTCATCCACCTGTTTGGTCACCTTCTCAAAGAACTCAATAAGGTTTATGAGGCATGACCTACCTTTCACAAAACCATGTTGACTATCCCCAATCAAATTATTCCTTTCTAGATGATTTCAAATCCTATCTCTTATAATTGTTTCCATCACTTTACCCACAACTGAAGTAAGGCTCACTGGTCTATAATTCCCAGGGTTGTCTCTACTCCCCTTCTTGAACAAGGGAACAACGTTTGCTATCCTCCAGTCTTCTGGCACTATTCCTGTAGACAACGACGACATAAAGATCAAAGCCAAAGGCTCTGCAATCTCCTCCTTAGCTTTCCAGAGAATCCAAGGATAATTCCCATTGGCCCAAGGAACTTATCTATTTTCACACTTTCCAGAATTGCTAACATCTCCTCCTTATGAAAATCAATCCTGTCTACTCTAATAGCCTGTATCTCAGTATTCTCCTCAACGACATTGACTTTTTCCAGTGTGAATACAGATAAAAAATATTCATGTAGCGCCTCTCCTATTTCCTCTGATTCCACTCACAGCTTTCCACTACTGCCCTTGACTGGTCCTAATCTTACTCTAGGCTTTATTTTATTCCTGATATGCCTATTTGGGGTTTGCCTTGATCCTACCTGCCAAAGACATCTCATGTCCCCTTCTGACTCTTCTTAGCTCTCTCTTTAGATCTTTTCTGGCAAAATTGTAACTCTCAAGCGCCCTAATTGAGCCGTCACGTCTTATCCCAACATAAGCCTCCTTCTTTCTCTTGATAAGAGATTCAACTTCTTTAGTAAACCATGGCTCCCTCTATCGAAAACTTCCTTCCTGCCTGAGAGGTACATACTTATCAAGGAGCTGTTTCTTGAACAAGCTCAATTGTGCCCATCCCCTGCAGTTTCCTTCTCCATCCTAAATCTTGCCTAATTGCATCATAATTGTCTTTCCCCCAGCAATAACTTTTGCCCTGCACTATATACCTATTCCTTTCCATCGCTAAGGTAAACATGACTGAATTGTGATCACTAATACCAAACTGACCACCTACCTCCAAATCTAACTCCAGGCCAGATTCATTACCCAGAACTGAATACAAAGCGGCCTTGCTTCTTGTTGGCCTTTCTCCATACTGTGTCAGGAAACCCTGCTGCGCACATTGGACAAAAACTAACCCATCTAAAGTACTCACTATAGCCTTCTGAGTCAATATTTGGAAGGTTAAAGTCCCCCATAACAACTACTCTTCCTCGTATCCAGAATCATCTTTGCTATCTTTGCCTGTACATCTCTGGAAGGCCTATAGAAAATTCCCAACATGCTAACCTCTCCTTTCCTGTTTTAACCTCAGCCCATACTATCTCAGTAGATGAGTCCTCATCAAAGGTCCTTTCTGCCACCATAATAGTGTCCTTGACTAACAATGCCACACCTCTCCTTCTTTTACCACCTTCCCTGTTCTGACTGAAACATCTCAACCCCAGAACCTGCAATCACTATTCCTGTCCCTGCTCTATCCATGTCTCTGAAATGGCCACAACATCGAAGTCCCAGGTACCAACCCACACTGCAAATTCACCCATCTTATTCCAGATGCTCCTGGTGTTGAAGTAGACACACCTCAAACCACCCTTCTGCTTGCCGGTGCACTCTTGTGACCTTGAAACCTTACTTATGACCTCACTACTCTCAACCTCTTGTACGCTGGAGCTACAATTCAGGTCCCCACCCCCCTGCTGAATTAGTTTAAACCTTCCCGAAGAACATTAGCAAGTATCTGCGCCAGCATATTGTACCTCTCTGGTTCAGGTACAGACCATCGTGTTTGTAGAAATCCCTCCTGTTCCAGAATGAGCCCCAGTTATCCAGGTATCTGAATCCCTCCCTCCTACACCATCCCTGTAGTCACGTGTTCAACTGCTCTCTCCCTACTCCTCACTTCGTGAGCACGTGGCATGGGCAACAAACCAGAGATAATAACTCTATTTGTACTAGCTCCCTGAATTTCTGCCTTATATCCCCATCCCTTTTCCTACCTATGTCGTTGGTGCCCATGTGGACCATGACCTGGGGCTACTCCCCCTTTGCACCATCCTGACTTGGAAATAAATCACTGTTCCTTCATTGCTACTGTAACAAAATCCTGGATTTCCCTTTCTCAGAGTACTGTGGATCTACATGCATGCATTGCTTATACTACAGTAGTGCAAGAAGGTGGCTACCACCATCTTCTCAAGGGTAATTAGGAACTGATTACAGGTGTCTTTGTCAACGACATTCATATCCCATGAAAGAATAAATAAAACCACTTGCTAAAATGCAATAGTAGTTTAGTGGCTGTGATGCACTCTGGAATGTTCTGGGGATGTGAGTGGTATTCTTAAAGTACAAATTTTTTCATCATTATTTTATAAATGTCATCCAGTTAGTCTTAATTGGTTATTACTGACTTAAGGAAAATACTCACTTCCTTTAACTCTTTGTAATATGTAACAAGGGTTCCTTACAGCATTTTGAAATCTAATTTTTCCTGCTGAAAAGTATTTTTCTGTAAATATTTAATATTGAAATTCCAAAGTGTTCTAAAGTACATAAAAGTACTGTCAGAGGTAGAAAACTACATAAACACTTCGCACTAGTGAATAGCCCACTGTTATAATGAACTAAGGCTCTCTTTAATTTGATGGAGGTAAAAGAAGTCCTGAAATACCCAAAACAGCCGTTGACATTTATATGAATTCACAAGACAACTGTGGTGTCAGTGCAATAAAAACACAAAGTGCTACAGAAACTCAGCAGGTCTGGCAGCATCTGTGGAGAGAGGAATAAAGTTAATGTCCACTCAGAAGCATTTGGAAGGTGGCTCTGCTTCTTTCCACACAGTCGTTGCCAGATCTGCTGAGTTTGTGCCACATTTTCCGATATTATTTCAGAAGGTCCAGTATTCTGCAATACTTTGCTACTGCTTTAGTGTCAACACAAAGTGCCTTTGTTTTCCATTAGTGGAGGAACTACAGCGTAAATACAATCGGAATTCAAAACTAGTCTGTCATTTAGATTAGGTAGTTGTGCTTTCTTGACAAATAGGCATGCTTTGGTTGGATTACATAAACTAAACTATCAAATAAATAACAATTAGAGTCAAGAGTCATAGAAATATACAGCACGGAAACAGACCTCTCGGTCCAACTTGTCAATGCTGACCAGATATTCTAACCTAATCTAGTCCCATTTGCCAGCATTTGGCCCATATCCCTCTAAACCCTTCCTATTTATATATCCATCCAGATGCCTTTTAAATGCTGTTACTGTACCAGCCTCCACCATTTCCTCTGGCAGCTCATTCCATATATGCACCACCCTCTGCATGAGAAGTTGCCCCTTAGGTCCCTTTTATATGTTTTCCTTCTCATCCTAAACTTATGCTTTCTAGTTCTGGACTCCCCCATCCACTATCCATGCCCCTCATGATTTTATAAACCTCTATAAGGTCACACCTCAGCCTCCGTGTTTCACGGAAAACAGCCCCAGCCTATTCAGCCTCTTGCTATAGCTCAAATCCTCCAACCCTAGCAGCATCCTTGTAAATCTTTTCTGAACCCTTTCAAGTTTCACAACATCCTTCCGATAGGAAGGAGACCAGAATTGCACGCAATATTCCAACAGTGGCCTAACCAATGTCCTGCACTGCCACACCATGACCTCCCAACTCCTATATTCAACGCTCTGACCATTAAAGGAAAGAATACCAAATGGCTTCTTCATTATTCTATCTACCTTCGTCTCCACATTCAAGGACCTGTGAACCTGCACTCCAAGGTCTATTTGTTCAGCAACACTCCCCAAAACCTTACCATTAAGTGCACAAGTCCTGCTCTGATCTGCTTTGCCAAAATGCAGCACCTTGCATTTATCTAAATTATTCTCCATCTGCCACTCCTCAACCCATTGGCCCATCTGATCAAGATTCCATTGCTTTCTAAGGTATTCTTCTTCGCTGTCCACTACAAACATCCTAACTATACCTCCTAGGTTCACATCTAAATCATTTATATAAATGACAAAAAGCAGTGGACACAGCATCAATCCTTATGGGATACCCACAACCGCCACCCTCTATCTTCTACCCTTGAGCCAGTTCTGTATCCAAATGGCTAGTTCTCCCTGTATTCCATGATCTAACCTTGCTATACAGTATCCAATGAGGAATCTTGTCGAACGCCTTACTGAAGTCCATATAGGTCATGTCCACAGCTCTGCCTTCATCAATCCTCTTTGTAACTTTTTCAAAAAACTCAATCAAGTTCATGAGACATGATTTCCCATGCACAAAGCCAAGCTGTTTATCCCTAATTAGTTCTTGTCCAAATATATGTGAATCCTGTCCCTCAGGACTCCCTCCAACAACTTGCCCACCACTGATGTGAGGCTCACTGGTCAATAATTCCCTGTCTTCTCCTTACCTCCTTTCTTAAGTAGTGGCACCACGTTTGCCAACCTCCAACCTTCCGGCGCTTCACCTGTGACTATGATGATACAAATATCTCAGCAAGGGCTCAGCAATCACTTCCCTAGTTTCCCACACAGTGCTAGGATACACCTGATCAGGTCCTAGGGATTTATCCACTGAAATGCGTTTCAAGACATCCAGCACTTCCTTCTCTGTAATATGGACATTTTTCAAGATGTCACCATCTATTTCCCCACATTTTATATCTTCCATGTCCTTTTCCACAGTAAACAAAATACTCATTTAGTATCTCCCCCAGCTCCTGTGGCTCCACACACGGTCCGCCTTGCTGATCTTTGAGGGGCCCTGTTCTCTCCCTAGTTACCCTTTTGTCCTTAATGTATTTGTAAAAACCCCTTGGATTCTCCCTAACCCTATTTGCCAAAGCTATCTCATGTCCCCTTTTCGCCCTCCTGACTTCCCTCTTAAGTATACTCCTCTAAGGATTCACTCGATCTATCCTGTCTATACCTGACATATGCTTCCTTATTTTTTCTTAACCAAACCCTCAATTTCTCCAGTCATCCAGCATTCCCTACACCTACCAGCCTTTCCTTTCACCCTGATGGGAATATACTGTCTCTGGATTCTCGTTATCTCATTTCTGAAGGCTTCCCATTTTCCAACCGTCCCTTTATATCTGCCCCCAATCAGCTTTTGAAAGTACATCAAATTACCCTTCCTCCATTTTAGAACTTCAACTGTTAGATCCGGTCTATCCTTTTCCATCACTGTTTTAAAGTTCATAGAATTATGGTCGATGGCCCCAAAGTGCTCTCCCACTGACACCTCAATCACCTGCCCTGCC
The DNA here is from genome assembly GCF_037043375.1 of Chiloscyllium plagiosum. Classification (NCBI taxonomy): domain Eukaryota; kingdom Metazoa; phylum Chordata; class Chondrichthyes; order Orectolobiformes; family Hemiscylliidae; genus Chiloscyllium; species Chiloscyllium plagiosum. Next base: position 44,483,364 of record NW_028270145.1, read on the forward strand.
TTATTTCCCAAGAATGTTTTACACCTTCTCTCGTAGGTACATCTACATACTGAATCAGAAAATTTTCTTGTACACACTGAACAAATTCCTCTCCATTTAAACCCTTAACACTATGGCTGTCCCAGTCTATATTTGGAAAGTTAAAATCCCCTAAGATAACCACCCTATTATCCTTACAGATAATTGAAATCTCTTTAAAAATTTGTTTCTCAATTTAGGGGGTCTATAATACAATCCCAATAAGGTGATCATCCCTTACTTATTACCCTGAATGTATTTCTAGAATATCCTCCCTTAGTACAGCAGTAATACTATCCCTTATCAAAAATGCCACTCCCCCTCCTGTCTTCGCTCCTCTCTATCCTTCCGATAGCACTTGTTTCCTGGAACATTAAGCTGCCAGTCTTGTCCATCCCTGAGCCACATTTTTGTAATTGCTATGATATCCCAGTCCCATGTTCCTAACCATGCCCTGAATTCATCTGCCTTCATTGATGGGCCTCTTGCATTGTTCCTGCCTGCCTGCCCTGACTGTTTGATTTGCTCCCTTTCGCAACTGTACCATTCTCAGATTGATGTCTATCTTCATTATCTCCCTGGGTCCCACCCCCCCTTACGAGTTTAAATCCTCCCGAGCACCTCTAGCAAATCTCTCTGCCAATATATTAGTCCCCTTCCAAATTGGGTGCAATCCATCTTTCTTGTAAAGGTCACTTCTACCCCAAAAGAGATTCCAATGATCCAAAAATGTGAATCTTTCTCCCCTGCACCAGTTCCTCAGCCACACATTCACCTGCTCTATCTTCCAATTCCTATACTCACTAGCTGGTAGCACCAGGAGTAATCCAACTATTACTATTCTTGAGGAGCTTCTTTTTACATTCCTGCCTAACTTTCTATATCCTCCATTCAGAATCTCATCCTTTTCCCTTTCTATGTCGTTGAATCCAACATGTACAATGACCTCCTGCTGGTCATTGAGAACATTCTACACCCTCTCTGAGATATCCTTGATCCTAACACCTGGGAGGCAACACATCACTCTGATTTTTCGCTGCTAGCTGCAGAAAAGTCTGTCTATGCCTCTGACAAGAGAGTTCCCTATCACAATCAATCACTTGGAACCCAAAGTACCCTTCATTACATGAGAGCCATTCTTGATACTAGAAATTTAGTTGTTTGTGCTACATTCCCCTGAGAGTCATCAGCCCCTATATTTTCCAAAACAGCATACATGTTTAAAATGGGATAGCCACAGGAGACTCCTGCATTACCTACCTACCCCTCCTTCATTTCCTGGAGTTAACCATCTACCTGACTATAATCTGTGGCTTTCCTCCCTTCCTATAACTGCCATCCATTACACCCCCTAGCTCTTGTAAATTCCTCATTGCCTGTAATTGTCGTCCTAACTGATCCATGTGAATTCTCAGCCAAAGACACTTCTTGCAGACATAATTATCAGTAACATGGAAACTCTCCCTAAACGCCCACATCCGACTGGAAGAGTATATCACTCTACTTAAAGGCCATCTTTGCTCCTTCACAATCTACAGATCCAGAAAATAGTACCATCTTTTTGCTCTAAAAAAAGTACTCCAGGCTAACTTAGTACTTATGGTTTATATTTTTAAAATTTAATCACGAGACAAATTTCAATAAAGCATATAATCAAGAAAGAACCCACTCTACTCATTACTGCAGACTTACAGCAAGGTTACATGTTAAAAACTATGTACTTATCTGTTCCTAGATTACTTACAGTGTGGAAACAGGCCCTTCAGCCCAACAAGTCCATCGAAGCGCAACCCACCCATACCCATTCCCCTATATTTACCCCTGCATCTAACACTACGGGCAATTTAGCGTGGCCACGCAGACACGGGGAGAATGTGCAAACTCCACACAGTCAGTCGCCTGAGGTGGGAATTGAACCCGGATCTCTGGCGCCGTGAGGCAGAAGTGCTAACCAATGTGCCACCGTGCCGCCCACAAGAGTGCTGTGCGCTCTCCCACACAGGTTCCTCAAAGTCAGCTGTGAATTTTGCTGTTTGTTAATTTTTTCTGGACACACTCCAATGTCCAGAGATACATGAAGTCAAACAGCAAAGGCAGTAATGGTGCAGATTCACTGCTTTGTCAGTTAGCCGTGTAGGTTTCTTTCTCTCTCTCCTGCACTGACTGTGTGGTTGCTGCCTTTTGTCTGTCTTTCTTCCTTTTAAAAGTGCCATTGTTTTGACATATTTTCCCCAAAGTTCTAAAACAACGCAACAGGTTATAAAACAGCAATTGCTGCACCTGGAATTCAAGGAAATCTCCTCCAACACCTAAAATATCTCAAAAAAGGAGTAGCTCTTAGAGCCACAATTTTTTTTCCCGTCCTCCACTTGCATTACCCAGAATCCTTTGGCCCTCCAACGTCTGGGAGGAAGTGAGGACTGCAGATGCTGGAGTATCAGAGTCGAGAGTGTGGTGCTGGAAAAATGCAGATCAGGCAGCATCCGAGGAGCAGGAGAATCGATGTTTTGGGCATAACAGCCTCATTCCTGATGAAGGGCTTATGCCCGAAATGTCAGTTCTCCTGCTCCTCGGATGCTGCCTGACCTGTTGTGTTTTTCCATCCCCACACTCTCAACTCCAACGTCTGGTCAAACCATGACTAACAGGTGACCAAGATAAGGAGGGCTTCCAGTGTTCTAAAAATACATGAAATCACACTGCTGTGACATAATCAGGTATATGCTGATGAACAAATAACCAGAATGGAGAACTTTTGAACAATAGCTATTAGTCTAGTTTGCAGCATTGATTGTGAGGGGGAGTGTAGCTATGCTTTCCCATTACAATCGTTATTGAACCTCTATAGTGATTCTGTCTGCTGAGCAATCCTATAACAGATCCTCAAAATAAACAGAAGTCACATCTATTTCATCAGTTCTTCTGAGAGATTAACTAATTGATTTAAGCAAATATAGGACCACAACAGACACTATCCTTAATTTATGAGTTGAGGGAGCAGTTGGCTTGGGTACAGAGCAGGGTAGCTGCAGGTCATGTTGAAATGATGTGGGTGATATGGGGTAGAACAGATAGAGAGCTGCTGCATAGTCAGCTATCTATAACTAGGGACTTGAAGCGTGAGTGATTGAGGATCCATTTGATAACTAGCCAGGGATTACATCAGGTTTTAATTTTCTAGTTTTTCCTGGCCAAGCTTTCAAGTAGGTAAGTTAGAATTGGAGACATCGGAGGGTTCTAATTCATTTCAATGTGTTCCCTACGCACATCATCCTACTGTACATCCAGTCCCCAAACAAAAAAATCTGGCCCAATCTGCCTGGATAAGGCATAAATAAGAAAGCAGAATCAATATGATTTTATAAGAGCAACTTTAGTTTGTTCTGAGTATCAGAAATATCTCCTCTAAACAACAAAGCTGCACTTTGGATAGTCTGGGTGTGACGGGACTGCCATCTGCTGGAACACTGTGCTCTCGCTCAACATATTTAAATATCAGGGTATTTTGTGGAATTTTGCTTTTTTTGTGCATAAGAGTGCAGAAAAGAAATTGTAACTTGAATAACTGCTTTAGACATTTTTCAAGCTGGTTGAGAGGAGTAAAACTTGGTTGAGTTTGATTGTAGTGAGCTATCAACAGGTTCTCTCGCTAATGTGAGCTCTGGCAATACTGATCCAACATGTAACCTATATATTTGCATAATAGAATTTCAGGCAAAGACATGGGAAAGCAAACGTTCTGTGCTCTTCTTTATTTTTGGCTTTAGCTTTATTGCAGTCCTTGCATTCTTGTGATAACAGCACCAATATAAAATTAAGAAAACTAACTACTAATCTACTCCACAAATTACCAAAACACAGAATAGGATATAAGAAAGAGGACTCTATATATGAAATAAAAAGACCACAGTCTCGTACATTACTAACAACAAGAGAGAAAAAGAAGGTAAAATAAATATGCATTCAAAATAAAATTATATCAAGTCATAACAAAACCCGTATTTATAGGGGATTCTTCCTCCCAGGGGCCCCCGAACTAACAAACATCATCCTCGCAGCTAAACAAAGATCCTAAATGCAATGGCCGATACATCTGCATTGGTGTAGTTCAAAAAGAGCCGCCATATTCTATAAAATAATTCCGTTTTTTGGTGCACACCATATTCGTAAGGAAGTCTGGGGGAATATATTCCATAACTATCCTATGCCAATTCGAAAGTCCTGGGGGACTTTCCGATACCCAACTTGCTAAAATGTTTTTCCTCGCACAAAAGGAAAGGATAGTAAACAGTTTCTTCCTGTATACATCAAGAGAAGAGACACTGGATCCAACCCACTCTCCATTCCCAAAATCTTTGCCAAGGCATTCACCACACTGTCCCAATATCTACAAATTTTATGGCATGTCCACAAACAATAAGTGAGAGCACCAACTTCTATTTTACCTTTTGGGCACATTGGGGATGCTCCTGCCTTGAACTTTGCAAGCCGCTCTGGTGCCATATGAACTCTATGAAGTATCTTCAATTGAATAGCCTGAGTTCTATTACAGATAAGGATCTTCCTGGCATTTTCCCAGGTATTCTCCCACATCTCTAATGAGATTTCCATCCCAAATTCTTGATTCCAGGTTTTATATAACCATTCTATGTCCTTAGATACCTTTTTACCTAGCGAGTGGTAGAGAGTACTGACTGAGGGTGCATCCATCGGCCGAAGAACTCTCCTTTCCATATCTGATTTGTATGGATTAGTATGAAGTCTCGTACTTGAAAATATCGAAAAAGGTCCTTGCTAGGCAACCCGATCTTCTGACGCAACTGTTCGAAGGACATCATGACCTCCCCATTGAACAGATCTCCCAAACAGGAGTTGCCTCTGGACTTCCAGATTTTAAATCTAGCACCAATCAAGCCGGGCTGAAATCACAACGTTCCCACTATAGGAATGGAGGGGAGGTTTTTTGTAAATTACTCTCATCCTGTCGTATCATCCTCCAAGCTTTGATTGTATTTAATACAAGTGGGTTTTTACAATGATCCGTAGTAACTCTCATCTTATCCATAAACAATAAATTGATGAGGGGGCATTTTGCTTGGGAAGCATCAATATCCAACCACATTGATTGTGGGTCACAAGAGACCCAATCAGCCACATATGATAACAGAGAACTCGGTTGATACCTCCTGAAATCCGGAAAATCCAGACCTCCCCTTATTTGTGGGAGTTGCAGCTTATCTAATTTAATAAGGGGCCATCTATGACTCCAAATAAAGGAGCCGAGCCAACCAGAGAGCTTACGCAGCACAACATCAAAGGAAGCATTCTCACAGGGTTTAATAGGTGAGGTAGAACATTCATCTTGACCAAAGCTATTTTTGCGAGCCAAGATATCGGGAGGTTTTCCCAGTGTTGGAGGTCCTGCCTTATTTTCTCTAATAAATGTGAATAATTAGCTTTGTATAGCTGACCAAATACCGGAATAATAAAAATACCTAAATAGAGAACATCTCCCAGTGACCACCAAAATGGAAAGTGGAATCCATTCGGAAAATTGGATATGCTGGTAAGACCTCCTAGTGGCATGGCCTTTGATTTCATAAAGTTAATTTTGTAACCTGAGAACATACCAAACAAGTTAACTACATGAATTAAGCAGGGTACAGATATCAATAGGTCATTTAAGAAAAGAAGGACGTCGTCCGCATGCAGAGTGATTTTGTGCTTATCCGATCCTACCTCCGGGGCCGTTATATTAGGGTCAGTTCCGATAGCTTCCGCCAGCAGTTTAATCACTAGTGTAAATAGTAGTGGTGAGTGAAGGCATCCTTGATGACAACCTCTGCCAACACTGAAGCTATCCAATTTTATGCTGTTGGTAATCACCACTGCTTTAAGGTTGTTATATAATACTGCGACCTCTCCAATGCCAAACCGTTCCACAATATAAAAGAAATAGGGCCATTTTACCCGATTGAATGCCTTCTCTGCATCTAGGGAGACAACTAATCCTGGTATCACTCCCTGCAGGCAGACTTCTACCATGTTTAACACTCTTCTAATGTTATTAGTAGATCTGCAACCCTTGATAAACCCAATCTGATCCTCTTTTATAATAAATGGTAAAACCCTCTCCAGTCTTAATGCCAACTTTTTTGAGATAATTTTAAAGTTCACATTCAGTAAGGATATAGGTCTGCACGAAGTACAGTCATCCAGGACTTTTCCTTTCTTAAGGATGAGAAATATTTGCTTCTCTCAGAGAGTGTAGACTACCCTGACTATATGAATAATTATACATATCTATAAGTGGTCCAGCCAATTCGTCTATAAATTCTTTATAGAACTCAGCCTGAAATCCATCTGGTCCGGGCGCTTAACCGCTCTGGAGTTGCCTCACCGCCTCCTAGACTTCCTGGTTGTCAGGGTGCGTTCAAAAGAAACACCTGCTCCAAGGTTAAGCCAAAGAGGACCAGATTTTTTCCTCACAGCCCTCCGACTTATACAGCCAGAAGTAGAACTTTCTAAAGGCTGCATTAATCTTTTGAAGATCACAAGTCAGGGTACCAGCACCCGCTCCAATAGACGTAATGGATTGGGGAGCCTTTTTCTTTCTGGCAAGGTATGCTAGATACCAGCCCAGTTTATCACCATGCAGAAATAATCTCTGCTTCACAAATAGTATCTCCCTCTTTGCTGTTTGAGTAAGTGCGGTAAACAATGGAGCCCTGAGGGCTGTAATCTCGTATTGGATGGGCCTATCAACATACGCTGACTCAGCTGCCTTCAGGTGAGCCTTGAACAGACACTGTTGTTCTCCCTTTTGTCTTTTCCGGGTCGCAGAAAATGAGATAATCAAGCCATGCACATGTTCCTTAACAGTCTCCCACGTCACCGATGGGTTACCAGCCATACCAGAGTTGATATCCCAGAAAATTTTAAATTCCTATGAGAAATATTCTATGAACTTACTATCCTTCAATAAGAAAGGGCCCATACGCCAATGTCGGGAACCCATCTTGTCATCACTAGTCTTGAGCTCCATATACATTGCTGCATGCCTTGCATTCTTTTAATAACTATGCATGCTATACTTAAAAGCTTTGGTGCTGTCCAGGTCATAAAAGTTTAAATAGCACAGTAACCTGTATACTGCAGTAGCAGGTTAGCAATGTAATATCCAGTTAATTCAAGCCCAGCATCCTCCCTCAAACACAACTATAATGACCAGATTTTGAGGGGGGGGGAGGACTCCACCATGAATGCATACGGAAGGGGCAATGGGTAAAATCTTTTACACTTGTCTTTAAAAAGGTTCCCAGATCCAGACTATTGTGAACTATTGAGGGGTTACGAACCATGACTCATGGAGAAGTTGGACTGACTACTGCAATTGTGGGGGCTACGAGATTAAAGGAACTGGTTAGTCTGGAGTGCAAGTATGGACTCATTACTTAGACGTATATCCTGTTTTGGTGAAAATTGACAATGCCTGGAATTTATATGTGAGTATTGGAATTTAAAATAGCTTCAGAGTTAGCCTGCTTATAGATCATTGTTATTAACTCTGCTGCTACTTGGGTTAAAATCTTCAAATAAAAGTGGTGCTGTAGATGCTAGTTATCTGAAGGAAAAACAGAAATTCTGAAGAAAAATCATATTGGACTCAACAGTCCACACAGTTTCTCTCTGACAGATGCTGCCAGACCTGATAATTTTTAGGGTCAAAATCTTGCTTTCCTTTCTACTTTTCAGCTAGATCGTATTTGGATCTCCGTACAGGTGTCAGAAATGCCCGAGGAAAGTTATAGGAGTAAAACTAGGAACCAGCAGCAACTGCAAAGGTATTAGATTATTTCACTTCAATGAGCAATTTTCCTCTTAATATATACTTACTAATATCAGCATTATTTGGTAGCAACAGATGGTTAGCTCTAGCCTGTATCAAGGACTTAGTAAAAGTAGCAGAGAAAGATCAGCTTTGATGATGCATGGATTAAAAAAAATCATAAATGAAGTCAGATGACTTGGACACTGTCCCACAGAAAGCTCTTTGTTGTGCTAAAGGTCAGGTATAACTACACTACAACATTAGAGACCTGGAGCAATAGCTCAAGTCCTTATAGTTAACAAGGAATTGCACGATATAATGGACTGAGAGGCTAATTGATTCTGTTAAGACATTTTCTGTCTAGACCTCTGTAACTTTAGGAATTTGTATGTGCAAAATACCCTCAAAGCCTAGCAGACAGACATGTGTGGTTTTGATAGTTAAGTATTAATTAGGTAACATTGTGATATAGTGTTTGATAAAGTTTATTTTTACTGATGTCCTTGCTCGGTATAAACTATCATACAAACCATGCCAGAACCTTGCAAAAAAAAAAACTTAATTCTAAACAAGATGGACTACCAAGCTTGTATAAAGAAAATAGGTTTTCAGACACCAAGAAATAAAAAGGTGGGTTTTTTTCCAAAAATGAAATATTCCTTTAGTACCGTTCCATTCAATAGAGTAAGGCCAGCACTGTTTTTAAAAACAAATCTTTCAGTGACTGTTCTTCCTAATGAATCTAATTATCAGCAATTTGGTGATGGTCAGGTAATATGTGAAATAGAACACAGAATAAAGAAAGAATCAATAGCTTGTATGAACCATATTCCTATTTTATTATGCTGTAACTATAGAAAACTACAGTAAATGCAACAATTACTAAAAAATGTAATTGTTCCAATATTATCCTTTCCGAACCTTGCATGTGTGAATGGATAAAGGGTTTATACATCCCAGAATATGAGAGTAGAATTTTCTCTGGAGTTACCATTTGGCTGCTTGTTTAGTTATTTCTTTTAAGTGCACTCTGTGTCATAACAACATTAAAGTCGAAAAAGTTAAAATTTACTTCAGTTGACCTGAATGCTTTGAGGACTAATTAACACTATTCTGAAGTGATTTAAGGCATGTGTGAAATGTTCAGTTAGGAAACAAGTATGTTCAACTAAACAAAACCAAAACATGAGAGAAGATGCATTGGACACAAAATGTAACTCGCAAAGTAGTTAAAAGTTCATTCTGGTTAGTGTTTGTCCAATATAAAATGCCAGTCATTGTCCCCTGAAGTAAAGCTGCAATATATCAATATAAACACCCAGATTTGTTTTTTGAATGGATTTAACAGTTAGCAATATGCTTCAAATGTCCAAAAGACTGACAACATTTTAATTCCAAATGTGCCATAATCCTAAAATCTACATTTTTCATGGCAAATATCAAGTACTATATAAACCAAGAGTAAGCACTTCATTGCTAGGAGACTTTCCTACACTGCAAGAGAGTTCAATTGACTAATAATTATCCTCTTTCATTACACAGATCTTAAAACCATGTCAGAAGTTTAATTGCTGAAGTATTTTACAATTAAAATTCATATTATAAAACATAATGAACTGCCTGAATTTTAAACACTGGGTCAAATTAAATAGAATATATGATGTCCAAGCAATAGATTTCAACTAAAATCCTAGAATTTATTGAAAGTAGCCACAGCTACAAATGCATTGGTTGCTCAATTTATAGAGGAATATTCACTAACTTTGCTCAGTTCTTAAAACAAAATAATTCCACAAACATTAAATAAGGAAACTATATATGGAATACAATCCAACAAAACCAACAACATATGTGGAAAATGAATACAAATTTAATTGGGTTCACCAGTTTCAACAAAATCATGTGCATTACTCCCAACTACTTTATTCAAACATTCTACACACAAAAAAAATCAAATTTCTGTTACTGTCAAAACAAAACAATCCTTTCCACATAATATATTATCATCAGTGCATAATAATACCAGTGATCTCTTCAACTTGCTACAGATAGCAAAACATATTACAGCAGAGATGGCTGGTAATGAGAAGTTTCAATTTCTCAATTCATTTATCATATTAAAATGAATTGAGTGATGCTTCTGGGAGTGGAAATATTAGATGTTCAAAACAAAATTTTAGAAATATTTTGGGATAGTTGGACAAGGGATGTCAAAAATATTACTATATAAATTTCAACATGATAAAATGTGCCAAAATACGTAGTGAGGAAGGAACTTTGGTCAGTTTGCCAACAAGGAACTTGCTTAGGTGCATCATTTTACAGTTGTTCATCTTGTTTTAAAACAGGTGAATAACTTTGTCCACAGAATGAGTTTTATCTCATACTCCACAATCAAATTAAATGTTATGTTAAAATCTTATTTGCTTTGTATATTTCAGATTTCTGTTGCTGCAGATTTCCAGTTGACATTGAGGATCAATCTACAGAGGTCACAATTTTATAATTCATCCTGAAATGGGAAAGCAGAATTGTAAATGCAAGGAAAACATTACCTAAAAACAAAAAAGAATTAATACATCAAATGCAATCAACAAATGGAGTGCTTATTCTTTAACATAGTTAACATTTACTAACTTTATCTTAAAATTGAAGCTGAAAGGTTTCTTGCATTCTAAACTAGAGAGCCAGTCAGCTTCAGAAATTGACAAAAACAATGAAACAAGTTTTCACTCAGAACTAGTAGCAGCTGAACTGAAAAAAGTACCAAAATTAATATTTAAATTTTAGAAAGTGGACAATTCAGAATCATAGTCAGTTTGAACTCAGTTTTACTCTTGATAGCATTCAAAAATCTGGAAGAATTAAATCAGAATGACTACATTGGTGATTTATCAAATTTGGAATCCAAAAGACAAAAAAAGGGACAAATCAAAAAGCTATTATTGGAACAGCAGTATAACAAATTTAATCACTTGCAAGCGACACATTTATAGTGCTAGAATAAACATCTGGAATTCATTACAGCAATGCAGGAGCACAATTGCCACAAAACCTACAGCAATTTCAGAAGGCGCCACCATTACTTTCTCAAGATAACCTGGCATGGCCAATAGGAGTGGCCTTGCCAATTTTTCACATTCATGGAGAGTAAATAATTTGTAAAAACAGTTGACATGAATTTGTAAATGGAATAGAGCTATTGTCTGGTCATAAACTTTTCAGCAACATTGCTCCGTTCAGCAGATAAGAGATTAAATTCCTGTTGCAAAATTCACATTGGGTTGGTGCAACGTTAACAGATACTTTTATTATCGGTTGAAAACAGTGAATTATTCTCAATCAGAAGCAAGTTAAACGTTTAATTTTCAGTGGCTTTTACTTCTTGAAAATTGGAAACCTACAGTAATTTAAGTACAGAGATAACCAATTATCAATCAAAGTAGGTACTCCTGGAATAGAAGTGTAACCACCTCCTTTACATCAAGACTTCATCTCTGGTGTCTTAAATGGAAATAATTATTCATAATATGGTCTATTGACAAATCAGACAATGTTCCCTTGACAAATTAGTGACAATAAGCTGTGCAACACTTAAAAAGAAAGTTTTTAAGCTTTTAAAAAAAACATTAAAAGGCGCTATACAAATGCAAGTGTTTATTCATTGTCTGTATCAAATGAATTATTCTCACCCAAGGATGTAATGATGCTCCTTGCCAAGTATATCCTTGGCAAGGAGCAGAGAATATGAAACTTCAGCGATTGTCATTCTTGGATTACCCATGCTGGAATACATATATTTATATATATCCCTATATATGATTTTGTTGTTTTTTTATTCAATGCAGGATCATAAATTTTCAACACTTTCAAAACTGCCCTTTCAATTCTGATTTAATTCTTCCAGATGTTTGAATGCTTTCAAGAGCAAAACTGAGTTCAAATATGAGCAAGATACTGGGGTTCTAAAGCAAAAGGGATGGAAACCCTTCATAAATCATTGTCTTCTTGAGGGGAAAAAGAGGTAGTAATTAGAGAAATGCAGGAAATAGTATTAAATGGGATAATTAATCTTATGTTTCAAGAATTTATTTTAACATTTATAACTTGAAGCAAACAATAGGTAGGAGCGGGAATGCAGCACTTTTCCACAATGCATGCTTACAGTTCAATTTGATTTTTACATCATGTAAGAACATATGAACTGGGAGCAGGAGTAGACAATTCAACCCACCAAGCCTGCTCTGCCATTTAATACGATCATGCCTGATCTCATGTCTGCCTCAAACTCACTTTCTTTTCTGCTCCCCTTAACTCATTAAATGTATTCACAGTCCTAGTATCTCAAGGGTCAGAATTCCACAGATTCACATCCCTTTGAGAAGCGTAATTTCTCCCCATTTTGTTTTAAATCTGCCACCGCTTAGCCTAAAACTACAACCTCTTGTTCTAGATTGCTCCACAAGAGGAAACATTCACTCTAAGTCTACTTTATTAATCCCCTTTAGCATTTTACATCCTTTATTAGTTCTCTTTTCATTCAAACTCTAGCAACAATAGGCCTAAACTGCTCAATCACTCCATTATACATGCTGGATGACCAAACATAAAAATGTGTCTCCTGGCTTGAACAATTCAAGTCATTTCATTGGTCAAGATGAAATTTCAAAATCTTGATCTTGAAAATCTCCCTTGCTTTTGGTTGTTCACCTGCCTTAGGAAATAAAATAGATTGGAAAATAATTGTGGAAATTTAGATATCACATGGCTTGTCAGAATAAATCAGTGATTTAAATTCCTTAAATGTATTCCACATTTTCTTGGCTAAACACAATTTCTGTCATGTACCATAAGTGTACACATTTTAAAAAATAAAATTCTTTTGAGAGATATGGGTCTCGCTGGCTGGGCAGTATTTTTATTCTCTGTCACTAGTTGCTCTTGAGAAAGTGGTGGTGAGCTGTCTTCTGAACTGCCGCAGTCCATGTGCTGTGGGTTGACCCACAATGCCATTAGGAGGAAATTCCAGGATTTTGACCCAGAGACAGTAAAAGAACAGCGATGTATTTCCAAGTCAGGATGGTGTGTGTGACTTGGAGGGGAACTTGCAGGTAGTGGTGTTCGCATACATAAGCTGTCCTTGACCTTCTAAATGGAAGTTGTTGAGGCTTTGGAAGATGTTGTCTAAGAATCTTTGGTAAATTTCTGCAGTGCATCTTGTCAATAGTACACACTGCTGTTACTGAGCATCGATGGCAGAGGGAATGGATATTTGTAGATGTGGTGCCAATCAAGCGTACTGCTTTGTCTTGAATGGTGTCAAGCTTCTCGAGTGTTGTTGGAGCTCACCCATCCACGCAAGTGGGGCATCTCCCACCATATTGCCGACTTGTGCCTTGCAGATGGTGGACAGGCTTGGGGAATCAGAAGCCAAGTTACTTACCACAATATTCCTAGCTTCTGATCAGTTCTTGTAGCCAGTGTGTTTATGTGGCGAGTCCAGTTGAGTTTCTAGTCAATGGTAACCCAAGGATGTTGGTAATGAGGGATTCAGTGAATGTCAAGGGTTGGAGGTTACATTATTTCTTATTGAGATGGTCATTGCCTGGCAATTTGTGTGGTGCAAATGTTACTTGCCACTTGTCAATCCAATCCTGTATATTGTCCAAATCTTGTTACAGTTGAACATGGATTGCGAACATCCCCACTCTGACCTTCTGATGTACAGTTGTACGTGTTTGGAACAAGCTACAGTTGCCTGCACATCTTAGTCTTCTATATATAATAGGGATTCAATTAAAATTGGCTTCTATTGCAAATATGAATGTGGATAAGTGATCAAAGACAGCTTTTTAAAAAAAAATTGATTACTGCACCGTAATTTGGCGTGGGTTATATTACTTAAAGGTAACGGAGGAAAATTCTTGTAAATTCATGAAGTTTTTCACTAATAAAACAAAGAATTCTACGTTGTTCGGTGGTTACAAATTGATCTGAACTTTTTAGAAAAAAATGCAAACAATACGTTAGCTACCTTTTTAGCTGAAAATGCATTTTTTAACTTTGGTTGAAGCTCCTCCAATCGCTTCCTCAGCAACTGGGATATTGTTTTTGCTTCTCTACTGTTTATATATTCTCCTGCAGCATTTTTCTGAAAGTCAAAAACATCAAATAGTTTGCAAAATCAAATAATAAATACTAGAGAAAAATAAGAGTTGAACATATGATGTTGCAATGCTTGCAAACATGCAAGGACAGAAGAGGAAAATGCATGATTCACTATCATGCAAATGCTCACGATCACTGAGCCACGAAGATGAAGCGTTCATGGATGCTATGTATTTGCCTACATGGATGAACAGGATGGGAATTATGTTATTAAAAAAACATTAGAACCAGATACTGTCCATCTGACTCTCTCAAAGCACTGGTAGACTCCCTTTAAAAAGTTATTTATTTATTTGGTGTACAATGCTCTTGGAGGTGAAAGGCAGTGGGGAAAAAAAGGTCAATCTCATACTTACTGATTCATCTCGCTGGGAATGTTGACAAGCGCAGGTATTGAGAAATAAAGAAAAAATAAAAACTGCTTTCCGATTAATGAGCTGGTTGTTAGAAAAATAACTTATACAGTAATAACAGATATGCAAAACAATTAACAGCCCCCTGGATTCAGGAATAAGGTGTCAGTTGCGAATTTTCAGAACTTGCTGGCAAATTTATGCTGTTTGTTTTACATGCAAGGTATGTTACTCTCACCCTCCCCATTAATTTTTTTAGAACTTTTTAAACAATTTACTCAAACTTTCACAGAAAGTTAAAAGGTTTTTAAAAAAAAAATCTTGGAATGCAAGTGTCACTGACAAGGCCAGAATTTATTTTTCATCCCTGAATGTTCTTGTGGTGGTGGTGGGTGGTCATCATTTTGAACCGTTGCAGTCTGTGGTGTAGGACTTCGACCCAGTGACAGTGAAGGAATAATGTTATAGTCCAGCATGCGACTTGGAAGCAAGCAATGTTTCCACATGAATACTAACTTCCTTTCTTCAAAGTGATGGGGCCAAGGGTTTGGAAAATGTTGTTGAAGGAAGCTTAATGCGTTGCTGCATAGAACCTTCATATAGTGCATATTGCTCCCTCTGCATGCTAGCCATGTGGAGGGTGAGTGTTCAAAGTGATGGATGAAGTGCCATTAAATGATAAATTGTTAGTCCCAGTCTAGTTGTTCTCTCACCCAGTTATCTTGCTGGAAGTGCAAACTGATACAGTGCAAAATAAGTTTTGAATAGAGGATACAGAGTAACGTCTATCTATCAGTGTGCAATGTGTGATGGCTGGTTACAACAAAGACATAGCACAATTGTTTACCTTCTTTTCTCCTTGGAATGGATAGAATTTAACTGTAGGGTAAGCTCTGATACCAGCTGTTTGACAAGTGTGCGGGTTACTCTGACAGTCCACCTTCCCTGCTTTAATTTCACCTTCAATTGACTGTTTTTAAAAAAAAGTTGACAAATGTATTGAATGTGCAAATAATACACATACTAGAAATGAAATATGAACATAAAAAGCTGGAAATTTCAGCAGAAAAGGCAGTTTTCATGGCAAAGGAAACAAAGTTACTTTGTCACCAAAGGTCTTTACCCTGATAGTAACAAAGCTGGCTTTGTAATTAGGCATGAGACAAAAACAAAAGTTTTGCACAAATTTCAAAGGAAACCTGGCACTCTATATATCCTCGAAAACACTTACTTGTACCTTTGTGTTGTATTGTCAAAGTATCACAGGCATTCAATATATGAAGATGTATTAACAGATAACTTAAAACTGCGCAGTCAGGAAGGAGAGATCCCATCCGGAATGAAACAGCCTGAGTGAGTAATACAGTTTGGGAAATTTGGAGCTGCGTGGGAATTCAGTACAGAAGGCAAAGTAGTAGTTTTTTTGGCTCACAATTTGTAAGTGTTGTTTTAAAACAAGAAAAACTGAAGCCCAGGATCAGAGGCTCAGTGTCAAAACAGGGATATTGCAAGTGCTTTGGTTGGTAATAGCTGCTAATTTGACTTCCCAGTATAG
The DNA here is from genome assembly GCF_037043375.1 of Chiloscyllium plagiosum. Classification (NCBI taxonomy): domain Eukaryota; kingdom Metazoa; phylum Chordata; class Chondrichthyes; order Orectolobiformes; family Hemiscylliidae; genus Chiloscyllium; species Chiloscyllium plagiosum. The sequence goes on from NW_028270145.1 coordinate 44,499,289, forward strand.
ATTGCTTTCAGATTGAAGGTTAATAGGAGAAATATTTACAGTTACCAATTAAAAGACCAGTAGAAAATTTTCAAAACACATTAAGAACTAATAAGGTCATTTGATATTCCAGGATTGGCTGACTGGCAGAAGGCAGAATGGGATAAAGGAGTCTTTTTCAGGATAATAGCCAGTGACTAATAGAGTTCCGCAGGGGTCCTTGTTGGGATCACCACAACCCAAGTAACATATTAATGATCTGGACAAAGGAACTGAAGACATTGTTACTTAGTTTGCAGATAACAAAAACAGATGAACGATCAGGTAGTTTTGAGGTAGCAGGGAGGCTGCAGGAAGACTTGGACAGACTAGGACAGTGGGCAGGAAATGGCAGATGGAATACAATGTGAGGAAGTGAGAGGGGTTATGCACTTTGGTAGGAACAATATAGGTGTAGACTATTTTCAAAATGGAGAAAGACTTTGGATATCTGAAGCACAAAGGGAACTTGGGAGTTAGATTAGATTAGATTACTTAGAGTGGAAACAGGCCCTTCGGCCCAACAAGTCCACACCGACCCGCCGAAGCGCAACCCACCCATTCCCCTACATTTACCCAACACTATGGGCAATTTAGCATGGCCAATTCACCTGACCCTGCACATCTTTGTGACTGTGGGAGGAAACCGGAGCACCCAGAGGAAACCCACACAGACACGGGGAGAATGCGCAAACTCCACACAGTCAGTCGCCTGAGTCGGGAATTGAACCCGGGTCTCTGGCGCTGTGAGGCAGCAGTGCTAACTGCTGTGCCACTGTGCCACCCATTAAGTTGACAGTTGGTATTATGTTATGGCCTTGTTCTTTGTACTTTTTTTTGTTTTGATGGTGTTTTTTTTTCTTTATATATAAATGTTTTATAAAAGATTTTAAAAAAACTTTTCAATAAAAATATTTATAGAAAAAAGAAAGATAAACGCTATGTTTGCATTCACTTCAAGAGGGTGAGAACACAAGAGCACAACAGCAGGGATATACAGCCTTAGTAGTATGAGGCTTTGGTCTGACTGCATTTGAAATATTGTGAGCAGTTTTAGGCCCCTATCTAAGAACGGCTATGCTGGCATTGGAAATGTCCAGTGTAAGCTTACAAGAATGATCCCAGGGATGAAGGGCTTGTCATGTTAGGAGTGGTTGAGCACTCTGGATCTGTATTCGATGGAGTTTAGAAGGATGAGGGAGGATCTCATTAAAAATTACCTAAGTCAGAGGATGTGGAGAAGATGTTTCCACTAATACATGGGGCTAAGTCGCAAGGTTCCAGCTTGAGAATGAAGGCATGAGGATGAATTTCTTCAGCCAGTGGGTGGTGACTCTGTGGAACTCATGGCCTCCACACCCTTCTGGTGGCAAAGTCACTGACTATATTTAAGACAGAGATAGATAGGTTCTTGATAATAAGGGAATCAAATGTGATCAGGAGAAGTCAGGAGTATGGGCTTGATCGTTAGCCATGATCAAATGGTGGAGCAGACTCAAGAGACTCAATGGCTTAATTCTGCTTCTATATATCTTATACTATCAATTATATAAATACAAGAGCATATGTATATAAAAAGGATCACACCAACTGTAAGGCATAGATATAATGAAGACTCTCACTGGTAATGAAAGTTGAATAATTATAATTTTAGAAGAGAGATTAATATCCAGCAGCAACCAACATTGCCCTGGTCACTAATTTATATTTTTGTACTGTTCACAACGTTTTCTGGACAAGAGGCATGAAGTCAATTGACGAAAAATGCACAGAATCCAGTAAAGAAATTAATGATGCATGCAACACACACTACCTAATTATAAGAAGCACCATGACAGAACAACACTTATCTTCATTTCAAATTCCATTTAAAATGCAAAATTTGTGATGCATTTTTTTCATCATTTACCTACATTATTGGGGTGAACTGCAAGAATTAAATGCATGAATAAAACGTTCTTTAATTGCTTTTAAAATTCTTTTAGTGACTTTGCATACTTTGAGGACAATAACCTTAATTTATACGTTTGGACTAAAATGACAGATTCTGCGATAAATGCATGAAGAAGCAACTTCCTGTTAGTTGTGGAACTGAAATCAGCTCTCATTTCTAATGCAGAATTAAAAATTCTGATCTTCTGTGATCTATAATGCGGCTGTTTGCAACATTTGTTGCATTAATGAAAAACAAGGGGGCTATAAATTTAATTTTCTTTTATTCAGTCATGCATTGGGGTATCACTGGCTAGGTCTGCATTGATTTCCTATCCCTAATTACCGAGAGGGCAATCAAGAGCTAACCACATTACTGTAGGTCTGGAGTCATATGTATGCTAGACTAGGTAATGAAGGTAGTTTCCTTCCCTCAAGGACATTATAGGACCAGATAGATTTTTCGGTCAATCGACAATGAATTCATGGTCATCATTCAAGTCAATTTCAGATTTTTTTTTTTTTAAATTGAATTCAAATTCCACCATGATGTGGCGGGATTCAAACCCGATGGCCCCAGGACATTATTGGGGTTTCTGGATTAACAATCCATCGATAATGTCACTCAGCCATCACCTCCCTTTTATCTAATTGTAAATTCAGGCTAAATACACAATGCAATACAATTTTCAGTTGCCAAACAGGCTGTGTGCGCTCCTATTTTTGATGGTTCTGTGTTTCTGCTAAAAAATGCATTTTAAAAATGTATTTCATTTGTACAGTGAGTCACTTTCAAAATGGATGTGATGTGAATTTGTAAACAGTTTAATTTCATTTAATAACTTTAAAATAATTCAATATATTCAGAAAACTAATAAATACCTCCTGTCAAGTATAAAGTGTCTGTTGCCTGTGCATCAGTTTTTTGGACAATTGGCTAATTTCATGAAAAAGGATAGCATAGAAAGACCAAAAGCTTCACCAGTATTAATAGTGCTTATTTCCCCAGAGTTAAATACTTTTGACAAACCTCTGTAAATGTCTATTATATGATTCTTACCTTAGCAAGAAGCTCAAACTCAGGAGCAAAGTTCTGGCAAGGGCCACACCATGGTGCATAGAAATCAATTACCCAATGGTCCTTTCCTTTTAATACTTGTCGTGTAAAATCTTCCGGTGTTAATTCTACAGAGGTTTGCGGAAGAAATCTGAGCAAACAAAAAGAAGTTAAAGATGTTGGTCAATTAAAATAATGCAAGAGTTAAACAAAGGAATGGCACTCAATTTCATGAGAAATCAGTGAGCCATTCCATTCAGGCCCTTGTGCTTGTTCTTCCATTTGATCAGATCACAGTAGATCTGTACTTTAATTCTGTTCTTCTACCTTTGATGGATACCCTTAACAACCTCATAACAAAAAAAAAATCAATTGATCCCAGTCTCCAATCTTAATTGACCCTCAACATTCATAGATTTTTGCAGTAAAGTTCTAGATTAATTACGCTTTGAGAGAATAAAGTGCTTCCTTAGCTCACTCCCAAATGTTCAATTTCTCTCTGGAAAGAAGGAGGAAGAGAGGAGACCTGATCGAGGTATACACAACAACGAGTGGTATAGATAGAGTCAATAGCCAGAGACATTTGCCCAGGGCAGGATTGATTGGTACAAGGAGTCTTGGTTTGAAGATTTTAGGAGGAAGATATAAAGGAGACGTCAGAGGTAGGTTCTTTATGTAGAGAGTTGTGAATATATGGAATGCACTGCCAGCTATGGCGGTGGAAGCAGAGTCATTGTGGACATTTAAGCGACTGCTGGGCATGCACATGAATAGCAGTGAGTTGAGGGGTGCATAGGTTAAGTTACTATATTTTATGTTAAGATTAAACCTCAGCACAACATCGTGGGCCAGAGGGCCTGTTCTGTGCTGTACTTTTTTATGTTCTTTGTCCTAAAGTTGTGCTTCTTCTACCAGAATCCCCAAAGGACACAGTTTCTCCACACCCTTCTCTCTCGAATATAAATCTTTTAAAAGATTTTGATTGGATCATCTCAACCTTTTCAAACTCCATATCTCAACCTTTTAAACTCAAGAAAATGCAAACTTTTCAAACAGTGAAATTCAAATTCAAATAACTGCAACTCTGGCTATGGCAAAGTTGTCAGCCATTCCCACCAGTAGAATAGCAAATCCTATTATAGCTCCAAACTGGTAACTCTGGATTAGCTGAAATTATGCACATGTCAAATGATTGTGCCAACCAGAGGTGCAACGAGGCCATGCTGATTGTGAAATCATGGGAAAACGTGGTGAAGGCTGCAAATTAGTCTCGCCCAAAAGGAGCATGCACCAAGAGACATGTTTAATGTGGGTGAAACTGGACTGTTTTACTGTCTTTTACTAGATTACTCTTCAATGTTTAAACATGTGTAATGGTGGAAACAGAAGCAAGGAATATCTCACTGGTACGGTCGGTGCCAGAGGCATCAAAAAGCAGCTGCTTGTGTAAAGAATCCAACCAGGGAAGGAGTGAAACTGGACCTGGTTTTGGGGAATGAGCCCAGCCAGATGAGTAAAGTTTCAGTGGGGGAGCATTTCGGGAGTAGTGACAGTAATTCCATAAGTTTTAAGATACTCAGGGATAGGGATAACAGCAGTCCCCAGGCAAAGGTGAACTACAACAATATTAGACAGGGATTGGAGAATTCTGAGAGGAGGCGCCTGTTTGAGGGTACATCCACATTGGACATATGGGTGTATTCCAAATGGCAATTGCAAGAGCGGCACATTCTTGCGAGAATGAAGGATAGGTACGGCAAGTTTTGTGCACCTTGGATGACCAAGGATGTTATGACCTTGGTCAAGAAGATAAAGGAAGTATATGTAAGATCTGAGAGGATGGGAACTGATGAAACTCTTGAAGTATACAAGGGAAGTAGAAAGGAACTTAAATAAGGAATTAAAAGGGGTCATGAAAAGTCATTAGCAAATAGAATTAAGGAGAATCCCAAGGTTTTTTTATACATATATAAAAGGCAAGAGGGTAACCAGGGAAAGGGTTAGTCCACTTAAGGACAAAGGAGGGAACCTACATGTGGAGCCAGTAGAGGTGGATGAGATCCTAAATGAATAATTTGAGTTGGTATTCAACAAAGAGAAGGAATCGGAGGAGGATGATCTCAGGGAAGGCTGTGTCGAATTTCTAAGCCAAGTTGCTATTAAAAAGGAAGAGGTGTTGTGAGTCTTAAAAAGTATTAAAGGTAGATAAGTCCCCAGGTCCTGAAGGGATCTATCCCTGAATATTGAGGGAAGCAAGAGAACAAATGGCTGGTGCATTGACAGATATCTTTGTATCCTCTTTGGCCATATGTGAGGTCCCATAGGACTGGAGAATAGTCAATGTTGTCCTATTGTTTAAGAAGGGTAGCAGGGATAATCCAGGAAATTACAGGCCTGTGAGCATAGTGTCTGTGGTAGAAAAATTATTGGAAAAGATTCTCAGGGACAAGACCCATAAAGCATTTAGAAGCAAATGGACATATTTGCAATAAACAACATGGTTTGTGCTGAGGAGGAGGTCATGCATCACTAAGTTGATTGAGTTTTTTTGTGGCGGTGACAAAGATGATAGATGTGGGAAAACCGGTTGAAGTTGTCTCCATGGATTTTAGTAAAGCCTTTGACAAAGTCCCTCATGACAGACTAGTACAAAAGGCGAAGTCACATAGTACTGGAGTGAGCTGGCAAGATGGATATTGAACTGGCTTAATCAAAGGAGACAGAGGATAGCAGTGGAAGGACACCTTTTAGAAAGGAGGATTCTGACTCATGAGTCTTATTAGTAAGTTTGTGGATGACACAAAGATTGGTGGATTGTGAGGATTGTCAGAGGATATAGCAGGATATAGATCAGTTGGAGGCATGGGTAGAAAAATGGAAGATGGAGCTCAATTCGGCCAAGTGTGATGTGATACATTTTGGAAGGTCAAGTACAGGTGGAAATTATACAGTGAATGGCAGAACCCTTCGGAGTATAGATATGTAGAGGGATCTGGGTATGCATGTCCACAGATCAGTGTAGGCTGCATCTCAGGTAGATAAGGTAGTAAAAAAGGCTTATGGCATGCTTGCCTTCATTGGAAAGAGCATTGAGTATAAGGGTAGACAGCCCTAGCTTATCTCTCCACGCTTCAAGCTCACTGCCTTTATTCCTGATGAAGGGCTTTTGCCCGAAACGTCAATTTCGCTGCTCGTTGGATGCTGCCTGAACTGCTGTGCTCTTCCAGCACCACTGATCCAGAAAGTTATGCTGCAGCTTTATAAAACGTTTTATATGTTACACTTGGAATATTGCGTACCGTTCTGGTCACCACACTACCAGAAGGATGTGGATGCTTTGGAGAGGTTGTCCAGGATGTTGCTAGTATGGGGATTTTAGGTATCAAGGTTGGATTGACTGGATTTGTTTTCACAGGAATGCAGGAGATTAAAGGGTGACCTGATAGAAGTTTATAAGATTTTGAACAGCATGGATAAGAGTGGAAGTATGAGGCTTTCCCCATCCCTCCCCAGAGTGGAGAGGTCAATTACTAGGAGAGATAGGTTGGCGGGGAGGAAATGCAGTTTAAAAGACTTGTGTGAGGAAAGGTTGTCAGTGGCAAGTGCCTGGAACGTGCTGCCACAGAACAGACACAATAGCAGCATTCAAGAAGCACCTGGAAAAATGAATAGGAAGGGAACAGAGGGATATGTATCCTGTACGAGAAGACAGCTTTAATATGGAAGGACAAAATATGTCATTGCAGGCTTGGAGGGCCGATTGGCCTGTTTCTATGCTGCATTGCTCTTTGTTCTGAATGGAAAGTCCAAGAAGCCACGCTGCTTTGTGAATTTCAAGCCACTAACCACACAGAATGAGGCTAAAAGCAGCTGGGTGACCTCTAGCATTTGAGGCCTTGATCTGGAAAGAGGACAAAACTTTCCTCTTCAACTGATGCTTAATCACTCGAATGATCCTAAAGAGTCCAGTGAATGACCACCCACTCACCTGCCTGTTTTCCTAGCTAAAGCCTCAAAGGCAAGAGAAATGCGCCATGTAGTGTGAAATAGTTAAGTGTTTGAATGCTTTAACTCTTTGCAAAGTTTACATTACAACTTCTCACATTCACCTAAAATATGGAAACTTACCCCAATGCCCATGACCTAAGTGACTCTGCATTTCTGGACCAACCAGAATACCTACTGTGGGAAGAAATAAGAAATTATTACAAATTGTAACTTCAACAAAAAAGATAGAAACTAAATAGTGTACATTCATATAATTTTATATTGCTTTTATTATTCAGATACCAGAAATTGTTTTGCTATTCAGTGCAGAAGACTTTGTCTGACATTGTTGCCCTTATTTTTAAAAAAAAACTTTGAACTTTGTCTTCCCAGATTTAGTCTTTGCCAGGATTACATGAGTTTTCCCAATAAGATCAACTCTTAGCTTTAGCAGAACCTACTCAGTTCCTAAGATTCTCTAAAGTTTGATCGAAAGAGATCTGCCCTAACAACTAAATCCCTCCATTTCTTATTGTGCGCGTCTTGGAGACCACATACCTATTTTAAATCTTCTCCCACCCTAAATCTCTCCTTGGACCTTTCTGAAACCTCCTCAGAGATCCTAAATTTTCTCCAGAATCAGACACTGGACATGTTCCTTTCTGACTATGACTTCTCAAAACATGGCTCCCTCTACCCCTAATGCCTGTTACTCTCTCAGCTCTCAATCAAACTCAGTTCTACTTTAGCAGAACTGACTAGGTTCTGCTAAAGCTGAGAGTTGATCTTACTGGGAAAAGTCATGATATGAGTAATCCTGGCAAAGACTAAATTTGGGAAGAGTAAGTTCAAAGTTTTTTCTTAAAGTAAGGGCAAGTAAGTTTGGAGTGTTCCTAAAGTTAGCTAACACTTGATAACCATTGGTATATCAGACCATACATCTGAAACAGATTGATTTAACAACAAATTTATCATATGACATTACAATGAATAGATTCCATCAAGAGTTATTTCAAGTGTACTTCCATTTGCAACTGAACTATATTTGTTGCCATATTATAAACAGTATTGTGTGCAATTTGGCGACTGTCCCTAAAACTGGGCAACATGGCATCCCTTTCCAAACTCTACATGCTCTAACCTAGTGTCCCTTTTTATGTCTCAATTCCTATCCCCAATTGTGCAGATCATGTTCTTCAGTACTCATTGTTGCTTGCTTAGTAGTGTTCACCACCATTATCTGGTCATCAATCTAAATGCTCATTCTGCATCCCTTGGGATACCTTCTCTATCCCCATTGTTCCACATAGGCTAATTCCCTAAATCTCTTCCCAAATTCACCCACCATAATTCTTTAAGGACCCACCTAATCTTCCATCTTTTCAATTTTGTGCTCTATATAATGATTCACCAGTCATAATCCCTTATAAAATGTCTGACAACATACAAATACGTCTTTCTCCACATAAAATCTCATTTTAGTGGAACACGTTGATATCCTGGCTTTGCGCTGAAACTGGCTAAGCACTTCAGATTTCTTTTAACCTAACTTAAGCTTGATGCCTGACTTTGTGTCACACCACATTCCCCAAATAAACTGTCGTAGTCTCACAGTGGCTTTCTTCCCTCATTCTCTAAACTTATTTTCTTAATTTTATACATTTTGTTCCACTAGCCATTCTATTTATCCTTCACAGTTCAATTGTCTCTTTTGGGCCTTCCAGAGATTTCCAGCTACCACTCTCAGCAACATTTCCTCGAACGTCGAGGATCTCGGAGGAGGTTTCAAAAAAGGCCCAAGGAGAGATCTGGGGTGAGAGGAGATTTCCTTTCTGTTCAGTGCTTTGCACTGAATTACTCAAACACCCTTTTTTTTTCATTTGCTAACTTTTCTGATTTGTACACCTCTCAATTTCACCAACCTCTAACAGTCATTCACATTCCCAGATGACCCTTTCAAAACAATAGACATAGTCATAAATGGTGTCTGTTGCTGACTAGATACTTTACAAGCACATCTCAATCTCAATCCTCTGACATGTTCTTGATCTGATTTCCTTAGCCTCTAATTCACCAGCAGCACTGAATTCACACCTCAACTGTCTTGCCACCACCACAGTCATAGATTCTTTTACTTATGTTTTATTCAGTTTTGCTGAGCCACTATTCACCTCACATACACCTAACTGCAAACCACTACATAGTGTGCAAAAGATCCTGTTGCTTTTTAATGTTCATTTGATTATGATAGTTGTTGCTGTACCTCTCCAAGTTTTTAAGTCCATTTTTGATCAAAGCCATTTAATTCTCCAAAATTCTCATAGAAAGCACAAATCATTACATTTTTTTTTCTCAGTTTCCACAGTTCCCAAATACAACTCAGAGTCATAGAGATGTACAGCACGGAAACAGACCCTTCGGTCCAACCCGTCCATGCTGACCAGACATCCCAACTCAATCTAGTTCCACCTACCAGCACCTGGCCCATATCCCTCCAAACCCTTCCTATTCATATACCCATCCAAAAGCCTTTTAAAAGTTGCAACTGTACCAGCCTCCACCATTTCCTCTGGCAGCTCATTCCATACACGTACCACCCTCTGCGTGAAAACGTTGCCCCTTAGGTCTCTTTTATATCTTTCCCCTCTCACCCTAAACCTATGCCCTCTAGTTCTGGACCCCCCGACCCCAGGGGAAAGACTTTGTCTATTTATTCTATCCATGCACCTCATCATTTTGTAAACCTCTATGAGGTCACCCCTCAGCCTCCGATACTCGAGGGAAAACAGCCCCAGCCTGTTCAGCTCAAATCCTCCAACCTTGGCAACATCCTTGTAAATCTTGTCTGAACCCTTTCAAGTTTCACAACATCTTTCCGATAGGAAGGAGACCAGAATTGCATGCAATATTCCAACAGTGGCCTAACCAATGTCCTGTACAGCCGCAACATGACCTCCCAACTCCTGTACTCAATACTCTGACCAATAAAGGAAAGCATACCAAATGCCTTCTTCACTATCCTATCTACCTGCGATTCCACTTTCAAGGAGCTATGAACCTGCACTCTAAGGTCTCTTTGTTCAGCAACATTCTCTAGGACCTTACCATTAAGTGTATAAGTCCTGCTAAGATTTGTTTTCCCAAAATGCAGCACCTCACATTTATCTGAATTAACCTCCATCTGCCACTTCTCAGCCCATTGGCCCATCTGATCAAGATCCTGTTGTAATCGGAGGTAACCTTCTTCGCTGTCCACTATACCTCCAATTTTGGTGTCATCTGCAAATTTACTAACTGTACCTCTTATGCTCGCATCCGAATCATTTATGAAAGTGGCAAAAAGTAGAGGACCCAGCACTAATACTTGTAGCACTTCACTGGTCACAGGTCTCCAGTCTGAAAAACAACCCTCCACCACCACCCTCTGTCTTCTACCTTTGAGCCAGTTCTGTATCCAAATGGCTAGTTCTCCCTTTATTCCGTGACATCTAACCTTGCCAACCAGTGTCCTATGGGAAACCTTGTCGAATGCCTTACTGAAGTCCATATAGGTCACATCTACCGCTCTGCCCTCATCAATTCTCTTTGTTACTTCTTCAAAAAACTCAATCAAGTTTGTGAGACATGATTTCCCATGCACAAAGCCATGTTGATTATCCCTAATCAGTCCTTGCCTTTCCAAATACATGTACATCCTGTCCCTCAGGATTCCCTCCAACAATTGCCCACCACAGACGTCAGGCTCACCGGTCTATAGTTCCCTGGCTTGTCCTTACCGCCCTTCTTAAACAGTGGCACCACGTTAGCCAACCTCTAGTCTTCCAGCACCTCACCTGTGACTATTGATGATACAAATATCTCAGCAAGATGCCCAGCAATCACTTGTCTAGCTTCCCACAGAGTTCTCGGGTACACCTGATCAGATCCTGGGGATTTATTGAACTTTATGCCTTTCAAGACATCCAGCACTTCCTCCTCTGTAATATGGACATTTTGCAAGGTGTCACCATCTATTTCGCTACTTTCTATATCTTCCATAACCTTTCCACAGTAAATACTGATGCAAAATACTTGTTTAGTATCTCCAACATTTTCTGCGGCTCCACACAAAGGCCATTTTGCTGATCTTTGAAGGGCCCTATTCTCTCCCTAGTTATCCTTTTGTCCTTAATGTATTTGTAAAAACCCTTTGGATTCTCCTTAACTCTATTTGCCAAAGCTCTTTCATGTCCCCTTTTTTTCATCTCCTGATTTCCCTCTTAAGTCTACTCAAAACACAGGAAACTCTCGAACATTTCTGACTGCATCATGGTTGCTGTTTTTTGTGACTCCCTTCAATTCACAAGACCTTAAAAGCCTCTCAGCTCTCCATCTAACTGTGCCATCCCTCACCCGCTATGTGCAGTTTCTCCCCCTCAGCTCATGTATTCCAAAGCAGAGCTAACACTTACTCCCATGATCTCCTCCCAAATCCTGACTACCCAATTTCATCTCATCCTTTCTGATATCCACTCCTCTATTGGCCAAGCACCATCAAGCCAGTGGCATTGCTCTCACTCCTTAAGAAGCCCATTCTAAAATGGTCTTTAACTCCTGTTTGAGTTCAAATCTTTATTATTCTCTCCACGCCTCTGAAACAGTCATCCTTACAATTGTACTATCCGCTCTGATTCTCTTTATACAAGTCTCACTAATCTGATGGCTACCCAGCTGCAATATACAGATCACACAGTACTTTGGTTTTAATTTTAAATGTACATAACAGGGGGGAAATTTTCTCAGGAAAGGGAAAATGAGCATAGGTGCTGTCTCTTGCTCAATAGCTTGGAAACATGAGGTCATCTTTCTTATGCAAGCCAAACTTAAAAGAAAGAGGTAGAAGTGAAGAAATAGTTTTTGAAGAAATAGTTTTAAAAGAACGAACAAAAGCAGAAGTTTAGATTAGATTACTTAGTGTGGAAACAGGCCCTTCGGCCCAACAAGTCCACACCGACCCTCCGAACAGCAACCCACCCAGACCCATTCCCCTATATTGACCCCTTCACCTGATACTATGGGTAATTTAGCATGGCCAATTCACCTAACCTGCACATCTTTGGACTGTGGGAGGAAACCAGAGCACCCGGAGGAAACCCACGCAGACACGGGGAGAACATGCAAACTCCACACAGTCAGTTGCCGGAGGCGGGAATTGAACCCGGGTCTCTAGCACAGTGAGGCAGCAGTGCTAACCACTGTGCCACCGTGCTGAAAAAGCTCAGCAGGTCTGGCAGCATCTGTGAAGAGAAATCAAAGTTAATGTTTTGGGTTCGGTTTTCCCTGGAAAAGTTTCGGGCTCACATGACTGAAAGCAAGGTAGTTAGTGGAGGGACAGAGGGAATGGGAGAAGGAAGCCATAATTGGAGAGTTCTCAGGGAATTATGGGTCTACAATTGGTGACAGAAAACAGGAGCATGCAAGGCCATAGACAGATTTGCAAAGAAGGATGAGAATATTACAAAGAATTTTAATTAATTAATTGTAAGTAGACGATGCATGTCAATTAGCTTGGGTTTGACAAAATATCTTCGAGGAGAAAGTGAGGTCTGCAGACGCTGGAGATCAAAGCTGAAACTTTATTGCTGGAACAGCACAGCAGGTCAGGCAGCATCTAGGGAACAGAAGATTCGACGTTTCGGGCACATGCCCTTCTTCAGGAAGAAGGGCATGTGCCCGAAACGTCGAATCTTCTGTTCCTAAGATGCTGCCTGACCTGCTGTGCTGTTCCAGCAATAAAGTTTCAGCTTTGACAAAATATCTACCTTATAATTTAGGATACAGAGTTTTGCTTGTACTTACTTTTATCCAGGGATGAAGATAGAAAGCAGGACAAGAAAATAAATAGTGTTATAATTATAAGGGAAGGTGCAACCATTTTACACTCTTGAGAGAACAGGTAGCAGTTTCTGAGTTTACTGTTTGTAGACAGTCTCCCAAAGTCACAGAGGTGTGGAAGATACTGGGTTGGAAACAGAAATAAATGAAAACTTTACAGTGTAACTAAGATGAAATTAAGGTGTAGAAAAAATAGCAAATCAACATTTCTACCCAAATGCAAGATCAACTGGACACTCATTGCCATGGAGGAAGGCAAAGGAGGCCATGTTTGTGTTCAGATTATAAGTTTCCTGACAAACTAATGAAAATCATAGTCAGGCACTAGTTCTGTGGTTAGCAGAGAGAATGGAGCTTTTTGAGCTACTACACTGGTTCAGAAGCGAGATAGTCTCTAGCTGAGGATACATATTCTGCTATTACCAAAGGTTTCTGAGAGATTCATCTTGATAACAGCACGGGGGGGGGGGGGGGGGGGCATCAGATTGATGATACAGTTGGTTCTGATATAACACGATTGTTCTGTTCTCATTATCAGAAAATTGTGTACCATTTAAACTAATGGGGCTGGAATCACATTGTAGCCAATACAGGGCAAGGAAAGTTCACGTTCAACAAATAACGGTTTAAATTCTTCAATTGTGTTAAAGTCAATTTGCATTGAAGCAACACATGTTTTAGCAGAACCGACTGTACTGCTAGTGGAGGATTTAAGGAGCTCACGAAAACAGCAGAACATGTTTGGAAATAGTCACTTGAAGTACTCAGTCAAATGAGAAATCGGGATCCATTATATACTGGCAACAACTGCAAACTTTGTTGTAAGAACTGCAACTCCACAGAGAATGCAATGTATGATAAAAATAAAAAAGGGAATGTTCATCTTTGGGGTTTAAAGTTGTTGAAAAAACAAAAATAATACTTAATCAATAGAGCATTTAGCCCTTTGTTGCATTGAACATTTTAAACGTGACATCATACTTTCAGCTATCAAATGGAAATTTGAATATCTTCTTAAAAGTCAAGGTCTCTATGTGAATCTAAACAATTTAAATGATCAGTTCTGAAGACAGAAAAACTATGTACAATGGTTTCAGCAGGATGCTGCGTATGATAGGAGATTGTGATGAATAATGCCATGAAAGTGGTAGCAAGCAGATTCATGATGCACAGGAATTGGAATCAGAAATTCTGCTCAGAGTCAAAAAGAAAGAAGTTGTGATTCGTCCAAGGTTGAATTTTTGAGGACCAGTCTGACAGCAGAGAGGCAGTGAAAAAGTTCAGAAAGGTGGTGGTAAGCACCATGACTGTAGAACACAGAACATAGAACAATACAGCGCAGAACATGCCCTTCAGCCCTCAATGTTGTGCCAATCTGTGAACTAACCTAAGCCCACTCCTCTACACTATCCCATCATCATCCATGTGCTTATCCAAGGATTGTTTAAATCTCCCTAATGTAGCTGAGTTAACTACATTGGCAGGCAGGGCAATGCCCTCACATTTAAGATGTCAGAGTGGTATCAGCCCTCAATTTGGACCTGTGCTCCCTCGTACAAGCTGATGTTATCATCCTAGGAAAAAGACTCTCACTGTCTACCCTATCTAATGCTCTGATCATCTTGTATGTCTCTATCAATTCCCCTCTTTGCCGCCTTCTCTCCAGTGTGCACAGACTCCTGTCTCAGCCTTTCCTCATAAGACCCTCCCTTCAGGCTAGGCAACATCCTGGTAAATCTCCTCTGCACCTTTTCCAATGCTTCCACATCCTTCCTGTAATGGGGGCGACTAGAACTGTACACAATATTCCACGTGCGGCCGCATTAGCATTTTGTATAGTTGCAGCATAACATTATGGCTCCGGAACTCAATCCCTCTACCAATAAAACCTAACACACCGTGTGCCTTCTTAACAGCACTATCAACCTAGGTGGCAACTTTCAGGGATCTATGTACATGGAGTCCAAGATCCCTCTGTACATCCACCAAGAATCTTTCCATTGACCCAGTATTCTGCCTTCCTGTTATTCTTCCCAAAGTGAATCACCTCATTTATTGCATTGAACTCCATTTGCCACCTCTCAGCCCAATTCTGCAGTTTATCCAAGTCCCCCTGCAACACCCTTCCACACTGTCACTACTCCACCGACTTTAGTGTCATTTGCAAACTTACTAACTCATCTACCTATGCCTGCGTCTAATTCATTTATAAAAATGACAAACAGCAGTTGTCCCAAAACAGATCCTTGTGGCACATCACGAGTAACTGGACTCCAAGCTGAATATTTCCCATCAAGCCAGTTCCTAATCCAAACTGCTAAATCACCCTCAATCCCATGCATCTGCATTCTCTCCAACAACCTACCACGTGGAACCTTATCAAAGGCTTTACTGAAGTCCATGCGCACCATGTCAACTGCCCAACCCTCATCCACATGCTTGGTAAATTTCTCGAAAAACTCTGAGGTTTGTGAGACATGAACTGCCCTTGACGAAACCAGGTTAACTATCTGCAATCAAATTGTTGCTTGCTAGATAATTATAAATCCTCTCTCTTATAATCTTTCCCAAAACTTTACCTACAACAGACATAAGGCTCACTGGTCTATAATTACCTGGGTCATCTCTACTGCCCTTCTTGAACAATACACAACATTTGCAATCCTCCAGTCCTCTGGTTCTAAAACTGTAGACAATGTGAACTCAAAGATCAAAGCCAAAGATTCCAATACCTCCTCCCTAGCTTCCCAAAGATCCCTCGCATAAATCCCAGCCGGCCCAAGGGATTTGTCTACTTTCACTCTTACATGATTAGATTACTTACAGTGTGGAAACAGGCCCTTCAGCCCAGCAAGTCCACACCGCCCCGCCGAAGCGCAACCCACCATACCCCTACATTTACCCCTTACCTAACACTACGGGCAATTTAGCACGGCCAATTCACCTAACCTGCACATCTTTGGACTGTGGGAGGAAACCGGAGCACCCGGAGGAAACCCACGCAGACACGGGGAGAACGTGCAAACTCCACACAGTCAGTCGCCTGAGGCGGGAATTGAACCCAGGTCTCTGGCGCTGTGAGGCAGCAGTGCTAACCACTGTGCCACCGTGACTCCTTCTAGAATTGATAACACCTCTTCCTTACTAACCTTGATCCTTTCTAGTCTAATATCTCATTCTTCTCCTCTACAATATTCTCCTTTGCCTGAGTGAAAACCAATGAAAAACATTTGTTTAGCACCTCTCCAATTCTCCACAGGGTCCATACACAACTTCCCACCAGATTTGACTGGTCCCATTCCTATCCTAGTCATCCTTTTATTCCTCACATACCTATAGAAAGCTTTAGGGTTCTCCCTTATTCTACATGCTAAAGACTGCTCATGACGCCTCCTTGCTCTTAATCCTTCCTAGCTACTCTGCAACTCTCCATCGCCTCATCTGAACCATCTCATCTCATCGTCACATACGCCGCCTTCTTCTACTTAACAAGAGATGCAATTTCTGCTGTAAACTGCGGTTCCCTTACCTTATCACGTTCTCCCTGCCTGACAGGGACAAGCAATCAAGGACACGCAATATCTGTTTCTTAAACCAGCTCCACATTTCTAGATTCCTAACAGTGTGGAAACAGGCCCTTTGGCCCAACCAGTAGACACCGACCCTCCGAAGAGTAACCCACCCAGACCCAATTCCCTCTGGCTAATGTACCTAACACTATGGGCAATTTCCCATGGCCTGCACATCTTTGGACTATGGGAAGAAACCGGAGTACCCGGAGGAAACCCATGCAGACACATGGAGAATGCGCAAATTCCACACAGACAGTCGCCAGAGGCTGGAATCGAACCTGGGACCCTGACGCTGTGAGGCAGCAGTGCTAACCACTGAGCCACCGTGCCACCCTTTCAATTTTTCCCATCCCTTGCATTTTGCTACCCCATTTTATGCATCCTAAGTCTTGCCTAATCACATTATAATTGCCCTTGCCTCATTGATAACTCTTGCCCTGTGGCATGTACCTATCCCTTTCCATTGCTAAACTAAAAAGTAATTGAATTATAGTCACTCTCTCCAAAGTGCTCACCTACCACTAAATCAAACACCTGGCCTGGTTCATTACCAAGCACCAGATCCAGTGTGGCCTCACCTCGTCGGTTTTTCAACATACTGCGTCAGGAAATCCTCCTGGACACACTGTACAAAAACTGATCTATCCGAAGTACTAGTGTTATAGCATTTCCAGTCAATGTTGGGGAAAGTCCCCCATAATGACCATCCTGTTCCTTTCACTCCTACCCACATCCCCAGATTTCTGCAGGGGCCTATAAAAAACTCCCAGCAGTGTGACCTCTCCTCGTCAGTTTCTAACCTCAGCTCATACCACCTCAGTAGACAAGTCCTCGTCAAAAGTTCTTTCAGCCACAGTTATACCTGTCCTTGACTAACAAGGCCACACCTCCCCCTCTTTGACCACCTTTCCTGTTCTTAATGAAAGATCAAAACCCTGGAACCTGCAACATCCATTCCTGACCCTGCTCTATCCATGTCGGATATTTCTGGCATTGAAGTAGACACACTTCAAACCAGCCTGTTGTCTGCCAACCCATTCCTGTGACTGAAATCCAGTCCATGCCCTCCCTACTCTCATCCTCCTGTGCACTGGAACGACACCTCAGGTTCCCAACCTCCTGTTGAGCTAGTTTAAACCCAAATGAATAGCACTAGCAAATTTCCCACCCAGGATATTAGTACCCTTTTGGTTCAAGTGAAGACCATCCTGTTTGTAGAGGTCTCACCTTCCCCAGAATGAGCTCCAATTATCCATGTACCTGAAACCCTCCCTCCTGCACCATCCCTGCAGCCACATGTTCGCTGGTACCTCTCCCTATTCCTTACCTCGCTATCACGTGGCACGGGTAACAAACCAGAGGTAACAACTCTGTTTGTTCTAGCTCTCAACGTCCACTCTAGCTCCCTGAAATCCTGCCTTACATCCCTATCCCTTTTTCTACCCATGTCATTAGTACCTACGTGGACCACAACTTGGGGCTGGTCACCGTCTCCCTTCAGGATTCCAAAGACACGATCAGAGACAACACGGACCCTGGCACCTGGGAGGCAACACACCAACTGTGAGTCTTGTTCGTTCCCAACAAACTTCTATCTGACCCTCTAACTACTGAGTCCCCAATGACTAACACTCTCCTCCTTTCCCTCCTTCCCTTCTGTGCAACAGGGACAGACTCTGTGCCAGAGCAAGTTAGTTCCATGCCTTGAAGCGTGACCTAGCATCGATTTTGTTGGATTCCACTGGTGATGGAGAACAGAACTCACTGCAGGAAATAGTCTGGATGCAACTGGACAGGCAGAGGTGAAACAAAGCAAAAGATAGTCCACTCATCTAGGCAGTGGAGAAGGGTTGGAAGAGAATAATGTGGTAAACCATGTCAAAAGTTGCAGAGGGGTCAAGAAAAATGATGTAATTAGTACACTGCTGTCATACAGGATGTAGTTTTTGATTTTGATTAGCAGTCTGAAATTGCCTCTGATAGCTGTACTCAGATAAGCAATACCTTTCTCTGGCTAGAAAGTTCAGAAAATCAAAGTTTTGTACTTTAGCTTGTTTCAGCACTTGTTATCAGCTGGTCTGTCAACCATCTCAAGCTAAGCCTAATATGGTGTCTTGTCCAAAGGAGAGTTCAGCTTCCTTCCCCAAACTTGCTACATTATTGAATCGCTTTTTAAAAAATGTACATGTAACTTTAAAAGTATTCCCTGACCCTTGTTCAAATTCTTTAATTTATGGACAGAAACCTAATTTATACCTTAATTATGCCAGGGCTTGATTTTCCCAATATTTCTCTCGTTAGTCTTCCATGGGAACCCCCTAATATTTTCAATTTATCTCAAGTGCTTTTCTCTTCATTTTCATGGAGTTGTTTACTCCCATCATTTTACATTCTTTAAGCTTCAATGGTTCCAATCTACTGGAAAGCTCAATGCAATTCTGACTGGCTAATTTCTCCCCTAATACCTAGTAGGACAAGTTTTGAAAAATGTTTATAGGCCACAATTGTAGTTTCTCCGCTTTAATTCCAGAAGAACAAGAAAGTGTTGTAACAATGCACCATCTCTATTACAGTCGATTCTGACATAACAAAATAGTTCCATTCCCGCACGCTCTCTTAAGAAAATCGCATAATAGCAGAGCCATTTAAACTAGTGGGACTAGAATCACGTT
The DNA here is from genome assembly GCF_037043375.1 of Chiloscyllium plagiosum. Taxonomy (NCBI): domain Eukaryota; kingdom Metazoa; phylum Chordata; class Chondrichthyes; order Orectolobiformes; family Hemiscylliidae; genus Chiloscyllium; species Chiloscyllium plagiosum. The sequence continues at coordinate 44,518,401 of NW_028270145.1, forward strand.
ATAGTCAATACAGGTAAGGAAAGTTTGCATTCTACAAATGATAGTCTAGATTCTTCAATCCCAATTCATGCTGAAGAAAGGTCTGTTACAGCAGAACCGACTGTACTAACAGCAACAAATTTTGTGGCTCCTGCATGTGAATATGAACTTTATGCTGAATTATGGTAATTACGAATTGTGGATTTGCACCCACCAAAGTATAAATTCAGATAATCTGAATCTAATGCATAAAGACCTTACAACTATGACCACATGTTTACTCCATTGGTCCAAATCGGATTTAATTAAATTGTCCAGGAGTGAAAGGCAATGTGATAAACTACTTTACTCATTATGTGATCATTATTTCCCCAGGGTAGCAGAGTCCAAAACTGGAGTGCATAGGTTGATAAGTAGATGAGTAAAAGATATATTAACACATGGATCAAATTTGAGAGTCAAAAATTAGGGAAAACTCGAAATAAGGAAGGATTACAGATTTCAATTCTTATGTAAACCATTACTTAAAAACGAGTACCTCTGTAAAAAGGAAATTAACTGTGAATGATGAGTAGTTTTTAAAAATACATGATTATAGGAATTTTTATTATACATACTAGTAATTGTACATGTTTTTAGCATTCAGTGGATACAGTCGGATCTCTGGATAGGCCTGCACATCTTCCTTCTGACACGTAGAATAGTACTTCTGACAGTCCATGCTGCCTACGTTGACTGTTCCATTCAGCCTCTACAAACAGAATCTGCATTAGTATTTGAGAAGTTTGGGAAAACTTCAACTCCAGCAAAATCACCTTCACGTGTGAACTCTGGATGGTCAAATTTATCAAAAATATCAAGTATTTACCAAAAATCACTATTAACAATTAGAATTGATTTTTTCTATGTCCCCCACAAGATTTTTTTCACTGAAACTCATCCAGCATCTACTGTGGACAGACAGTAGGAGCCATTTCTTTGAAATTGACATAAAAAGCAATAAATTTCTGAAAGCCTAACAGATTTCTCATTGGTGGGGTGGCACTAATCTCAGGCTAATAGAAATGGATGCAAATCCCACAATTTCAGCTGGTGGAATTTAAATTTAATTAACAAATCTTGTTGGCTCAGGCCATCTTAAATCATGATTTTTGTAAAAGAAAAATATTTGGGTTACTAATCTCCCATCCCTACCTTGTCAGGCCTACATGTGACTGCACAGCAATGTGATTCCCTCTTAACTGCGTTGGAAATAGCCCAGCATGCCAATCAGTTCAAAAGGTGGTTTGAGACAGGCAACTGTTGGCCTTGCTAGTGGCACCTATGCCCATGAAAGAATAAAAATTTAACACAGTTCATGATGAAAAATTCTAATTCAAAGAATCCTTTCAAAAGTACTTAAAATACCATCAGGTGTAAGAAGAATCACTTTTTAGTTACCACATGAAAAACAGATAATAACCCTTTCAAAAAGAACTGTCATAGAGTCATAGTATTATACATGGAAACAGACACTTCCATTTCAACTTGGCTGCGCCAACCAGATATCCTAAAATATCCAGTCCCATTTGCCAGCATTTGGCTCATATTCCTCTAAACGCTTCCTATTCATATACCCATCCAGATGCCTTTTAAATGCTGTAACTGTACTAGCCGTTCCATATATGCACCACCCTCTGCATGAAAAACTTGCTCCTCAGGTCTCTTATAAATCTTTCCCCTCTCACTGTAAACCGATGCCCACTAGTTTTGGACTCCACTATCCTGAGGAAAAGACTCACCTCGTCTATGCCCCTCATGATTTTATACCTTTCTACAAGGTCACCCCTCTATCTCCAGTGCTCCAGGGAAAATAGTCACAGCTTATTCAGCCTCTTCCTGCACCTCAAACCTTCCAATCCTGGAAACATCCTTGTAAATCTTTTCTGAACCCTTTCAAGTTTCACAACATCTTTCTGTTAGCAGGGAAACAAGAATTGGCAATATTCTAAAAGTGACCTCAACAATGTCCTAAACAGCTGCAACATGACATCCCAAATCCTCAATGCATGATCAATAAAGCCAAACATGCCAGACACCTTTTTCACCATCCTATTTACCTGTGACTCCACTTTCAAGGAAATATGCACCTTCATCCTAAGTCCCATTGTTCGGCAACATTCACCAGGGCCCTACCATTAACTGTATAAGTCCTGCCCTAGTTTGCCTTACCAAAATGCAACACTTCACATTTATCTAATGTTATAGAGTTAAGGAGAATCCAAAGAGATTCTACAAACACATTTAGGGCAAAGGAGTAACTAGAGAGAGAAAAGCGCCTCTTAAAGATTAACGATACGGTCTGTGTATGGAACCATAGGAGATGGGTGAGACACTAAACAAATATGTCACACCAGCATTTACTGTAACGAAGGACATGGAAGCTAGGGAACTTGGGAAATCAATAGTGATGTCTTGAAAAGCTTCCAAATTACAGAAGAAGTGGTGCTAGAGATCTTAAAACATATAAAAGATAGATAAATCCCTGGAACTAGATCAAGTGTTTCTCAGAACTTTGTAGGAATCTAGGGAAAAGATTGCTTGGCGTCCTTGTTGAGATATTTGTGTCATTGATAGCCAGAGCTGAGGTCGCAGATTACTGCAGGGTGGCTAGCGTGGTGCCATTATTTAAAGAAAGATGATAAGGAAAAGCCAGAGAACTATAGACTGATGAACCTGTCAAAATTTCTACATGCCCTCTATTGAGTTAAATGTTTATGTAGCTCTTGGAACTTGGCTACACATTTATAAAAACCCCAGCTACCAGAACAAATCCTTCCAAACTAACACAATGGAGGCTACCAAAACTGCAAATGTAGTCAGCTATGTTTCTCATTCCAACCTACACCAGATTGTCTTTCAGTCATGTAATTTGGAAGCAGTTGTTTTTTTATCTCTAAATGAAAGCAGACATATTCCCACAACTTAAAAAAATAATTTTTGGAACATTGATAAACATAATGCTCAACTTATGTTCATCAGAAAAAGATGATAATCAATAATTACACTAAAAAAAATCAAATTAACACTAACAGCACATAAGCATTGAAAATGAAATAACATTTTATTTTCATATTTCAAAATATATGTTAATGAAAGAATTCTAGGAGAAGGTGATTGGTTTTGTTTTGGTTGTCCACTTGGGACCCCCAGGACTCAAGCCAAGATGCTGTGAACCACATACAGTAATAGAAAGGGCCTTAACTCCACCCATATTGAACTGCCCACACCAAAAGGCAAGAATGGGAATGCTCACACCCATACCTTAAACTGGAAATTCGGCAGGAGGAGGAATGGGTGCTGGTCTCCCGAAATCAGGTCTTGTTCTCCATTTTTAAAAGGGCCTCTGAGTTGACCTGAACTGGCTGTAGTCTTTTTTGACTAAAGGAGTAGTCAATGTGGTCCAGATAAACATGTCCAGGTTAAATTTAGATTTCATCATGAAACTACATTCTACCACTCCCATTGGTTGTCAATACAATTCCAATATAAGCATGCAATAATGTTTAAATCAGTTTTCAATTGAGTAAATAATTTTCTAATATGTTTCAATTCAGTTTATAATATTTACTAGGTAGTAAACAAATGCAAGTAATAATGATTTTGTTGTTTTCTAATGAAATCACCAGACTGAAAAAGTTAACTCTGCCTTTCTTCCCACAAATGCTTCCAGACCTACTTTGTTTCATCAGCAATTTTTGTTTTTGTTTGAAGTGAAAACTTTCACCAGTATTCCTCAGTTGAACCAAAAATCAGATCATAACATTATGAAGTAATCTTTCTGGCAGTTGCTAAGAGAAAATATTTTTATTACCCTGGCCATTCTCTTCCATTCTGGCATTAAAGCTTGGCATGGGCCACACCATGGAGCATAAAAATCGACCATCCAAATTTCATCTTGGGCTCTCCTTCTAACTAATCCTTCAAAATTCTCTGGTGTCAGTGTAATTACTGAGGGATTTATGAGATCCTAATCAAACAGTAAATAAAATAATCAATTAAATCAATGGCAAAATTAAAATAATTATTAAAGCAAATCACCGTTGTATAAAAAATGTTTTACCTGAATAAACTCCAGAAGTTCATCAGCTGTATGATGGCCTTCATATTCATGAACATTTGATTGGTTGAATATTAGTGTTGTTGGATAAGCTTGGATACCGTGCTTGAACAACAATAGGAGAATTAATAATCTTCAACATAATACTGGTCATCAAGCCAAACCTCCCCTCTGTACCTGCTCCCCTAAAACAGCTGTCGCTCTTCCACATTGTCCCAGCAGCTTCGTCAAGGTCATCTTGTCCATAAGACCCATCTCATTCTGATTATACTGCTGGATCATTGGTTTTCAAAGCAGTGTGATGTCAACAGCATGGGTTCAATTCTCATCACTGGTTTGAGGTTACCATGAAGGACTCTCCTTCTCAACCTCTTCCCTCGCCTGAGGTCTGGTGGCTCTCAGGTTAAATAACCACTAGTTGGTTCTCTAATAACAGAGCAGCCCCTACGGTCTGATAAGACTATGGTGACAACAACAACAGCTGACTCGAATGGTTTTACTTTTTTAAAAACTTCCAGCATTCTCTATCTAATAAGAATACTCACCCCGTCCCCTCTTGCTTTAAAGAATTTCATCATCTCTCACCTGTCTTTCCTCTCCAAAGTCCTAAAATATGTTATCCCATGATCTACGCCCAGCATTCCTGCAGCAATATTTATGAATTTCTTCAATTGGCTTTAAGGTTTTCCTACTGCAGAGAGGCTAATCTAATCAAAAATGACATTCTCTGACAATCTTGTGTATTATCTCTCCTCATCCTCCTTGAACTCATCACCCTCTTTCAATCCCTACCCCAACATTACACAGTTCAGTGAAGTTGCCCTCACTTGTTTTAAAATCAGAGCGAAACCAACTTAGCAATGATATTCCCTTCTGCACAGTTATATTAGACTCCATCAAAAATCTGACCTTTCCTCCCTTGTTAACTTGGCAACATCGCTCACAGACATAGGGTCAGCTTCAGTATTTTAAAGTCATTCAAATGTATAATTCTGAAGCATTTATCAAACTTATTATTTAAGCTTATTATTAAACAATACTATGAATAAAGTTCATACTCACGGTGCTGCATAAACTCTCATGGATTGTACAATCTAACGTTCCAAACTTAAGCTGACCAACTAATTGTTTCGAAGCTTTACGCAGTTCAGGCAAAAGGGCACGACAGGGAGGACACCACTGAAAGTGATGAAAACACGCATTCTAGTTTTCAGGCACAGATAACATTAATATGCAACAATGAGAAGTATCTTATTTCACTGCATAATTTATTAGAATCTCTTACATACAACAGATACAGAAGAAACCCATTAAGATTAATTAAGATATTTGTGATTTGTCAATATACCTCTCGTGAATCTTTAATGAATTTCCTTAGCAAAATCACAGTAGGCAAATGCAAAAATTTCTCTCATGTAAATAACTGACAGACAGGATATCGTATTGGCTTTGGAATGAACTTAGTCAAAGCAAAATTGATGGAAACTCTGATAGCCTAAATCTATTTTAATGGGATACTCACTGCAAGTTAGACTGATTATGGGTACAATTTTTCCAGCCTCATGGAGAGGACTTTCGAGTTGGGGAGGTGGGAAATCTACAAAATGCTCCCAATACATTTACAGGAGGCAGGATCTTAGTGGCTAATGGCAATGAATCTGGCAGCATTGGTCATGTAGTCAAGGCAAGTACTGCTGTAACTACTAAGATTTTCTTGAATACACCACAATTCTGACAAAAATCATGAGGATCCCATCCCATGATTCGACCATAACAATTGGATCATTATCATTGCACTTCCATCTGGTGCTGCCCTCTCTTGGTCCATTCAGATCAGCAATCTACAGCTTTCAGAGTGGAGGCTGCTCGCTCCCCTGCTCAGTTGGCATACTAACCATCTTTCCCAAACCCAACAATGAATCCACCATTCTTAACTGAACTACAAATACAATGATGACCTATTAATTGGGCATCTCTGATAAAATTAAGCCAGCAAGTGGGCTTCCAGAAAGAGGAAGATTGGGACATGGAGACAGTTCTGATTTGTTGCTCATGGTAGAACTTATTCCATTATTTGTGTTCAGTTGGGACTGGGCTAAAATTCAGGACTATGGGACAACAGGGCAGTTATTTCATCCATTAGTTTCCCTCAAAATCTGGTATTGAACTATAATGCGCAAGCATACCGATCCTGATAAATGGACACATTCAGAAGGTTTGATCAATATCACTTTCTAATGCATTGACCCCTGGCAATTGGTTATTGAAGTATTCACTGTTAGTATGCAGCAAAAGAAGATTAAACACCAGTCTAGCTATGAAATACAGGACTTGTCAACCTGTTTGAAGTTGCCACTTGTGACATCCACAAGCCGTTTTTTTGTTGTCAATTTCCCACCTGCTATGCTTTTGCCTACATTATTCAAAGGTTGGGAAAATTCAAATAATGCGTTAAAACACCAGTAAAAGATACCATTGCACTTAAACTGTATGGTGTATTTACCTTACATTTGAGAGTGTAGTGCTGGAAAAGCACAGCAGGTCAGGCAGCATCCGAGGAGCAGGAGAATCGACATTTCAGGCAAAAGCCCTTCATCAGGAATTCCCTGATGAAGAGCTTATGCCCAAAACATCGATTCTCCTGCTCTTTGAATGCTGCTTGACCTGCCGTGCTTTTCCAGCACGACACTCTCGACTCGGATCTCCAGCATCTGCAGTCCTCACTTCCCCCTAGTTTGGTTCACCTTATACTGCCAGCCCTCATGTTGCTAAGTTCTAATTTGGAGTGGTACATCAGTTTACAGGCATGACATTGTACTAATGCTAACAAAGCTACAAATTATGGTAAAATCAGTCAAAAATCAGACTGCTGTTATGAGCTCTTTTAATGAATATTTGGGAAAGTTGGATTGCACCATAATGCTACAAGCATTGGTGAAAGCATATGTTAGTCCAGCATTTTAAAATAATTTTATTTTCCATATTTTAACAGGTTTCAAGAAAGAACTTACTGGTGCAAAGAAATCCACAAGCCATGGTTCCCTGTTGTTCTTTGGAAAATTCTTCGGACTAAGTGTGATAACAGGTGCATTGATGCTCTCTCTTGCAAAGGACACAACGTCATAGAGAACCTTCTTACCTTTAAGTTTAAAGTACATCATGAAACTGGAATGGAACATAAACTTTAATACAATTTCACATCGCATATTCAATAAAGGGGAGAGAGGACATTCTAGGTAAAGGATTCATTTCTAGGAGATCTATATGAACAGAAAATGTACAAATTTATTTACACTGCATCAGGGCATTAAAAATCTACAACCAATAACAAATCGCAAATTTAGTTAATGTTATTCTGCAGATTTTTTGATGGAATTGGTTGACAGATAATTGTTGGACAGCATAACTAGAAAGCTCTAAACTGTCTTCAAAATGTGGCAAAGATTCTTTGGCATCTACTTTTGACATCCTTGTAAAACAACAGATAGGGTCTTTACTAAATTTCTAACCTGGAAGACAGAACGACTGGCAACATGGCACTGATGTGTTAGTCTGTATTATATTCTGAGGCCTTCGAGTGGAGTTTCATTTCTCAACTTTTAGATATAGAGGTAGATGCAGTAACATTATACCAAACTGACACAATGCAGATCAACAAACAGCACATTTGGTAACCTCTTCCTGTGGCCAGTCAAAACTTACTGAGGGAACTGTCTTCTACAAGTAATGCGCCCAAACAAAAAAAAAAATGAACAGCCAAGATATCGAAAACATTTTGTCTTCATAATGCCAGGGTAACTCAAGATAAGAGCTCTTACCGTGATGTATCTCAAAGGCTTTTGTTCCACTGCCTTTGAATATTACAACAGAAGGTTGGCGAATATAAAGGCTCTTGCAGATACGTGATCCTTCATTGCAGTCAAACATTCCAACCTGGAAAAACATTAGCATTTATGTTAAAGAACTTTGACAATTTTAGGAATCTTATTGAACTTGGCTTGTGTTATTTGAACAAATCATATGAATATCCATCTTACAGTCAATTTAAAAATTAATAGAATTAAAGGTTATTATGTTATCAATTTTCAGGCAAAGAGGCAGATGAAAGTTCCTCTGTGGCAACATCAACTCCATATGCATGCAGTCAACAACACTAACTTTCCTCTCCTGCTGTTTTCTTGAAGGTGTTGACTCTTTGCTGTGAAAAGGTTCAGCAATTGATTGTCATCTGATACCGCACTCTGTGTCATAACTGTTGCTTGCTCTTTGTCTGCAGGCGTACCTGACAAGTTTAATCTTATTCTTAACTAACATACAGCAAGCTCTTCTATAACACAATGGTTACGTTCCTGTGCAACCCCACATTATTAAAAAAACATGCTCTACAAACAGCGCTTAAAGTGTTGGTGATGTAATCACGTTACAGCCAACATAAGTTTTAAAAGTTCCCGCTTTAGAAGTATTGTCCCTAATTTGTCAATTGTGGTATGGCAAATTTGTGTTCGAGAACTGTGTTATAGCAGAACAACCTGTACTTCCATTAGGTCACTAGATAGAATTGTAGAAACAATGCCTGACATTCTATTCACACACAGTGGAGTAGCAATATCCTAGAGGACTTTTGAATCACAGAAAAGTCATCATTCAACATTAAAATATCTGAAACAACATTCAAACTTTGAGAAAGCTAAAATTGTTGTTGACAAAGTAAACTTGATAGAGTAAATGGAAAAACAGACATCGTTAAGGAGTCAGAGATTCTACCATCATTGTCAACCATTGTGGCTGACATCTTGGAACAGTTTGACAAGCAAGCATTCACTTCAGCAAGAAGAGGATCAGTATGGCTACCTATCCAAACATTGGAGAAGTTTTGCTAACATGATTAAAGTCAGCTCAAGCAAGAAGGCTGGGATGAAAGGTGTTCACTTCCAGAGATTGGTGACTGAGCAATTCAAAACAAGGCAAGGCACAACTTTATCTTCCACACAGGGAGGATGCAATGCCTATAACCGCTATGAAAAATGACAGGTGCCATTTTTGTAGTCAATTATGGTCAAACTCTAGCAAATGGAACAGGGGATAGTCAGGAAACTAAAACCATGACTCATGCCAGATGATGTCTCAGGTTGTCAAGGTCAATGAAGCAAGATTATTGTTTTAAAGGCCATGTTCATGATGAAGAAAGTGTGGATATTCCAAATTGTTCTACAATGTTGAGTTCAAACAGGCTACAAGTGCACAATATGCAATACAGGTACACATGGGAGGACTGGGTGAGACCCACCAGCCAAATGACAAGGTTCTTTTTACATGCCTGTGACAGGCCCGCATGGAAATTCCAGAGGCAATCATGAAAACCTATGCTGAGGTAGAAGACAATGGTCAACAGAACTGACAGACAAGTCATAAATGTATTCTTTAACTAAGGAGCTCAATGGATTTCCACACACTCTCTAGCTGAAGTTACAAAAGGTATTGAGATGCTCTAAGATTTCATATGGCAGCATGAAAACATTTTAAATTACATTGACAACATATCAGACTGTATCACACTTATCAGAAGATAAATCTTTTCCTGCTGAATGTGCTAAGTTTTTCCAGAGCTAAGTCCCAACATGTTTAATTTATTTTACTGTACAAGGTCTTACCACTGTAATGTTTGAATAAATTTAAAAAGAGAGTATTTTATTTTTTGATAGAGCATATTCGTAGGTAAATCAACAGGGAGCTGATGCTTCGTGGTTTTAGCTAAATTATTACTCCAGAGAGTACTATTTTGGGGACACGTGTGAGAATCAATGGATTGTGAATTCAATAAAAATCTGAACTGGAGAGTTTAATGATGTCCGTGAAACCGAACTGATTATCAAAACAAAACCACCTGGTTCACTCATGTCCTTCAGGGAAGGAAATTGCTGACGTTACCTGGTCTGACCTTCATGTGACTCCAGACCCACATAAATGTGGTTCACTCTACTGCCTGCTGGATAGGGATGAATAATAAATACTAGGCAGAAAGGGATGCCCACATCTCATGAATGTATTTAAAAACAAAATCAGGTTATAGACACTTCTTTGGCAATCATGAAACTCAATTAACAGAGCTTTGTAGGCCCCCTACAATTTAAGTTATCTTACCATATATACTTTTCTTCTTTTCATTCATGAAGATGGACAGTTGGCAGCTGGCAGCTTTTTGAATTGCATACAATGTCATAACCAAGCATGCTCCTAGACTCTGCCCATGTAAGGGTCATGTAAAGAGATTACTAGAAGACAAGATAATTTTATCATCGCTAACTCAGGAATGCTGAAGCCAATTATAATACTCCAGCTGCCATGTCAACTGCAATCAAGAAACTCCCTGCAGATCAGGAACTAAACATGCAACCTTACTAATTTATACAGCTTAGCTACAAACTAACGCACAGCATCACCAGACAAAAGAAGCATGATCATACATTAAATAATTTAACACACTTAAGCAATTATACCTGGATATTGTCATTTTGTAGAAGAACTTTAGCTTTTTTGAATTCATAATCACCAGGCT